>NC_139607.1:4790608-5128407 GCF_964270895.1 Podarcis filfolensis
CCAATTGATGGAATCAAAATATATGGCAATGGAGCAGGGCCTGGCACATGAAGCTAGAGCTGGCCCTACCCTTGAGTAGAATGAGCTGGTTGACTCAGGCAGCAGATTTGAGATGCTACAGAAGGGCAGCAAACTGTTTTGTTATTTAGGCTGCAATTCTATAGACCAGATATGAAGAACCTGTGGTCTTCCAGATACTGTTGAGCTCCCACTCTCATCAGCCCAAACAGCATAGTCAATGGTCAGGTTTGATGAGAGTTATTGAGTTCAGCAACAAATGGGTGTGCCACAGGTTCCCCACCACTGCTATTTACACTCACATGTGAATAAGTTTAACTGAACACAGTGGGACTTCTGAGTAGACATACATAGGATGGCTCAGTTAAGATGTTGCTATTGCTATGGTTCTTAATGCCAGAAAGGAGAGTGTGTTTTTATAGCCAGGGTGGGAGCCAAGCCAGGCAGAGTCAAAAGCAAGGATACTTCACTTTTGGCCCTCCAGATGCTCCTGCACTGCAGCAGTCTCAGCCAGCGGCGTAGCGTGGGTTCTCAGCACCCGGGGCAAGGCAAGTAATTTGCGCCCCCTAACCCGGGGCAAGGCAAGTAATTTGCGCCCCCTAACCCCTAACCTGCCGCCGCTGCCAGCTTCTTCTTGCTGCTGCCTGGTCTGGTCTGGTGTGGTTCTCTCCCGCGCTCAGCGCTGCGCTGAGCGGCCGCTGCACTGTCCCTCCCCCAGATAGTTCCTCGCTCTCTCTCCGCACCGCACGCCTGGCACCCCCCCCCCTCCACAGTGGGCGGCGACCCGGCAGCTCAGATTGGATTTGCACAGCCAGCACTGCAGTGAGAGAGAGTGAGTGAGCCAGGTAGGGGCAGAGAGCTGCAAGTGCGAGCGCGCCCCCCCAGATGTTGCGCCCGGTGCGGCTGGCCCCCCCTGCACCCCCACGCTACGCCACTGGTCTCAGCCAATGCGGCCCATGGTCAGGAATGATGTGAACTGTACTTCAGCAACCTCTGGAGGACCACAGGCCAGCCACCCTTAAAGCAGGTCAGGACTGAGGTCAGAACCTTCCTTTTTGGAAGAATAGGAGTGGAGCCCAGGAAGAAAGCTGTTTATTTAGACATATTTTTATCCAATCAGTAGAGTAGGGTCCTGGTACATTTCTATTTCTCATTAATTACCAGGTTGCTATGCTGAACTTTTGATCCTTCTATACAAAAATTCCACCAGTGAACTTTTGACTCTTTTGTGCACCACTTCCGCTGTGAACAATTGCCACTAGAGCAAGAAGCAACCATTTTGCAATCCAAGTTATACAAAAAAAACCAAGAACATTGGCTCAAAATCAAGGTCCTTCACAAGGCAGTAATAAAAACATCATGGCTCTGTTCAGCTAATTAATACTTGTAGTGTGTGGGGGGGGGATCTGTTTTATCGACTTAAGTCACAAGTGATAGAATTTAACCTTCTGATAAATTGTAATTTAATGGTTTCCTGATGAATTTCTTTTGTTTGAGAATAGTCCCCTTAAAGTCAGTGACAAAGCGACTTATTTAGTAACTGACATGGAACAGTATTTACCGTAATAGCCACAATGGAATATGTAGAATTTGATAGTTATAACTCATTACAGCTCAGTCTGAAGAGCATTTGTGAAGAAAGTTAAATTTGGTAAAAGGGCAAGAGAGCTGGATAGTTGTGGACAAGTTCTGGGGCAAAAGGCAGATGGGTTTGGTAGACAAGGAGCTTCCAAAGAAGGCATTTTGACATTTCTAATGTTTTTAAATGTTAGCTTGAAGCCCACTACAGATCCCTTAAAATGTGTGAGCTACAGCAAGACCATAGCTACAGGAGGGCTAGCCGGGTATTTTGCCCCAGGTGAAGCTTCCAGGTGTGTGCGTGTGTGTGTGTGTGTGTGTATGTGTGTGTGTGTAATAAGGACTAGAAACTTGACCCTTTTAAGAAAAGCGAGAAAACTGAGATTCTTGCATATAAATAAAACACCTAAAACTGGCCAAGTACAAGTACATCATTCACTATTTCTGCACCCAGCACATAAGAAATCATGTGGTCTCCACTATTGCTTACTGTTAGAACCAACATGGCAACAATACTGTTTAATTAAATGATAAATGACTTCAAAAACCCGGGCTGCTCACTGTGTGTCTGGGTTTTTATAAATGAAATTAGCCCATACATAAAGCAATGGTTCTGAGTGTTATTACTGAATCCAATGCAGTGAATATAGCATTCATCATTTCATTATATCCTAATAACCAGAGGTCATAAAATCAATGTTCAAATTGATACAGTGTTGACCTTTAAAAAAGCAGTGGTTCTAATAATAAACAAGTAAATGGTTTGGGTTATATTACAATCATTTTCTTGCAAGTGAATAATCTCTTGTCCCCTCACAAAGCAGCATTTCAAGTAAGAATCCAGGAAATGAACAGCTAAAATCTATGGGCAAGGTAATGATCTTTGAAAAATATTTTCTAATGAGTAATTTGTGGCTCAGTGGATTTCAAGAGATTATTGGTTTTTAAAATGGATTCTATCAGCTAAGGAGATAATGAAAATCATTAGGGCTTATGGTGGAGATGGGAAGAAAGCAGTAGATTTGTTTGAGAACTATTAAACAAGCCCTTATTTCCCACACAAGTTAGAAGTCTGCTTTCCACAAATTGATCGACGGTGTTTGGTGCGTAGTCAACGATGCAAGACCTCATATCACTGAAGCTGAAATAAAATCCTCATTAACCTCGAGGGGACATCATTTTGCAATTGGAGCTTGATTGGGTGTATGTTGAAACCAATGGTATTCGAATGAGTTCAGTACTTGTAATAATCATGATTGAGTTGCTTAAGCTGTATTCTGAGGAGGAGAATTTTTGGCCATTGAGTATACACTAAATTTTCCAAACAGGGAAATCTAGCTCATGATGTAGCACTAATAAATAATACCCTGCTCAATAGTCTAGATGTATGATATTTTACTGTATTGTAATAGATTTAGGGTGCTAAATGTTTGGGTTTAGTAAATATCATGATTTGATTAGAATTTGTACGTTATAACTGGAATATGTTATAAGACAGTCTCAATATGTTTTTAAAAGGAGGTGATTGAGGTGTTCCATTGGCAGTTTTGTGTAAAGACTGTGGGTCAGACCTTCAGAATATAATCAAGATCCATGTGTATTCAGATGTATGTGTGGACCTACAGTACTTCTGAGAATCAGCAATTAGCATGTGAAGAGTTAAGTCCAGTTAAGTCCAGCCTCACAGTTAAGTCCAGTCGCAGACGACTCTGGGGTTGCGGTGCTCATCTTGCTTTACAGGCCGAGGGAGCCGGCATTTGTCTGCAGACAGTTTTTCCGGGTCATGTGGCTAGCATGACTAAGCTGCTTCTGGCGCAACAGAACACCGAAACCAGAGCCGCTCACGAAAATGCAGTTTACCTTCCCGCTGGAGCGGTGCCTATTTATCTACATGCACTTTTGAGCGTGCTTTTGAACTGCTAGGTTGGCAGGAGCTGGGACAGAGCAACGGGAGCTCACCCTGTCACGGGGATTCAAACCTCCAACCTTCTGGTTGGCAAGCCCAAGAGGCTCAGTGGTTTAGACCACAGCGCCACCCGCGCCCCTGAAGAGTTAATTAGCCAAGGTAAATATCCTAAGGTGTACCAGCTTTTGATAAAGTCAGGAAACACCTTTGTTAGATGATGCTTGGGGTGGTGGTGGTGTTAACTTCAACACATCAGAATAACTGACCATTAGAATGCCAATGGATAAGGGCAGCTTAGTGTTTAGAAACAGGAGAATTAGGAGAGATGGTACTGGAAGTGGAGAAGGAACTATGCTTGCATGTGCCTCAGAGACCAAGACAGGCTACAGAGCAAAGAGGATCCTGGTGATGATACCAAAAGGATACACTGGCTGAACGGAGGCGGGGAGAGATGCCTTAGACCCCAGTGTTGCCCTGCTGTGAGGAACAAGCCCCTCTTGATATGATCATGCTGGACTCCATTTGGAATATATGTGATTAAATCACATTTCTTAAAGCTTCGACAGTCTCTTGATTCTCAAAGGACCACAGACTTAGGGTACACACCAGGACCCCCCCTGGAATCTTGCTACCGCTCAGCACAGAGTGGGGTGAGTTACCTTTGTAACAGTATGTTATTTTATTGTGCTAATTAGAATACATTTCTCCCAAATAAGTGAGCATGGACTCATAAATGAGGGTAGGCACAGAGCAGTGCACAAACTAACCTGAGAGCAATGGAACTTTCTTTTGAGTAGACATGCATAGGAATGCTTATCCCTGGTGTGCATTTTAAGTACAGAGAACATTTTTTTGAGGGGGGGGGGTGTGTGTCAGAAATTCACACTGAAATGTTGACAGGTTTTCAGGAGGATTTTTTTAATTAAAAAATTGCAAACTGATTTAAGCATGTGGAGAACTGAATGTGAGATTAGAATAATGAGAAACTGAGCAAAACCAAAATTGGTAGATTCAGCCATCCCTACACCGTACAAGTGCATGTTCAATTCTTCCACAGGCTTGGATTCATAGTTCTGGATCATAGTTTTGCACTGGTGCAAGGTGCTTCTCCTCCCCCCCCCTTAATATGATGACATGCTTTGGCTGCCTTAAAATGGCATCTAACCTAGGAAATATTTCATGGATATTATGATGCCCATCTTGCTGGCTGCAAAGAGGATTATCCAAAAAGTAATCAATGCTTGGCTAAAATACCAGCGTCTCAGCAGTGAATTCTAAATGATATTACTTGGCAGAGAAACCTGGCAAAAGTTCCCAAACTATTTTCCTCAGATACAGATTCCTTCCTTCCTTTTTCCTTCCATAGATTCCAAAGCTGTTTGTCAACTGATAATCCTGAGCAGTAACTGCTAAGGCCCCAGTACATTCAGAAAAACACAGATTTTCATTAGATATAGCCACTGAGAGACTGTAAAGTGAGCAATATTGCTGAATGTAATGAGTAAGAAAATAAAGATACATACTTAAGTCCTGTTTGTCAGAGCTAAATGAGGAAAGAATCTGTATGAAAAATGAATATTGTATTACTGTAGATTTCCAGTGAGATGTCCATCTGAGATATTTTCATCTCAGTATTACCTTCTGTCAAAGGAGGTTTGAACTAGACAGGATAGAAATGAAGTCGGTGCAGACATCTACAAATCAAAATCCAGCTGCAGGGAATGCACTCTTTTATCATTCTCAAGACCCCAGTCCTATGCACACGTAGAGAACAATCCTATGCACAATAACCTGGCATAAGAGGGTTGAATTAGGCTTAATCCTAAATCCATTCAGCTCTGTCACATGAGCTGAAAACCCAGTACAAGAACTTGTTTTAGAGGCTTGTTTTTCCTTTGCCAGACTCAAGCAGAGCAGCAGCCCTGAATGGATTTTGGATCTGATGTAAAGGTACACTACAGGGTTTCCCAAACTTGGGTATCCAGCTGTTTTATTTTTAACGTATTTTATTAAATATGTCTTGGTTTACAAAAGTATGTGCAATTCCCCCCCAAGTTACATTTTCTACAGATCAGTTTCATTTGTTGAGACTAATATTAGTGTTCCATTAGGAAGAAAAGGGGGAAAGAGGTGGAGGGGACCATGGTGGGTGGGGGTGGGGTGGGGTGGCAATGTTTCTATTTTACTTAATGTATGTGTGGGGTTTTGTGTCAGCATCGCTTGTGCGGGTTCTCTTTACTATTTGCTTGTATTTTATTGGTGGTGAGAGAGGTTGGGGTTGGCCTAGGGCGTGGTTGTTTGTTTGTGATTGGCTGTGGTGAACTTTGTTTTCATGTGTGAGTGGAGTGGGTGGGTGTTCATGAATCAGGTTATCCAAATTGATTTGTATGCTGTTGGTGGATTCTTGTCGTTGTCTTGTTGGGCTGTGTATGTGATAAAGGGGAGCCATACCGGGGTGAAGGTGTCTTCTTCTATTTGTCCCCATGTCAGTTTCAGTTTAATGGTTAGTTTTTCTAACAAAACTGTTTCCCATACTATTTGGTACCATTGGTCCATGCTTACTCCTGACAGGTCTCTCCAGTGTCTGGCTATGATGTTTCTGGCTGCTGAGAGTAGGCGGGTTATGAGCTATCCAGCTGTTGTTGGACTACAACTCCCATCATCCCTAGCTAGCAGGACCAGTGCTCAGGGATGATGGGAATTGTAGTCCAAAAACAGCTGGAGATCCAAGTTTGGGAAACTCTGCACTAGATCCAAACCTCGTTCAGTAACAGGGCTGCTGGCTTTACCTAAGCCTGGCAGAGGAGAAACAAGTCTTTAAAGGAATGTTTTATTCCCTTTTGCCAGGTCATGTGACTGAGTTAAATGTGCTTAGGATTTAACCTAAGCCACCTCCCCCAACCCCTTTTGGGAGACTTACACCAGCCTGGGCTCAGCCAACTGAGCCCTGGTTGAGCCACGAAGAGCAAGTTATACCAGCGTATCTTCTGCTGATCCAGGGTGAGGGACATAACACCGGTTGAGATATTCATCAGCCACTTGATCCAGAGTTCCACTGCTTCCTAAGCTGCTAATTCCAGCAGATTTTTTCAATAGGATTGCTCTCTTACTTGGAAGTTAATACTTATGAACTCTTTCATCTGGTACACATATGCTTCTGAGCCAAGCAACAAGTCCAGCTCTACTGCTTTCAGTTGGACTCACTTTAGCTAGATTATGCCCAAACTATCCTTTGTCTTGAACATGGCAGAAAGGAGATGAAAGCTGTATGAGACTGGCTCCAAATCTACACAGGTCTTAGTTATCATATTTCCCATTTATTTCAGACAATCCTTGAAAGAAGATAACTTAGTTGGATAAAACCTGGGTGAGACCCCCTTCCAGCTCTAACACTAAGTAATTTGTGTACCCTGGGACACCCCCCCCACGTATACCTGTGGGCAATTTCTATGTTACCCCAATGAAGCTTTGAAGAATGAATATCAGTAAATGAATGCACAGAGCTATTACTTGAGTATGACTAACGACATTGTGAAAAATGATTCTGATGGCAAACAGGAAGGCACAAATAATGTCATTGTGTGATAGCTGAGGCTATAGTCGTGTTTATTATTGTTGTGTTAGATCTCCTTCTTATGATAAATTACCATGCCTGAAATTCTTGTGACATATAGAGACTAATAAAATGGGAGAAAATGACAAGGAATGCAGTCATCGCTGTTTATCAAATCTTCATGTCAGGGTGTTCTGGCACAGCAGCAAGGAAACTCACATTTGCTATGTTATTTCTTCTTTGGTGTATGGATTTACACTAGAGTCATCACAGGAATGTTTACTTTAGTATAAACTATTTTAAACAAATAGTATCCATAAAAATAATAATGTGAGATTTCCTCCTTAAACAATATGTCTGTGAAATTTGGAGGGAACCAACAACAAAAAAGTGTCCTTCAATAAATTCACGAGGGTCTTGAAATGTTACAGATACAGTCCCATATACTCTTTGAATACCGTAATTATGTCTAAAGTTGTCCAATCAACTATGATTATGTTACATTAAATGCCAGATCTCAGAGCAAGTGTTTTCTGAAGCATAGAAGACATATGAAACTGCTTACATTTCTCCATTTGTATTCATTGCATGTGGCCTGCACAGATGTCTTCACTTTATAGAACTCCCATCAACCTCCCTGCAATTTGACAGTAAGTTTTCATTGCCATCCACCATAGCAGAGAGGATAGTATTTTGTAAAACTATAAGACTGTTATGAGGTTGTGAGTGCCAGACCTCTCTGATCCCTGGACCCAGCAGATGTTAAAAGATGTTAAAAGCTAAACAAGCAAAGATAGCTTCCTGTGTTCAGGCAATCGCCCGAGTGATGGGATATTAAGAGAACAAAGGGATTAAAGAACTCTGTGGGAGACGGCAAAAGGGTGGGACCCCTCCTGGGTGGGGCCCCTCCCTCAACAGATGAAGCCGGAATTTAGAGAGTTATGAGCCTTGTGAGCTAGAAGCTTAGAGAGTCGTAGGCTCGGGTTTTTTATATATGTAAATAAACCATATATCATAAAGACACCACTGTCTCCACTGTGCTCCATTAAAAAAAAACCCATAAACTCTGGGTAAGTGCCTGGGACCCCTGGAATCTTGCCCCATTGTGAGATTGGGGTGGCATCCAATACTACTTTACTTACACTGTGCACAAAGGAAGAAAAAAGTTGACAAAGTGTGAGTGTCCTCACCTCCCCATTGCAACTGTGAAATAAAAATCAGAAACATTGTTTCCTATCTATACAATTTTACAGTAGTCCTGGGTGGGATTGGCATATTTTTTACTCCCAGGTGATCTCCTTTTCTGATTACATTAATATTCTCTTAGTAAGCATGAAAATAAAGATATGGTTTAGATTAACATTTCAGTCCTAATTTTCTATTACTTTTCTGTATCTCTAGTTAATTTTCTAGGACTGTTGAATTTATTTAAGTGTCTTACCTGGCCACTCAAACTGTTTTAGATCAATGGAATACGTTGCATGAGATTAGCTGTTGGAGTATGCAAATACATTGACATTGATTTGGTTGCAGCTATAACTACAGCTAGGTTAGTGCAGAAGGATATATGCAAGCACATTCATCCACACCTGAACTACCATTTTATTCAATCATATCTCTGTTCATTGGCGTTCTTTAGGCGAACTCTCATGTGAGTACTATTTCATTCACTTAAAATATAAGGCTGCTCGCAAGCTCAATCGTTCTTTGTGGGAAAGTCTTATTGTGCACAGTTATAGATATTTCTGGTAGGACTGATGATAAGAAAAGTTTTGGATGGAGCTAGGAAGAAAAAATAAACCTAGATGAACAATGGAAGGGGAAAAAAGAAAACAAAAACTGAATTTTTAGAAAACTAATTCTGATTTTGATGATGAAATATTCCACTCCTCACAATAAAAAACAACAACATTCATATTTAAGAATCAAAAATTTGAAAGCAAAACTTGAGATGCAACCACTTACGCTAAACACCCCCCCCCCCCCCAAGAAAATGCACATGTTTCTTTTTTTGAGGGAGGGCAAGTAAATTTACTGGGTGTTCAGATTATGAGTGCTGTGCCAAATGTATCTTAAAATAGCATCAGCCATAAAAAGGGAGTGTTATTATTGCCAAAAATGTTTTTATTCCAAGCTCTGTCTATCATTGACAATGTAAGATGTTTTAAGGAATGGCAGAAGGCGCTGTCTAAATTTATGTGGCAGGGGAAAAAACCCAGAATTAAATATAAAATACTAACGGATACAAAAGAAAGAGGGGGATTTTCCCTGCCAGATTTGAAGATATATTTTGAAGCTGCGGCCTTCTGCTGGATTAAGGAATGGATACAACTTGAGAATGCAGATGTATTAGACTTGGAAGGTTTTGACAATGTATTTTGTTGGCACGCATATTTATGGTATGATAAGATAATATCATAAAGGGTTTATGAATCATGTAATTAGAAAATCTCTTTATAATGTTTGGATAAGATATAAAGATCTCTTAGAAAGGAAAACTCCCAGGTGGCTATCACCAATGGTGGCTAAGGCTCAGATAAAATTGAATATGGAGACCAAATGGTTGAGATACAATGATTTACTGTTGGAAAATAAGGATGGATTAAAACTGAGACCATTTGATCAAATTAAAGATAAACTGGATGGATGGTTACAGTACCATCAGATTAATGAATTGTATAAACTTGATAAGAAAAACATTTTTGCAACTGAAAAATCCAAATTGGAAACAGAATTGTTAGATACAAATGTTAAAAATCTCTCTAAAATGTATAATTTATTGTTGGAATGGCATACAAGGGATGAACAAGTTAAATCTGTCATGATTGATTGTGCAAAAGATGTGGGCCACAATATAATGATGGAAGATTGGGAAAGGTTATGGGAGAAAGGGGTTAAGTTCATGTACTGTATTAAAAGAAAATATTATGAAGATGATGTATAGATGGTACTTAACCCCGATCAAATTAGCAAAAATCTACCACACTAATGATAATTTATGTTGGAAATGTAAAGAGAAAGAAGGCACCTTTTATCATATGTGGTGGACGTGTCCCAAGGTGAAAGACTTCTGGGAAAAGATTTATAATGAATTAAAAAAAATGTTGAAAAATACATTTATTAAGAAACCAGAAGCCTTTCTACTTGGAATAACAGGATTGGACTTGCCCAAGAAGGATGTTAGATGGTTTTTGTATGCCACTGCAGCGGCTAGACTTTTATTAGCCAAAAATTGGAAATTGCAAGAAATACCAACAATAGAAGAATGGCAGATGAAGATGACGGACTTTTTGGAGCTGGCTGACCAGAAAGAAGAGGAAATACAAGAAGACTGGAAGAAATTTAAAGAATATTTAGCTAGGTATTGTAATATAAGATAATTAAGAAACTCCTAGAAGTAACAGATTAGGCTTAGGGATAGAAAAAGATTAATAATAATGAATATTATGGATTCAAAAAGGAAGTAAAGATAATAAGTTTGTAACTGAAAGAAGATATTCATGTTATAAATATGAAATTGGAAACTGCTAAATATGTGATATAATGAAATTCAGATTGGAGGGTGTTAATGAAGTCTTACAGCAATATAAATGTACCAGGAAACAAGAAGAAACAATTCTTCTTTTATTTTTTCGTTTTGATTCTTGTTATGTTTTTATGTTTCATCAAGTGTAATGTTTTTCTTTTGTGTTAATGTCTGTGTGTTATAAGAGAAAACCAATAATTTTTTTGGAAAAAGAAAAGAAAAGGGAGTGTTATTGGGGTGTGGTAGGGGTGGTAGAGAGGCTATTGTAGCTCAAACTGTATTTTAAAGGCTTTCCTTCCCATTTGTCAGGCTTTGACTGGCTTACTGCTGAGTGGAGTTTGGATTCAGTGTAACTTGTGCCAGCCTAAGTTACACCTGAATGGTAAAGGCTGCCCTTGTGGGGGAAAACCACTGCAACTATCCTTCTGGAACTGGGGAGGATTTATCCCATCAGAATGAGCTACCATGCTGGCATTTTTATCTAATTCTGGCCAAAAATAACTTGAAGAACCTCCAAATTTGCTACATTTTTTTCTAGGTTAAAACCTAGAATGTGCAGAACCGTCTTCAGAAACTTCCTCAAAATTCCTCAGGTATTTCATCTGAGTATCGCCAAATTAAATTATTCAAAATGTTGATGGCAACACACATATTTTTTATCATACCTCACCCTATGTGAGGTAAGATGCAGCCACCATGTGACATTGGCTGAACACAGATCAAATGTAATCTTTCCTGTCAATTACCTAAATTGCGTCCTCCATCTTGAAGGGCACGTGTTGCGGTGAGATCACCTAAACTACCTCCGTGTTGTGGGGCGGGACTGTTTGGATAGCCCCAACACCCCTTTGGTTGCCCCTCAGTTGCTGGGGCAGAAATTTGGCCTGTTGGATAGTCTATTGGCTACTGAGGGGCTATTTAAGCTGCTGCACATCGCTGGGAGCTTTCTCTTTCTTGCAACGTGCATCAAATCACCCTCCCAGTGTGGTGTAGTGGTTAAGAGCGGTAGTCTCGTAATCTGGGGAACCGGGTTCGCTTCCCTGCTCCTCCACATGCAGCTGCTGGGTGACCTTGGGCCAGTCACACTTCTTTGAAGTCTCTCAGCCCCACTCACCTCACAGAGTGTTTGTTGGGGGGGAGGAAGGGAAAGGAGAAGGTTAGCCGCTTTGAGACTCCTTAAAGGGAGTGAAAGGCGGGATATCAAATCCAAACTCTTCTTCTTCTTCTTCTCCCTCCCTCCCTATATTTAGGGTTGTTCTTTGGCCTTGCTATGCCTGTCTAGGGGTTGTCTGCCTTGGAGCAGGGGCCCAGTAGGAATTTTGCCATTTAGCTGATTGGCTGGTGCCACTTGGTTTTTGCCTACCGTGTAGCAAATCGTCACAACTTTGTAAGGTTGGTGGTTAGGCATTGGTTCAATGTTTTGTGGAAGGGAAGTGGTTGGCTGTGCCTGCCCCTCCATTGCTGCTGCTAGGGAATTCCGTTAAAGGAATCCAGGAACTCACCTTGTTTTGTCCGATCCCCTTTCAGGGGTTAGGGACACGCCAGAGCCCCTGGGAACATATGGGGTGAACTCCATGGTCCCCCCAGTATGTTTTCCCTTACTGTCCTCTGGTGGCGTCCAGTTGTCAGTCCTGTTCCTCCCACAGTGCAGGTTCAGGTAGTCGGGAACCAAAGCCTAGGCAACCACTCAAATGCTGTAATTCAATAAAGTTGTGGCCAAATTATTGCCAAAAACCTTAAACTAAATTTCTGTGTCTATTGTGTATTTATTTTGGGGGTGGTTTTGGGGGTCTTCACATGCAACACTGAGAGACTTGAAATTACAGCCGGGAAAGTAACAGCTAGTGAAACATTTTTAAATCATTTGCAGTTGCAAATTTGAATTACTTTCTTTACTAATAATATGGAGTCTCCAAAGTAGGTACAGTCATATATTGCAGAGGTGTACTAATTGTGCTTTCACATTGTGCCACAGGCACCCAGAGTCCCATACAAGGCCTACAAAATCCTGCTGTTGGCTCCACTAGACAAAATACAAAAGTCTAGAGTAAACAGCACAGCCATCTGCTCTCCATCTTACTGATGTCTGAGACATTACTCTATTCTCTGAATGCACAGAGAGTGTGATTTGCATTCATGTCAGTGGGTACTTTCAGCCAGACAACTGTTTGGTTGTTAAATTGTGTCACTGCCACTGTACATGCAGTAACTTTCACCTGTGTTACCTGTGGATATGTTCTCAGTAATTAAGTGCTCTCAAAGGGGAGTGGGAATCAGGTAGATTTACAGAGCTGGGGTGAAGGAAATCACAGGCCTTCACAGCTTGTGACACACAAAGTCAAAAGCAGCTTTCAAGCCTGTCTTCAAAACACAAAGTGGGGGAATTCAATTCAAAGGTCAATAAATCTGGCATATTCAAGGAGAAACACTGTGAAGTTGAAATGTTGGTTAACAGTTCAGAGATTCAAAGGTTTCATTCCTCATTAATCTGATGAAGTGTCTTTTCACTGTTGTCAGAAGACAGACAAAGGAATCAGCAAAAAAACAAACAAACACAAAAAACATCTAGAGGACAAGCTATAAAGAAATGGTTAATTAATTAATGAGGTCCATTGGTCCATTGCTTAATAACTGAGGCCATCATTTTATTAACTGCTGATACTAGGTGTGCATTGGCTCTGTGTGTACACTGAATAATGAAGTGAATCAAAGTGATTTGGGCTGGGCCTTCATGTTACTGCATGGGATTGCTCTGTTAAAAAGGTGAATCATGGAGTGTCAACCTTTCAATTGAGTATGTTTCCTCATTTCCCACCATAAAGTCAAACACACCACTGCCCCCCTTCCTTTTCCATTCCGAGAAATGAAACAAGACTCACTTGGGCAACCCTAGAATCAGAGCACTGGAAGGGACCTCGAGGGTCATCCTGAAACTCCCTGCAATGAAGGAATATTTTGCCCAACATGGGGCTCAAAGCCGCAGCCCTGAGATTAAGAGTCTCATGGAACTATCACAGCTAGAGATTGCCCAAGCTTGCAGGGGGGAGTAGGATTGCAAGCAGAGTAGGTTGGTGGAGCTTTTGTTTTGCCAGTTAGGTTTAGTTTTTAATGTCGTTTTTGGTAGGGTATATTAAGGTAAACATGTGGGTCGGCATCTGAATTTTGGCTGTGAAAACAAGATATAACCAGCAAATTCAGAGTATTTCCTAATATTTCTTCCCCCCTCGATTAAAAAGAAAAAAGGGCATTATTCTCTCTCTAGTCTTCATGGAGAGCACTTCCAGGAAGGGGGACAGTGAGAGAGAAAAGTGTGACTTTGCTTGTTTCTTTGTAGTGAATGTAAAATCTCCTAGCACAATGGACCCTGTATCTAACTGTGGGCACTTAGGCTGTCTTTATCCTGGGTGCACTATGGAGACAGCATTATGTTTCTGAGGTATAGTTTAATTTTTAAAATTGTAGGGACTTTGCTTATCTAGGTACTCTACAGGTAATCTAAGTGATTATGCACAACTCTCTTTGACATTCAACATTATTTGGTGAATAGTCATACTATTGACCTAAATTGAATAGTGAACCCACAAACAGCAACTGTTCTATCCTGTTTGACTACTTCTAAAGATTAACTAAACCATGTGGCAGCACAGTTGGTGAGGGAGCTGGTTCCAGCTCCAGTCAGTGCCTTGACAGGAGACCACTAGGAAAGCTACAACCTTATGGGATATAACTGTAATCAATGATTTACTTGCTATAGCAACCTAACTAGCATTGGTTTAATGTACAATTCAAGAGATCATAGGACATTTATATATTATAGGCAAATTGTTTTCTCCTAGCTTTACAATTTCCTTTTTCACTGTATATTTTGTATTTTATTGATGCATTTCCAGTTTGGTTCATATGTGAAAATTGCCTGTTACTGAGAATAAGTTAACTGATAAGGCATCTTTTAAAAAAGCAAAACTTTTTACAATTCTCTTGAGCATTCATCACTGCTACAGCACCACAGACAACAGTAAGATTTGTATGCAATATTAAATATGTTGCATTATACCTTAAGTGAGTCTAGGTTTCTTCACTATATAGTCATTAGGTATTGATGCTAACAAAAATTCCAGAGCATTTTCATCTTTGCATACATGGCAAAGTCTTAGAAGTAGCATATAGTCTAATTCATGGATGGGAGAGACAATGGATGTCTTAGCACAGGGGTCAGCAAGCTTTTGTGGGGGTGGGCCGGTTCACTGCACCACAAACCTCCTGGTTGGCCGGAGTGCATGTGTGTGTGTTTGTGTGTGTGTGTGTGTGTGTGTGTGTGTATGCATGCATGCGTGCGCACGCACATACGCATATGGCAGAGGAGGCTTCTCCCCCCCTCTCTCCCCAGCCCTTCCCGTCCCCCTGCCTACCTAGGGTGCTGCCAAGAGGCAGAGGCTGGTGGCTGCAGTGGTGGTAGAGGAACGAGCAGCCCAAAAGGGCTGCTTTCAGGCTGCTCGTTCCTCCTCCGCTGCCACCACCACCAGCCTCTGGGATGGAACCAGCCCATGGGCCTTAGGTTGCCGACCTCTGCCTTAGCAAATAAGGGGACCTTTCCTAGCACTCAGTGTTTTTAAACATCTCATAGAGCTAAAGACCTTTGACACAATCCCTTGGGAGGCTGCATTGTTTACTTCCGATTGAAACAAGATATTATACAATTCTGAAAAATCTGAATGAGACTGTGCAGATGAACTTACTAAGAGACTCTACTATTGATGCAACTGCTGGTCCCATTAAATAGCATAGCATAAACCTTTATTCTTTGGACATTTTCTACTGTCCTAGCATTTTGACTGATGCTAGCTTTGCAGTCATGCCCCTTACCCAGCTGATGCTGGGAATTATAGTTCTGAAAGAAAGGCTAGGTCCAGCATAATGGCAGGACTGCTGAAGCCACCTTCTGAGGTTCACATCCCAGGAAGGGGCCCATTCCTGGAACTACTATCCTTCCATGATGTCTCTGCCTGTTCGCCTCTAATTAAGTAAATATTGATGACAGGTGAAGGAACAGCAGCCTATGCTCACCTTTCGTATGGTAACTGGGTGGATTAGGTCCAGAGAAAGAGAACAAGTGAATAGGCAATGGTGAAAAGGAGGGTGGCCCACTGATATCATCTTATCTGTTCGTCCTTCAAAACCCAGAACTAACACTGATAGGGACTACTAGCAAATAATTTTTCTCACGAATTACATTCCAGTGATGGAGAAAGCCATAAGAACTTTTTTGATATATAGAACCATTGTAACTTGTGGTTAAATATGTGCATATAAAGCTAAGTAGGTGAGTTGTGAGTAAAAAAACAATGCTTGCAATAAGTTACCTGAATTGGAGATGATGGTGTGATAGACAGGAAGGCAGCCTCTTCTTCCTCAGTTTCTTCTTAAGTAACCCACTTGTAGCTTTTTCTCTCAGGTTTTATTTGTTTCCTTCTCCTCAGCGTTGAACCTCCAGGATGGCCACTTGTAAGCCATCTTAATCTTTTTTTATACTTGCAAGCAGAAGTCTTAAGAGGCTATCAAGTTTTATACTCAGCTGCAATATATACCAAACTCCAACAGTGTGTGTGTGTGTGTGTGTGTGTGTGTAATAGTAGTACAGCTGAGTACAGGATTCAGACAGATCCTAGAGTTATTTGAGGCTTGTCAGAGGTGGGCACAAGCCAAACCATGTTCCTTTGCGGTACTTCTTCTGGCCAGACATACACATACACATACACATACACATACACATACACATACACATACACATACACATACACATATACCTCTGCAGGCAAAGGAAGCGTTAGGTTGTGACTGGGAGTTCTAACTTGTAATCAGAGGGCATAAATTACCAGTAGTTTCCAATTCCAGCCTGTTAGGGAAGGAGCTTTGCAAGAGCGAAATATCTCACTTAAGTAAGATGCCACTGTGGGAGGAGGAGATGAGGGAAGAGAGAGCTCCTTTTAAATATCCAAAGGATCCATTATATCAACAACTGCAGAAACTCTGATTATATTCTTTTATTAATCTATTTATTTGGTATTAGTCTGGGTTTTGTTTGAACATCTAATTAATCTGATTTATGGATATAAATGGAATTAGCATGACAGCAACTCTACAATGGCATAATCCTAGGTTTTTGCTTGGTTTAATTTGATCTATAATATTCAATTAAATAAATAAATTAAATAAATTATGAAAACAATGGTTAACACTGCACTGTGCAACTAATCTCACAGTGTGTCAATACTTTCATAGCATGCATGTGCCTGATTGGGATGAAAGTGGTGAAATAATGGATGGTTTGCACATCTGAATGGCAACTAGTGATGCTCATGACTTCTCAGAAGAGTTATGTTACCTTTCATTTTAATTCTTCAGCCATCTTATCTGGAATATCACCCAAATTTCTTTCACATTTCACTTTAGACAGCATTTAACAATGACCTACAGAATTCTCTCTTGAGAAATTTTGCAAGCTATAGCCAGATTTTAAGTTTTCCATAAGAATATAAGAGGAGACCTGCTGGATCAGACCAAGAAGCATGCAATCCAGCCTGCTGTTTCTCTCCATGGCAAGGCAGTTGCTTCCCACAGCAAAGCATGAAGTTCACAGCCCACTCCCATGTTACCTGCTCCACGAGTAGCAGCTGCTGTTCAGAGGAAGACCACTTTTGAATCTAGCTTCCATTCAAATATTATGGTTGCTATTCATAGAATTACCAGTCACAAAGGCATCCAATTGCATGTTAAAGCCATTTAAGACAGTTGCCATAATCACATATTGTGAAGACAAATTCCATAAATTAATTACACATTGTATGAAAAGGCTACTTCTTTTTTGTCTTCTCTGAATTGACTGCAACCAACTTCACTAGATTTTTTTTGGGGGGGGGGGCGTTATTTCCAGATCATGCAGAATTTTATAAACCTGTTAACATTACCACTCTTTTCTATTTTAAATTAAAGAGCAAAAAAACAGTTGTGGAAGCTGCTCCAGCTTTCTGAACCTTTTTCAACCCTATGATGTTCTTTCTGAGATGAGGCAACCAGAACCCCACAGGCATGATGAAAGTTTTGCATAAGAGTTTTGCATAATTATAGTGACAATTTTATCATCAATCCCTTTCCTAATAATCTACAGCATGGAATTTGCTCTCTTCAATTTCTTGACCTCTGTTTGAGGTATCTAGTCATCTCCACATTCTCCTTCCTAGTTGATCACTTCCAGTGCAGACCTCATTGCTGTGTATGTGTGTATGTGAAAGTAAGATGTTTGCAGAACCTGTGGCAGCAGGCACCCATGACATGGCAACAGAAAGGTGAGTGGCCAGCCCACCATTACTTTTTTTTGTTGGGAGATCACAATGGAGTGGGGGTGTTGATACCAGTATTATGCACATTTCTGACTCAATGCTACAGATGCAGATTGGTGAAAACAGCAGGGGTAACATCAACAACTATACATTGGCATGGTTCTGGTTTAAGTACCCTCCACATCCACTTTCTGACACATAAAGGTGATGGTGGGGTGGTCCTTCCATACAGTAGGGGCATTCAGTGTTCCATGTTGCAATTGAAGGGTTAGTCCCAATATTCTATATCCTTGGACCATTGAACTAGTAAAAGTCATTGCATGCTGTTGAGTAATGACAACACAAAACTTCTACCATAACTCAGTGGGATGAAGGAAATAGTAAAATATGTTGGGTTCATTGACCTCCATCATCCTTAAGTCCATGAGCATAACCAGAAACTTTATTTAGCATTCTGAAGCTACCCAAGGTGGTAGAAATATTCTATGGCAATGTTACCACTATATTCAAAACAGGTGATATTGTTCACTCATGAGTGAACAAAGCAATTCAAGGTATGCAATTGGGTGGAGGAGGACCACTGAAAGGATCAAGTGACATAATTGAATTCAACACTCAAATCATTAGGGTCAATCTGTACAGATTATTGGCAGAGAAAGTTAGTATGACAGGCTCACGAAATGCAATCAGTTTTCTAGAGGAACTTTTTCTTCTGAGAATTCAATCTTAGTTTCCCATCTTTGAATAGTTCTTGCAGTCTGTGTCTGGCATAACATAAGCCACTGGGTATACCTGGACATACAACAGATGAATTTTGCCATTGTTTATTCAGATTGTTTGCCCTGCCCACCTTAACCTCATGAATGTGATGAATGGAACAGATGTATGCATGAATTGACATTTTCAAGAAGGAGGTTTTCTGTTTACCTCTGAGAGTGGATTTTCATTTGAATTTGGCTGGATTTAGCACCAAGAAATGTGTTGCCAGAGGAATGCTTGCAAAAAAAAAGCAGATTCCTAGGTCCTTTCAATATTGCCCATGGCTGAAGGTGGATAAGATATTTTGAAAAACCAAGTGAGGTGTGTCTTAACATTAATATTTATTGTACATATTATGTTAAACACAATTTCAAAAGGAAGAAGAGTAAGAAACAGTAATAAGTCATCACACACACACACACACACACACACACATGCTCCAGCAAATATATAACATAAACCTATCCTTATCTTCATGAAAAGAATAGTGAAACTATATGATTGACACCCATAGCCTCCTCTGAAAGTGGAAAATTCTGCTAGGTCTCTGTTCTAATCACTCCCCATACAGACAAACAACAGAACTGGTGCCTTATGAAGAGACTGTCATACACCTCTGTATGTCACAACTCTGGATATGTCTCTTTTCATGCATGAGTGCCCAGTTCAGAACCTCAAGCAGAAATGCAGAAGTTTTTGGAAGATGGGCAGTTCTGACTGTTACACACTTTAAACATTTTGGCACAGAGTGAAATGTGACTGAGCTATCAGAAATTTGAGAAACATAGATCTAGATTAGCATTTTATCCATAATACATGTTCTAAAGGTAAATAGCTTTACTGCAGTTTTTTTAAAAAAAATCAACTGGTCTGTGTTGTCAGATTCTTACAAGGTAGCTTAATGATTAGCTCCTAATATCCCACAAGACTCAGTCCATGCCAACAAGTGCAGGGTGCCTTTTCCAGACAGCGCTGGTGCCCATAGATTGCAGCAAAGTGCCGGGCAAGGTTTTGCCCGCTATCTTGTCCGTGTGATGGGCTTATGGGGAAGAGCTGTCCTGTGAGCAAAGGGGAAGGGGAAGCCTATATAAGGCTGCTTCCCCTGGAACTCAGGGTCATATTGCCTCAAGAGTTTCCCACTCACCTTCAGATTGTAGCCTTCACTGACTGAGCAATTTTGGGGCGCTGGTTGAAAGTATTTTTTTTTCTTGGTTGGGGTTTGTTCCACCTTTCTCTCAGTGAAATTATGACCTTCCCTTGTTTGTATGAGGGCGGAAATGTCATTGGCCAGGATCAACATAGTATGGGGGAGGGCATACACCCCCCAGCTCAGGTTGGGGTATCTGCCTGGTTGCAATCTGCCCCGTGGCCCCCCAGTGAGACCTTGCTTGCTCAGCTTGCACCATGGCAAGGTTCAGCCCTGGCAGACTCCCATGAAATGGGCTGAGGGCGGTCCAAACCCAGTGAACCCATTCCATCAACATGAGGTTTGTGAAATGATGAACTAATCCTGGCCCCAATGCCATGCCAAATCTTACCCTTTCTGCTACTGTCAAATAAAACTTTGAGAGTTGCTGCCATTTATAAAATTAATACACTTCAGATCATTCACATATCAACTCCCTGATATTAGTAGTAGTAGTAGTAGTAGTAGTAGTAGCAGCAGCAGTAGTAGAGTCTTTTAAATGTCTCTTTGCAGTGCTTGCTTAAAACAGACAAAAGTGCCTTCCTGTAGATTTACAATCTTAAGAGCATGATTCAGCCAAAGTGAAGCATTCATATTAAGTTCTGTTGATCTCCATGACAGCATTACACATGGAACTTAAAACAGTGAGAGTCAAAAGTGCTGCACAAAGGCTTCAACCCTGAAGTCCCATACCAGAGATTAAGGCCCTTTGTACAAAATGGAACTTACTTCTAAGTAAACTCGCACAGGACTGTGCTAGATCATGACCCACAAGACAAGAGAGAGAAGGGTGGAAAGGACAGAAAGGGAGATGAAACACTATGTACTGGGATAAATATTTCATAAGTCATATAAGCAATTATTAGAACAACATATTTTCTTCCTCATTACTGCTAAGACAAAGACAGGCAGAAAAATATTTAAATGAAAATGAAATCAGCAGGGCTGCTGTTACTGCTGGGTTACAGAAGCAAAAACAAAACAAAAATCCTCATCTTTGCCTAAAGCGTAACCAATTTGGCAACAGAATTGTTTTCAGTTCGGTACAATGTTTATTTAATGTTTTTTTTTAAAAAATAGCTTTGCATTTGTACAAAAAAAATACAAACCAGTCTTATATCTTTAAAAACAAACCAATGCAAACTTGAGTTGTGCATCGGGAATGTGTTGAAATGAAAGCAGATTTGTTTTAATGTTAGGAATTAATTAATTGCATTTCTTACCACCTATAGAGGTGAAGTGCACTTTATGGTGAATTTTCTGGCTGATAAATGAATATGCAGTTCTAATTTTGTCCTCGGGAAAGATTCCCAGATATAATCCTTTTAGCCAGGGGAACATTTGCTTTTCTATCTAGGAACAACAGTGAAATTATTTTCCTTCCACTTCATGGCCCTCAAATGTCCTTCATGCTATTAAGATTGCAGAGCAGTTACAAATATTATTGCGGCTAATAGCAAACAATTTCCCCCCATCCTTGGAATAGCAGCTATTAATATAGGCCCAATTATATTTTATAATAAATAGAAAAGTGTATTTTGGTATTACAAGACAATAACTGTGATTTTTCCACCCTGTTATGGTTGAAAAGAGTTCATGTGCCATGCAGAATAACAGAACACTGAATGTGAACTAGAGTGACCTGGATTTAAAGTCATCTCTGTCGTGCAATTCTCTGATGGACGTTGGAGCAGTCATTCTTTCAATAACCCTGTGAGGTGGTTTAGGCAAAGATAAAATGCAGTGATACCTATCTACTGCATACCTGAGCTTCATGAAGGCAAACGTGAAGCAGAAATGTGGTATAAAATAGAATATGAATATTGCTGCAGTTCATTTTTGACATGTTACTCAGAAAATAAATTTGATTGAATTCTACTAGATAATTGATTGACATAATTCAATCATGTTGGAAATGCTGTGATGCTTCCTGTATTTCTTCATGAGATTTCCAAAAAGAAACTGCATTATGGATATGAAAAACATTCCTTAATATTCAATATTATTTAGGGAAGAGAAAGGTCACAGTGATATTGAAATTGTGGGTGAAGGAAGTGACAGAGCATTACATACAGAACGCCCCCCCTCGTTCAACACTGAGAAACACATAGTCTGACAGTGTGACGCACTGTCTTCATCTATGACTACAGCAGCAGCAGCCAATGTGGTCCCCTCCCGATTCTGTTGGACTCTAACTCTAACCCTCAACCATTAGCCATACTGGCTGGTGCTGAATGGATCTGAAGTCCAACAACATCAGATCTGTGCTGACAGCCCTAAATTAGAGTTTGGCTGTGGGTGCATCTGTGACGAAGAGTAAAATTTATTCTGTACCATTGTAGAAATTTAACAGCTATTTGCAGAGATGCTCAATAGATGTTTCAGGTTGAATCATGTACAGCATTTAACTTCTCAGTACCAATGCTGTAGAATGCAGAAAATACGGGAATTACATCAGCTGCTAATTTCAAATTACTGTATCCTCCTTTTAACAGTCTTCTTGGCTTTCAGATCCATAAACATGATGCTATAGCACCATTGGCAAACATGCAGTCACTAATCTTGGTAGCAGCTTCTGGTACAATGCCAAAATAACAACATATGCAAGCAACCACCTGTACCATTCTAAGAGCCCTTCCATTTGTATTCATTAAGCTATTCTAAGTAAGAGAAATTTAGTGTTTGGGGAGGCAAATTTTGGAATTGTTTTTTTTTTCTGTCCTTGAACAAAAAGTTGAGTTCCCCTAAAAAAAAATGGGTGCATAGTATTTTATGCTGGGAATGATGGCAGGAGCCCACCACCAAGGTGTTAGGTCTGGCTGGCCAACGCCATATCTGAATGAACAGAAGATGGCAGTATTTGCCTACAGAAAAGGATCCTGTTCATCTTTAATGCTTTTTTTTTTTTTTTTTGCTGAGTAGCCATAGAATTTTCTGCCCTTTTCAGGTTTTTAATAGCATTTTATTGCAAAAGTCTGAGTGTCAAGGAATGTCCTTTAAGGAGTCATTAATGTGAAAACTGCTTTGCAGCAGACAGTAGAAATTTCAGTTTTACTGCCTCTGCTTTTTTTTTTTTTGCTTCCTTTTTTCTTCAGCACTACATTTGTTTTGAAACTTTTAGTCCTCTTTTCCTTCTGCATGATTGATCTTTGCTTATTATTGGGAACTTGCTTCTTTCATTTAGTAGACAGGAGCCCAGTTCCTGACAACATCTTCTATTCGTACACAATCCAGATTTCCGGGCTTCAGACTTTAAAAACCATGAAACCATGTTAATTATCTTTTATTTAGACAGCTTTATCCTAATTTAAACCTCAATTGGAAAAAGCAGCTCTACTAGTGATAGTACACTTTCGAAGCCCTGACTCTCATTTCAGTTTTGTTTGCTACAGGAGATCTAAATTAGCTCTTCACTGGTCATATTCAGACTCAGGGAAGCTGGGTGATGCCTTCTCCTGCAGTATTGTGTGTGAATCAATTGCTAGAATCTGAATTTCATTTGATACAAAACCTGTGTCTTATCCCGCAGCCTTGTCCTTCTGCTGGCTCAGAAAGGCTAATCCTTTGGCTTCTTGATACCCGTTCCTGTGGTACGTTTGGCAGACATTATTTATCAACTGACAGACATTATTTATAATTGTATTAAGATTATTGAATTTAGGTTCCATTCTTCAACACAAAGGTTCCCAAGGCAGTACATGGCAAAATATAAAATATATAATGCAAAGACCATAAAAGTGGAGATATAACACGGATATTAAAGAACAGCAGCATTAAAATAATAAAAAACAGAAATGAAAAAAAATGAGGACCCAGGCTGCTATGAACCAGTCAGCATGACATTGATACTAGGAAAGGTCCTAGGACAGATTAAACAGTTGGTCTGTGAGCACTTAGAAAAGGATGTTGTGTTGTGTTTCTCAAAAACAAGGATTCTACGATTCTAAATCATGCCAGACTAATCTTATTTATTTTCTTGATAGACTTACAAGCTTGATGAATCAGGAGAATGTTGTTGATGTACTGTATCTTGATTTCAGCATGGCTTTTGAGAAAGTCCCCCATGAAATTCTTGTGGAGAAGCTGGTAAAATGTGGGCTAGATGAGGTTACTATTAGGTGAATTTGTAGCTCCTTGACTGCCTGAACCCAAAGAGGGCTCATTAATGGTTCCTCGTCACCTTGGGAAAAAGTGACAAGCGGAGTGCTATAGGGTTTTGTCCTGGTCCTGGTATTGGGAAACATCTTTCTAAATTAATCAAATGAAGGAATGCTCATGAAATTTTCAGATGACAAGAAACTGGGAGGGGTAGCCAATACTTCAGGAGTCAGAATTCAAGATGATTTTAGCAATTTGGAGAATGGCCCAAACTAGTAAAATGAATTTTAATAGGGACAAATGTAAGGTACTACACTTAGGCAGGAATAGCCAGCAGCACAAACATAAGGGTGGGGGTGGACACCTGACTCAGGAGATGGTGGACTCTCCTTCCTTGGAGGTTTTTAAGCAGAGGTTGGAAGGCCATCTGTCATGGATGCTTTAGCTGAGATTCCTGCATTGCAGGGGGCTGGACTAGATGGGCCTCAGGGTCCCTTCGAAATCCACAACTCTATGATTCTGATTCTAGGTGGTCTTAATATTTCACACAAATGGTTAGAGAATACTTCAGGTCTACTGTGGAACCCCTCTGCAGAATTAAACTAATCTTATGAAAACTCTTTGGGATAACTAATCATTTTTGTGTGAAATGCTGAAGGGATCTTTCCTGCCACTTCTCAAGCTTAATATGGATGTGAGACTGCAGGAGATCTGGAATGGATGAACTGCCTGCAAATGCCGATGATAACCCAGAAGTATATTTACTTTGCAGAGTATCCTGCTGATTCAATAGACTTGATCATTGATCACGCAGCATTTACAGTCTCCCAAGGGCTTAGGCAAGAAATAGCTGGACGAACAACCTGTAACTTAGCACACCTCAGCTTTGCTTTGGATGGGAGGAGAATTTGAGATTGTGATTTCCATTTATGGGGTTCGGTTTTTTAAAAAAAATATAGTAGCACTGAGGGCTTCATATTGTAATAGATCTATGGTGCTGAATGTTTAGGTTTAGTAAATATTAGGATTTAATTAAAACTTGTATGTTATAACTGGGATATGTTATAAGACAGTCTCAAATGTGTATTAGAAGGGGGTAATGTAACAGGCTTGAGGTGTTTAATTGGTGTTTATGTGTACAGACTGTGTGACAGACCTTGAGAATGTAATCAAGAGCCATGTGTACTGGAACTGTGAACCTATTTTTGAGCATCAGTGATTAACATGTGAAGACTTAATTAACCTAGGTAAAAGCCCTAAGTGTGTACCAGCCTTTTATCCTAGTCAAGCAACAAGTGTTGATGAAATCTGGCATACTCCATTGTTAGGTGACGGGTGGGAGATAAACCATTAGTACTTCAAAGCATCAAAAGAACTGGATATTAGCATGAAAATGAATAAAAGAGGCTTAGTTGTTAGGAACAGGAGAATTAGGAGGGATGGTGCCAGAAAGTGGAGAAAGAGCCATTTTTGGCAGCCTAACTGAAGAGAGGGTGGGAGAGATGGGTTGGACTCGAGGGCTGCACTGCTATAGGGAACCAACCCCTACTGAGATGACCTTGCTGTAAGATCTGTACTCCCTCTATGTAGTCTAAGGGTGTAAATTTGTTGCTGGCTTGATCAAAAAAGGGTATAGTTGGTGGTGGGTCAGCCAAGGTATTTAAGCATCCCATAGTTCGTCTTGTATTTTCCATGCTGATATAGGCTTGCCATTTTTGTAAAAGTCGGTTAGGCAGTCTAGGCCTTTAGCTTGTTAGGTCTTTATTTAGATGTTTTGGGGTGAATGGTGAAATAGTGGGTGATGGGCCAGGAGGCTTAGTGGGGATAGGATTGGAGACAGTCTTCCTGTTTTTTTCCTTTCTCCTTTAAAAATGGACTGTGTTGTGAGGATTTTCCTTAGTTTGTTTTGGAGGAATTGGTATGCTTAGCTGGGGTGTTTCCAGTTTTATCTATCTCCATGTACACCCATTTTTTTCGTTTCATCTTCTGGGATGTATGGGATTATGTGGTGCACTTTGTTGGCAAACTATTATAGTTCTAGATTAGGAATTCTCCAGCCTCCTTGTAAGGAAGGGAGGTGCAGGAACTTGAAGCTTATTCATGGATTTGGACATTATTAAGTACAGGGGCTCTGTTGTTACTCCCTAATGTACCGGTAAATCTAAAATAATATAGATGACCCATGGGAAATGGGGAGGACCTTCATAAAAGACAGTTCCATTTCGTCACTGATGTCAATTTGCCTTTGGAATTTGCAACAAAGAGGCTTGGTTAATCACACACAATTTGTGAGTTAATGGTAGAAGTGAGATTGGCAAAGGAAAGTTCCTGATTCACAGTTTACTTTCTTAGCTGCTATAGGTCACACGAGCTCTCCAAATATTAAGGATTTAACTTGTGTGATAAACTGGCAGCTCACTTATGCTGGTACAATGCCATCCCAGCACAAAAGTTGAGGAAAAGAAGAAATTCAGAACAAATAGTTTCTGCTAACCTCATCCGTGGCAACATTGCCAATTCCTATCAATCTTTGAGAAACATGCTGATGGCAATGACCTGTAAGAATTCTGAGAAGTCTTGTTAGCTATGTATGCTTCATACAGGTGTTCTGAAGCCTTCCCTTTCTCCATAATTCCTATCACTAAACTTTTGCCTTGTGTGTTAAGTGTGCACTAAGATATAGCTCCATGCCATGCTCCCTGTCGTCTGGCTTCCTTGTCAGGGATTTATATCTTTTAGCTAGTCCTGGGCTGTGATTGAAAACAGAGTTAATCTGAATCCTGTGCTGTGTCATCATAGAGAGGAACAGTTGTGGTTGGCATATTTGTTTTTGCTCTCCATTTAATTCAGTGAAAGAGTTTTAACTCATACCACCTCTGTGGTTAGGATAATGTAATGACAGCACAGGGCCTGGAGAGATGTATGTTCACTCCTCCCAAATCACCGCCCTGAGTCCTTTACCTATGTTGGCAGCAGATCTAGCCAAAAGGATATCTCTGACACTATGCCATTGTATTTTCCCTGGTGGAGGCCTATCACAAGATACAGTAGTGTAGAGGGTTTCTATTATATTACAGTGGTACCTCGGGTTAAGTACTTAATTCGTTCTGGAGGTCTGTTCTTAACCTGAAAGTGTTCTTAACCTGAAGCACCACTTTAGCTAATGGGGCCTCCCGCTGCCGCTGCGCCACCGGAGCACAATTTCTGTTCTCATCCTGAAGCAAAGTTCTTAACCCGAGTTAATATTTCTGGGTTAGCGGAGTCTGTAACCTGAAGCGTATGTAACCTGAGGTACCACTGTATTATCAAAAATAATTTTATGGGTTTTCATACTTGGCAACATACAGCATAACAAACCCAACCGCCGTAACAGGTATTAGGTTGCACATTAACATGGAAAATGATCCCTGAATGGTTAAGTCCAGTCAAAGGCGACTATGGGGTACGGCGCTCATTTTTCTTCAGGCTGAGGGAGCCAGCCTGTAGGATTGCATCATTAGCCTACCTGTGTAATTTAGGCTACAATCCTATACCTGCACATCTGTAAGCTTTATTGAAATCAGTGGGGCTTACTTCTAAGTAGACATGCACATGATTTCATTGCGAAGCTGCCTGCAGTCCTTAGGCAGAGATGGCCAACCATGGTTCTCCAGGTGTTGCTGGAGTCCAGCTCTCTTCAGTCCCAGCCAGGATGCATAATAGTCAGGGAAGGTGGAGGCTGTAGTCCCATAAGGTCAGGAAGATCACAGGTTAGCTACTCACCCCTGCCTTGGAGATTAAAACTAAGAAGAGAGCTTCATAGACTACCATGGGACTTGCTTCTAAGTAAACCTGCATGGGATTGTTCTCTAAGTGGCTTAATACTCTTATGCAGTATTAACTGGAAATTTGCAGAGGGGGATTTCTCACATAATTGGAAAAAGTATATCACCAAATTGGCCTGTTTTACTTAGGAATCGCTTGTGTGTTAGGCTATTAATATTTAAACGTAAAAGGTTGCATCTATCTCTTCCTTTTATTCAGTGACAAACTTTATAATCACAAAAGAGTGCATTTTTATTGCATTTCCACAAAAATGAATGTAACCTTCACCTCAGTAAACTTAATGACGCTAAACCACACACAATACTACTAGCCTCCAAGCCCCGCTTGCTGTGGTTCATTAAGTAGAACAGGCAAAGTGCTTCCTAGCGTCTTCAGTGACAGAGTACTGTATTTGTAGGAAACGACTAAGCTCCCAGCTTCTAGCTGCACTTGGTTTGTGATAAATGCATTAGTCTAACACTGGCAAATTCCATCTCACAGACTGGAACTAAGCTATTTCTGTAAAAGATTATTAGTGAAATAGTTGCTTTTGTTGACTGGGTACCACCATCAAGTCACTAAGTTTTGTTAAGCTGAAACCTTTGTCTGTAATATGCTCTGATCAGCTAAGTCAGCATGTAAGTATTATTTGGTTTCTGGTTTCAAATTAAGTTTTAATTGATTTAACGGATAGATTAATGGTTAAAAGCATTAAACCAAACTCCAGTGACTTAAAAGGCAATAGAAGTGATAACCAACAAATAAAACCTTTCCAAATGAAACAAACATTTCAATATTGTTTGTAACATAGCTCCTATTGCACCTCTAATTCTTTTTAACTCTACATAGCATCCATAGCAACAGTTTAAACTGGAGACAGCCATCTTCAACAGCAACTTCCCTCATTCTTGCCCATTGGTCATGTTGGCTGAGGTGATGGGAGCTGAAGTTCATGAATATACAGAGATAATCATATAGTCTACCTCTGGTTTAATATTGCTGTGAATGTTTGTAGTCTGCCCTTTCTATGCTAGGTATAGCAACAACAACAAACAACAACAACAAACAACAACAACAACAACAGGTTGAATACAAACATCTCTAAGACATCATAGGATCATATAATTGAAGAGTTGGAAGGGACCCCAAGGATCATCTAAAACTCCCTACAATGCAGGAATCTCAACTAAAGTATTGATGACAGATGGCCATCCAACCTCTGCTTAAAAGCCAAGGAAGGAGAGTCCGCAATCTCCCAAGAAAGATCGTTCCACCATCAAAGGGCTTTTACTTTCTGTCAAAAAGTTCTTCCGGATATTTAGTTGGAATCTCTTCTCTTGTAACTTGAAGCCATTGGTTCAAGTCCTACCACCCTTGTTTCCCCCCCCCCCCAGGAGAAAACAAGCTTGCTCCCCCTTCCATGTAACAGCTCTTAATACATTTAAAGATGGCTATAATATCTCTTCTCAGTCCCCTCTTTTCCAGGCTAAACATGTTCCTCATGAGACTTGGTTTCCAGACCCTTGATCATCTTGGTTGCCCTCCTCTGCACGTTTCAACTTTTTAACATCCTTCTTAAACTGTGGTGTCCTGAATTGGATGCAGTATTCCAGGTGTGGTCTGACCAAGGCAGAATAGAGTGGCACTATTACTTCTCTTGATACGGACACTATACTTCAGTTGATGCAGCCTTTAATAGCATTAGCTATTTTTTGCTGCGGCATCACACTGTTGACTCATGTTCAGCTTGTGGTCCACCAAGACCCCTAGATCTTTTTCATATGTACTGCTAGTAAGCCAGGTGTCCCCCATCCTATATTTGTGCATATGGTTCTTCCTGCCTAAGTGCAGAACCTTACATTTGTCCCTACTGAAATTCATTTTGTTAGCTTTGTTATCTATATTGCCAAATTTCTTTAGCCTTCCCTCAGAATTCAGTTTGTTTCCTCATCAGTCCCTTTAAAAAGTGTGACTGCTGCTCCAGTAGCTCATGTACGTAGGCATGAAGCAGAAGTGTCCTGGAGACAACGTAGGGTGAGTGTTTGTAGAGAATGATGCTCCCTATCTTGCATGTAATTTACTGAGCTCTTGGCCCCACTGCCCTTTCTTCTCTGTCCATAAGCCAACTTAAGTCATCTCCTTAAAAGATAATTCAATATGAACAAACATGTTTTCACTTCAGTAGATTTCACTTGGGTGCAGAAACAATGGATGTAAAATACTTTCTATCAAGTAATTTTTGTGGAAAACCTAACCATTAAAAGCATTAAATGTTCTCTAATTGGAAGATCAATCTGATCTTTCTAAAAAAATAAAGAAAGAAAAGAACTGTTTCAGTTTTCTGTACAAAAATGACTCTGCTTCCAATGTAGGTTTTCAAAAATATGTTTTCCTGTAATTGTATTGACTCTTATTCTTGCAAATTTGATCAGATTTGTTTTGCTTAAGGATAAACCATTGACGCCTCCATCCTAGGCAGGTTATCCTGAGCTGTTGCTAACAATATAGTTTCTTTCCTTTAATAAATGATTGGATTTTGTCAGCAAGTTTTGATTGAACAAATATTTCTTTTATCAAATGAACAGACAAGAAGACAGATTTCCCCTTTTAGAAGAAAATTATAGGAACAGATTGTAATTAATTGTGTTAATAGGCTGATGACAAGCATTTCTGGGAAATTCTGGCAGGAACTGCATAAAATCCTGTTTGAGCTCATCCATTCCTTAGGGATGATGGTATGGATCAAGATGGCTAACCTATGGCCTACCAGATATTGTTGACTCCAGCTCATGCCAGCCTCAGCCAGTATGGCCAATAGTCAGTGATGATGGAAATTGTAGTCCAACAACATCAAGAGACCCAAAAGCTAGTCACCCCGATCTCAGATTCCCAAAGTGATTGGATGGTGATTCCTCCTCTGAAACACTACTAGTTCCACATCCTGGGCCAGCTACAGAGGCACAACCTTGAAATCTCAATGCATGGTTGAGATGACTGTGTTCAGAAGGAGCCCTCATGGATTTGTTAGGCACTGGGGAACATTCAGGGACAAGATGGGCCTGAACAAAATGAATGGGGTCCTCTTGAACTGGGATGGAGCCAGATTGTCGGTGCTTAAGATAAAAAAGGTGGCAAAGATTGTGGGGGCAAAGTCAACAAGAGCTGGGTGGGGGTCTGATTCAGAACAAATCTCCCCCCTGAAATGAAGATGGAAATTTAAATGGAGGAGGTGTAGAACTAGGCATTGAAAGTCCCTCTTTTTGTGCTATATTTCTAGGCACAGGTTGGGTTTTTACAGGTCTGTGCCTGCATGGGTTTTGAAAACACACACTTTATGACTGAATTGGAGCAAATGACAATCAGGTTTTCTGCAGGTTGCCATTTGCTCTGATTCAGTGGTAAAGCATCCGTTTTCCTGGGGAGAGCACTGGCGGGAGCAAAAAGAAAAGAAAAGAAAAAGAAGCTCTGATACAGACCTGGAAAGCCTGGTTCTCTACCTAGGAAGCGCAGAGAAAAGGTAAGTGTGGATGAGCCCTCAGAGAGGCCAAAGCACGTAATTGCCAAAGGCAGTTGAGGAGAAAAACAGTATGCGAAGCTAATGCTAGAAGCCTCCAAGCCAAGATGAATGAACTGGACTGTTTGGCATTGATATAGTGAGCATAATGGAAACCTGGTGGAATAGAGAAAACCAGTGGGAAGGACACAGAAGGGTGTACTGAAGACAGTGACATTCTGCAAGTCAAAGAGGGCATTGAATCCAGCAGGCTAGAAATTTCAAAAGGGACAGACTCCACAGAGTCCATGTGCTGTCGTCCCATTAATCAAAATGTCCAGGCCAATCTTGAGATGAAGAATGAAATCAAGGAAGTATCCAAAAGAGGAAAAGTTGTATTAATAGGTATTAATAGGTGACTTCAACTATCCTAACTTTTTGGAAATGAGGCAGCTGGGTTCTTGGAGGTTATTTTAAAAGCTATAATACAAGTTTGGAAAAATCTCTACCACAGATTAACGAAATCTGCAAAGTCACTACCTGGTTCTGAAAGGTTAAAAAAAATCAAGAAGATTGTGAAGAGCTCCAAAAGGATCTCTCTCAGATATATGAAGGGTTGTTTTTTTTGTGTTTTTTGTTTTAAGGAAATGTGAATCACTTTTCATTAAACACAAAATAATGTACATTGAGGCAAATAATCCATTGATGGGATGTGGGCTGAAACCAGTTAGGGGCTGCCAGGTTGCTTAATCAGAAGAACTCTCTGGATTTGGGGAGGAAAAAATGAATTTGCCTGTCCTGAACACTGTCAGTCCCCTAAATACAGGCCCCAATCTCTTCTGTTTTGCTGCCTGCAAATAGTAAGACATAGAGGGGGTTGGTGTGTGTGTGTTTTACCCTGCATATAAATAATAATAATAATAATAATAATAATAATAATAATAATAATAATAATAATAATTTATTATTTGTACCCAGCCCATCTGGCTGGGTTTCCCCAGCCACTCTGGGCGGCTTCCACAGACACCAAAAATACACTAAAATATCACATGTTAAAAACTTCCCTGAACAGGGCTGCCTTAAGATGTCTTCTGAATGTCACGTAGTTGTTTATTGTTTTGACATCTGATGGGAGGGCATTCCACAGGGCGGGTGCCACTACCGAGAAGGCCCTCTGCCTGGTTCCCTGTAGCTTTGCTTCTCGCAATGAGGGAACCGCTAGAAGGCCCTCAGCACTGGACCTCAGCATTCGGGCATAATGATGGGGGTGGAGGCGCTCTTTCAGGTATACTGGGCCGAGGCCATTTAGGGCTTTAAAGGTCAACACCAACACTTTGAATTGTGCTCGGAAACGTACTGGGAGCCAATGTAGGTCTTTCAAGACCGGTGTTATGTGGTCTCGGCGGCCGCCCCCAGTCACCAGTCTAGCTGCCGCATTCTGGATTACTTGTAGTTTCCGAGTCACCTTCAAAGGTAGCCCCACGTAGAGCGCATTGCAGTAGTCCAAGCTGGAGATAACTAGAGCAGGCACCACTCTGGCGAGACAGTCCGCAGGCAGGTAGGGTCTCAGCCTGCGTACCAGGTGGAGTTGGTAGACAGCTGCCCTGGATACAGAATTGACCTGTGCCTCCATCGACAGCTGTGAGTCCAGAATGACTCCCAGGCTGCACACCTGGTCCTTCAGGGGCACAGTTACCCCATTCAGGACCAGGGAGTCCTCCACACCTGCCCGCCCCCTGTCCCCCCAAAACAGAACTTCTGTCTTGTCAGGATTCAACCTCAATCCATTTAGCCGCCATCCATCCTCCAACTGCCTCCAGGCACTCACACAGGACCTTCACCGCTTTCACTGGTTCTGATTTGAAAGAGAGGTAGAGCTTAGAGTTTTTGCATTGTGTTTTGATGCACACTGAAAAATAGTCAATTTAGAGCACAAAAACTTATACTGTAGCACACCATGTTGTGAAAAAGGTCTAGTCTAGCCTTTCCCATCACATCCTAGATGACTATATGCAGGGTAGGGGTTTTCTTTTTGTATGAAGGAGTATTCAGTCATGTGAATCCTCACATCCAGCATGCACAACTTGGGAGCTGGTTAACTACCTCTATGAGAGATTTCCAGTGCTGTAAGAGTAAGCTATAAGAAATCTCCTACACAACCAGCTGTGATGGAACTTGGGCACTAAATTGGGGACAGGGGATAGGGTGTGTAAAAAAGAATAGAGTATGTTAAGAAAATAGACTGTAACACTTTGCACACATTAGAATCGCTATACAATATTAATAATGCTAATCAGTTACAATAAGGCTCATTTGCTATGCAAGTAGCTGCTGATTTATTGGTCTTTGTAATTGCTAGATTCATTTGAGCCACTTCAAACTGTCTTAAGGACAACGAAGTGTTTCCAGATGCATTTCAGAAAAGTTAACAAGAAAATACTTGTATCTGATCCTGTTTTTTCCATTTGTGATATTTTAGATAAAATAACAATTCTGGAGAACACAAGATGTGTTAGACTAACTGAGAAACCGTATCACAATTTTTTATTTGTATGTATAAGGGCTGTTAATCAGCTCTGTGCAGGAACCAGATAATGAGGACAATTGGAGATAGATATTCAAATGCCTCCTCCACACTGAGCAGAAGTATATCTATAAATCTTCCCACAATTTGGATCAGGGCCCCTACAAAGCTTCATATTTCTCTATTGTTCCTGTCCATTACAGATGTCTGTTTCTATATTTCCGTTTCCCTAGGATTATGGGCTTTGCAAGATGTGAGGCTGTGCAACGTATTGCCTGGAGAGCCCTGAAGAAGAACTCTAGATTGTATTCATTCATTCATTCATTCATTCATTCATTCAGGTTCTTTTCCTGTCAGCTCCCCCACCCCCATTTTCATATGATCTTCTTTCATGCTAGACCAGGCATAGGCCCTCCAGATGTTTTGGGACTACAACTCCCATCACCCCTAGCTAACAGGACCAGTTGGCAGGGATGATGGGAGTTGTAGTCCCAAAACATCTGGAGTTTGCCTATGCCTGTGCTAGACGTTACTATGGACATTGTCTGCTGCCGTATTCGAAACCGGGCAGGAATTTTTCCACTTGGCTAATTGGCAGTGGCCACTTGGTGTTCACCTACCTTATAGCAATCATCACAACTTTGTAAGGTTAGGCATTGGGTAAGCCTTAGTCTGGACTGGAGGGGAGGTTGTAGCCTCCGCCTGTCCCTCCTTGGTTAAGAGTATCCTATTGAAAGGATCCCTGAGGAGTTGCTTCTGTCCAATGCCCAGATGGGGGCTAGGACCATAGAACTCCTCCAGCAGGCGCTCTTGGAGATATCCCTATTTGATGTAGGTCATAGGCCCCTCCCCAAGTTGTGGTTTACCCTTAGATAGGCTCCCAGAAGATGGGCTGGAGTTTAATTAAATGGCTTTACGTAATGCCTATGCCAAACCTTTCACATCTGTGACCTCTTTGAACCCAAAAATCTATATGCTGCTGTCTCGTCTGGTTATTTCATTACATTGGCAGTGATTGGGTCATGGGTCCTTGGCACACAAAGCAATAAGCAGGTACAATGTGGCAGCATTTTAATCTTGTATGTTCAGTTTGCAATAGTAGCCATGAAATCTTACCAGTGAATAGCAACACAAAGAACTCAGAGAATCCTTCCTTGCCTTGTTATTTTTTATACAAGAAAATGGAGGATAAGGTACAGGAACAGGAGTAGTTTATGGTGCATGTTAAAAAGTGTACAAATGGGAAGGAGTAAATGGAGTGTCACATAGAATGGGCTTTAAGGACAGAAGATGGAGGCTAGGGAAGGAGCTGAAGCTGGCCTCAATTTTCTCATCAAAGTAGGCAACTAGAGATGATGTGGCAATGATCTCTGCCTTCCCCTTTAAGGTATTCCCCAACACAAAGCTTGCAAAGGCAAAAGGTAAATAAAGCCAAGCCATAAGCTGGTTTCACATAGAAATCTCCTTATCTGGATTCATGCGTATCATTTCTTGGCAAATATGGCTCTTGTAAGTAAGAAAACCCTGGGTTTTCTGTAGGGAGGGCTCCAGGTTTGAGGGTGTCTTGACAAAGTGCCTTCTTGTGCATCTCCTTCTTTGCTGGTGAACCCTGGCTACAGCAACTGAGTCACCATTTTAGTTTTCCACAGTGCTCTGGATCAACACTACATTGGGGACATTGGGGTCAATTAAAATGCCAGCTCCCAGACTCAGCCATACGGTGCTACTCAGAGGTGGGTTGTGGGAACCTATGCGGCCTGAGGATGCTGTACAGTGGTACCTCTGGATGCGAATGGGATCCATTCCGGAGCCCCATTTGCATCCTGAAGTGAACGTAAGATGCGACTGCGCGTCTGCGGCTTCACCGTTTCCATGCATGCGCATGATGTCATTTTGAGCGTCTGCGCATGTGCGAGCAGCAAAACCCGGAAGTAACACACTCCATTACTTCTGGGTCGCTGTGGAGTGCAACCTGAAAATATTTAAGCGGAAGCGTATTCATCCCGAGGTATGACTGTATTGTGACACCCGGTCTGAGGGTGATAGTGGGTATCCGTTCATATGCTTCTCTGTCTTCTTTTTTTTAAAGGTTTCATTCTTATTCAGAAGTTATTGTGTGAAGGTTCCTGCACTAAATTTTAAACAGCATTCTGTTCGTGAACTCCTTCAAGAAAAGCAAACAGATATCTTCTTTAATGCTGCAAATCAAAAAGTTACTTTGTAGAACACACACACATTACATGATGATACCTCTCTACCTTTCTAAAGACATTACAATAATCCCCATGGAATGCTCCTCGGTACTCAGTCTATATATGAGAGTCATATCCAATTACTGTGTGTCCACAGGGGTAAGCTTTTCCCCAAGAAATTTTACTGTCCGCAATGCAGTGAAATTACACTAGGGATTCTACTGCTGATTCCCACATTAGACATTTATTACATTATCAAATGCCACATTTATCCTAAAGAAGCAAATTTATTAGACTTCATTCTCTGCAGTGTTATCTACAGTTTTAGTATGAGCTTATTTAAAAGCGCAAAGATAAAAGACAGGTTTATATCAAATCCTGGCACACACAGAGAGGGTATAAATTGGTTTATAAAAAGAATACGACATAACACAAGAACTCCATCTTAGTGTTGTACCTTTCTGTTGTTGTTTTTTTTAAAAAAATCTTTATCTCATTAGGAATCCCAAGGATGTACTGATAGAAACTTCTCATGTTCAATTATCATGAATTTCAGTGGGACATTGCAGAAAGTAATTATATGAAGGTTGTTCCAATGATGATTCTTGTCACTATTTCGTGCTATTTTCGTCCCATTTCACCACCTGGTTATTGAATCAATGGCCAGCCTCATTGCTTTGTGTTGGATAGATCTCTATAAAAGTGTGCACTGGATTGTGTGAACCATCTGCTCAATTCACAACACACAACACACGTCACATTTACTGACATAAAAAGGCTAATTCCCAAGATTCTATTGCACTTGGGCATGGCCAAGAAGATAAAAGTTATGGAGGGTGGATCTATGAAGACAGACCAAGGTTCAGCTCTGAAAAAAGTTCAACATGCAATCAAAGATGCAGAGAGAAATGAGCACATAACAGTACTTGGAATGAGATTAGGTATCCTCCTCCAGTAAGGTCAGAATCTGGCTCCTTTCTCACTTCAAAGTGTCTACTGCTAGGACAAGCCAGAAGGAACCAATGTGCTTCTTGAGAAGGTACCGCCATGCCCGGTCCTAGGATGACAATGATAGTGACCTGCTTCCCCCATATTCTGGAGCTTTTATATGTTCAGACCAAGGGGCACCATTATTGGAGAATATCAGGAATGCTCAATATGTCTCTAATTGGAGCAATATATCTTGGGAACCTTCAGTTGCTCTAACAGCCCAGGATTTGTAGATATGTGATGATGAAGAACAAAATAATGTCAGGTATGAATTAGTCCACAACGTCACAGACCTTTGCGCTTCATGAGTCAATAGCTTACATTGTCCTATGGTAACATTTGGAACTTGTTATGAAACTCACCACAGTATTTGAAATAATTAGTTTTAAATCATCACATTTTTATGTCACATTTTTTCAAGGATGCCTGCTCTACTACTTAATCAAGGAGGATTTTTTGTTTATTAAACGTGAAATTGGATACTTTATTAATGGGTACTATTTTCAAAATGTGGACAGCTGACAATATTTTCTGTGTCTGAATCACTTAATAGGTTTACACAGAGTTAAATCTTCCTTTGGTCTTCCATTAGCAGCAAGACTTTTGCTGGCTGGAGCATTCTCAGTTTAATTATATAGTGGCTCAGTAGCACACAGAACCTCCACAAAAGCCAAATGATCATAGACAGCAACAAACGAACGCCATAATCTTAACAAGATTATCATAATAAGGAGTCATCAGAGAAATTAAAATTATCTACTTTAATTACAAAATTATAACCCCATTAACTCCTATGCGTGGAAAATGGGAATTAGGGAATAGGGAAGACGAACCTGTAGATTGCTATTTAACACTCTAGAGCAAATTGAAGAGGTGAGGGAGGAGGGACTCGCAGAATGGACTCAGCTATTTCAGGTAATGCATTTTGTAGCATGTTGGCTCTAGATTACTTTCTAACAGAAGATGATGGGAAAAGGAGGCTTCCACAAATCTTTTTTTTAAAAAAGGATTTAGAGTTCATGAAGCACAGCAGGAAAGCTGGCAACTTAAAAAGCAGGATGTTTCCTAGATATGTTGTAAGTTGTGAATTAATCGTTACTGTAATAAGTCATCAGAACAATGCTGTCATTTCTGGGTAATGTATGGATTTTGCCAAAATGTTTCTAACACTAAAAGTTCTGAAGCTACTCTTCTTATTGAAAGTTTGGTACAGGCATTCTTCCCTTCCTTAGAACATAAGAGGGGCCTTTTGGATCAGACCAGTGGCACATCTAGTCTAGTTTTCACAGTTGTCAACCAGATGCCTATGGGAAACCAGTGAGCAGAATCTGATCACAACGTCCTCCTGATCACTTCTCCACACCCGTGGTTTCCAGTAATTAGTACTGAGAAGCATTGATTCTTCCAGCTGTGAGAGGATCATCAATGAATCTGTCTTTTAAAGCCTTCTAGGTTGGTTGCCATCACTGCCTCCATAGTGTGACTGTATGCTGTGTGAAGAAATACTTTCTTACAACATGCAGCTTCAATAGGTGTCCATAGTGTTCTGAGAGAGGGATAAGTTTTCTCTATGCATTCCCCCCCCCCATTCCATTAACAAATAAACTAACAGGTCCAGGCTATCGCGCTAGGTGATTTCACAAACAAACATCACTATTTTTCCATTCTGTTCTCCCGTGCCCCAACATTCTTGGAAGCACGCCCTGTGAAGAAAAAAGAAACAGAGCTATGGTTTTTGTTTGTTAGGAAAAAGAATAATTGGGAAAAGAAGCAGGCCACCCCAATACTCTAAATCTGCTACTCATGCCCTGATCTCACAGTCAAAACTCAGTAAATGGTGTTATGTGACTTGGCGACATGAGAGTTTGCCCCCATAGCACCCCAACTTGTCTCATGGTTTTGAGATGCATAGATGATGCAAATCCCTAATGTATCCACTAGCTCCACTTTTTGCCTTGCTGCCTGTAATAGCTTATGAAACAGTCTATATATTTCTTCATATTATGTTACCTGGATTTTACCTGCCTGTTCAGTAAGTTTTGTTCTGGCTCATCATGAGGTATTTTGTTGAATAAGCTAGGAATTTCCACATGGGTTTTTTAAAACGCCCCCATTAACCAGGTTCCACCTCCCCACCTATTGGCCCCGCCCACAACCCATGCATTTTTCAAACCCTAAATTAGTAACATAGCAGCTGTTTCTGATAGCAGACATTAGGTTTAGAAATGTTGATTGAGGTTAGTTGTGTTATATACATCAAACAAAATCACATATACAATGTTAGTTTTTTAAAAAAACCACCAAGGAGCAAAATTAGCAGTTTGCTTGCTGTGACTTATCTGTTTTATTAATGTTAAGTATTACAGTATGGCTATGCTAAATATAAGGTGATTTGTACCTTACAAAGATTAAATAAAAGAAAAAAATGAGCAAATTATTCTATGCAGTGAAGCAAATGATTAAAATTTAATACAAATACAAATGCAATTGCATTTGTTTGTGTCATAAAACAAAAGATGATGCCATCTGGCAGACAAATCAACACTGAAATCTGTTGAAGACAAAATTGTGTAGAATGGCAATCTTATTTTCACACAGACAGCTACAGAGGAAGGAGAGAAAAAATGTTGCAAGACATTTTAAAACTTACCGTAATCACCACCATTAAAGATTCTTTTAGGATAAAAGCTATCCATTTGCCAAGTACACTGGTACCTCGGGTTACAGACACTTCAGGTTACAGATGCTTCAGGTTACATAAGCTTCAGGTTACAGACTCTGCTAAGCCAGAAATAGTACCTCGGGTTAAGAACTTTGCTTCAAGATGAGAACAGAAATCACATGGCGGCAGTGGGAGGCCCCTTTAGCTAAAGTGGTACCTCAGGTTAAGAACAGTTTCAGGTTAAGAACGGACCTCCGGAACAGATTAAGTTCTTAACCTGAGGTACCACTGTAGTAATTTATCACAGTATGGATGTAACCACCTGGGAATCTGGTCATCTGAGCCCTGAACATCTGGCACCTTTGGACAATTCTGTTCCTTCCCCATAGGAACACATTCGCCATACCCTCCTCCGCTGCAAGAAGGAGAGATGGACTCTCCCACAGGGGTCATGTGGGGTAATTTGGCCCATAGGGGAGATGAGGCTGTTGGAGCCCCCTCCGCAGCATGGCCCCCTCTTCTCACTGAGACAGCCTGGGGAGGCTGCATGAGCATTCAGCTCAATCGAGACTTGGGCTTCTGTGTCCCCCCTTTCCTTGCATTGTGTGGGCCTTGGGTGGCCTTTCAAGGCCAACATTCCTCTTCATCGGCTGAAGGGGATCTGTGTGAGGAAGAGTAGCTCAGATAGGGCTGCCATATGTCTGGATTTTCCCAGACATGTCCTCTTTTGTGGGGCCAGCATGGCCCTCTGGATGGATTTTTGTATTTTATATGAAAGGTCCAGATTTGGGGGTTCTATTTATTTATTTATTTGGAAGCAGCAGCTGGTAGGTGTTCTGGTGGCTGCCAGGTCTTGTGGGTGACTCTGTGGGTGGTGCTTGGCCTGGCAGCGCTTCCAGCGGCCTTTTCTGGCACGGCCTTCTTGGAGCCACTCAGCCACCCATCGTCTGTAGAGCAGGAGACGGAAGACATCAAAGGTCAGAGAGGGGAGGGGAGAAGGGGCGAGGAAGGGAGGGGTGAGGGAGGGAGGGGTGAGGGAGGGAGATGCGGGCTGGTGGGGGAAGGTGCCCCAAACACGTCCGGGTTTTGGGGCTTTGGAATATGGCAACCCCAAGCTCAGAAGCAGCCACCTTCACACCTTCTCTGAACCTGCTCACTCTCCACTGTCATTTCTGTGCCTTGAGCCCAGTTTCTAGGACCCCCTCCCCCTTCTCAGACAAACCCTTTCTTTTTGGCTACTTTGGTAGCAGTGAGCCATTCACTGCCCCAGGTGACTCTTCTGCACAGCAGTTCAAATAGTTCAGTCCAACGGTGGCATAGCTAGGGCTTTTGCCGCCCACTGAGTTTGCCACCCCTCTCGCTGTTCCTCATCTGGGAGCTGCACCCCCGGCATGCCAAGTGTGGCCACACAAATCTCAGCAGCCTGCGTGGTGGTCCCTCCTTAAGATGCAAGAGTGGCAGGTTAGGATAAAGTGCTGACTCCTCTCCACCATCAGCAACAGACCACATAAGAGTCCCAAGATGGAGCACGGTGGAGGTTGAACTGGGCAAGCAAAGGATCCAAAGGAGGCCATTGCTGCCACCACAGCAAGGAAAGACAAGGGAGGGAGCCTCCCAATGGCTCCCCCCCGACTCCCCAGGCACACATTCACCCTACTGGCCAACTTTCCCATTTGCCCTTCCTTCTCTCCAGCAATGCCCATTTCACCTTCAGCGCTCCCTTCTCACAGCCTCCTTCTCTTGCCAGGGCCAAGAATCAGCTGTGGCTTTCTGCAAGGCGCCTCTGCTATCTTACCTCACTTCAGGACCTGCTCCCCTGATTTTGCCTCTCAAATGGGGTGGGAAGAGGAAGCGGCAGAGGGGGAGGCTGTGATCTCCTTTCCCGCAGCGATGTTCCTGGCTCGCCCATTCCCTTTAAATGCAATGGGATTATGGGCATTTACCACTCACTTCCAAATCTTCTGCAGAGGTCCCTCCCCACAAAAGTGCCAAAAAAGCATCACCTGGAGCAGCCTCTGTGCCTTCCTAGCTACGCTACAGTCAGTTGGCAGGGGGCTGCAGTTGGAGAGCTAGAGTCTGAGACTTTGTGGAAAAAGTCCCCCTCCCCATCTTTATAATAATAAGAGTAATAATTAAGAGTTCTCTTCTTTGCTGATCATCTTTGTATTTGTGAGCTTCATTGGAGCTTACTTGTTTGGTCAAAATGGCTGCCTTTCCTATTCTCAGATCATTTGCCTCTCAGCCCTTGCGGTGGTTCTGTTTCAAAACACCATCCATTTACTGCTCCCACTGGTGGTGAACAATTAGTTGAGTTAACTTGTAAAAAAAAGTTGGTTAAGGGGTTCCTAGGCAATGGTGAATGAGATAGACCTTAGTATTACTGTGTATTGGATCAATACTCAGCTAGACAGATTTTCCCCAGGTTCCTTCCATATGAGGTGATGTTAAAATTGTGTCCATAATGCCTTATTACACGTTAGTCACTGTCACTTGCTTCAATCATCTCATGAAAAATACACACATCACACGTGCAGAGCAAGTAACTTATTAACAAAGCAAATTACAACTTTCTGCCTCCCAATAAAAATAAGCTTTATATTCATTTTTTTCCTGAATCATGAGCATCCCAACTTCCCTAAGGAATATGCACAAATCATCCTCACATTAAGTGCTTTAACCATAATGAAAGCTGATATGAAAGCTGATGCAGCTGATACATGCTTGGAAGAAAAAAAATGCCAGCAAGCTGACAAAAACAGATTAAAAGAGTAAACTTCAGAAGTGCAATAGTGAGAAGCAAATTTAAGACAAGTGTGTGTGTGTGTTGTTGTTTTTGTTTTTTAAATCGGATCATGAAACATGAAGATAAGTGACAAGTACAGTTATTAAACTGCCACCAATGGAGATAGCATCACGATGATCAAAAGACTACTGGGAAAATATAAACAAAACAACTGCATCCTGAAATACACAATGTAAGTTCCTCTGTTGCAAACTCAGAATCTGCCTTTGGTTTCATAACACATCTACAGATAGCAGAAGCGGCAACTTTATCAAGCAAGAGTGCCTTTGCCAGCAGCAAGGATAGCAGCAATTGCAGAACACAAGTGGGAGATGAAAAGGAAGCAAAATGGAAACACCTTCAAAAATACCCCATGGAAGTATATAGAAAAAATAGAACCATGACATGCACTATTTGCAAGGATAAGTATAAAGCAAAGGTCACAGTGTGCTCATGCCCTTATAATGGCATTGATGATTTAGCAAGTAGCATGTGAAGCTAATTAATGTTGCTACATTAGAACAATGTTACCTATACTTTCAACTTACCTATCTGCACTCTGTCAAGAGATCTATCCATCATGTCAAAAAACTCAGAATAAAAGATGCTATCTCTCATTAAGTCTCTGCTTTCAATTTTCCAAATGACTCCCCTACCATTGCCTCAGAATGTAATAACCTAATATTTAGGTTTAAGGCAGTCTTTTCCAGAGCAGATGGCTAAAATCCTATCTCTAAATAACTTCAGGATGGTGATATGAGGCATATCCCTAACTAGTATATCATACTTCTGCTGCTTCTCTTACCTAGAGGCATCAGGGGGCTATTTTACACATTCATGGACAACTAATGACTAGCATAGTGAATAACTGAAGGTGTATCACATGGAAACTTGGTATAGGCAGAGCAGGTTGCTTGCAGGTCAGAGAAAGAGAGACGCTTAGCTAACTTGCTGTTTGTTTTGCTTTCCTTAATAAAGAAACTAAGAACTCAAGGAGACTCCTAAAGTCAAACCTATCTAAATGAAGCAGTTGTTTGAACTGGCTTGCAGCCCCTCCTTCACGCTCTAGCTCTCTGTTATCGTTTGCGGGCAACACACTAATCCTGTCTGTGGTGCCTACCCCTTACCCCAAATGATGAGACATGAGACCAGAGTATGGGTTCAAATTGTCCACAACTTTATTGAACTTCAGAAGTGGGAAACTTGACACAGGCCTTGGCAGGTAACCCTCTCAGCCCACCTGGCTGAGGTTATGCAGGCAGATGAGGTCCAGTGAGAGGGGACTGCAAAGCGCAAACTTACACAGCATGTCCTTCCACTGACCTCGTCCCGGGAGTTTGACCTACATGCTGCCTCTCTAGGGCCAGACACTCCCGTTTTTTTCCTCTTTAACGGGCCCTGCAAATGCCGCTGCATGGGGAGGGAGCATGAATGCATCCCCCCTGACTTGATGTTAGACTAAAGGATACCTTGCCAAGGCCTAAAAACTGCCCAAGTTGTGACGAAATGCTGTGGGGAAGGCAAAACTTTCAATGCAGGGAAAATTCCTTCCCGGTTCTGAATACAGCAACCATCTTACGACCGCAGCAGCGTCCACTGACCTGGAATGCAAAATATTAGCCTGTAAGGAAAGAATCATTAACATGATGATCACTGACCTAGGATGAAATTATGGAGGCAAGAAATTATTAATTTGAGGGAGGGTGGGTGGGTGATCCTAGAAGGAATAACAGCAAAAGAGGCTTGAGCCCAGTAGTCATCCTCTTTTCTTTTGGCCTTAGGCTCACCCCAGCTGTCCATCCATTGTCCTCCCTGGCCGAGGGCGGGTAGGTGGCACCTGCCCAGGTGAGCCCCGCTTGGTGCCGCAAACCCCGCCCACCTGTGGGGAAGGGAGGGCGGATATTGCTGTGGTGAGCCCCTGCAGGCTCCCTCTGCATCTGCCTGGCTTGCTGCTTCATTCTCGGAGTGAGGGGTGGCAGCAAGCTGTCAACAGAGAAGCTGTTAGACTGGCTCTGAGGGAGAACTGCAGGTTTTACATCTCCTCTGTCATTGCTGTTGGCGCCTTCATCCAAACTGGAAACCTCATCACCCTGCCCTGTGCTGGGGCACCTGCCTGCTTCCATCTCTTCACTATCTTTCAAGATCCCTGCTTCTGGCACTTCCCAGCTTTTCCCCTCCTTTGAGGTGTGGCCAGTGTCCCACCACCCACCTCCAGGCTCAAAGTCCTCTTCCTCTGTGCCTTCCCTGGTGGGGTCTTGGTGCAGTGGCTTCCACTAATCTTCCTCATCCAGCCAGTCGCTGACAATAAATAATAATAATAAAAACTTTCATTTTAGCCAACATTATCTGAGATGAAGTTCTGTTGTTACGTTAGCATGGAGTTGAGTACGCAGTAATAAATTAAAATATAAGACACGTGCAGAGCAATCTTAAGTATAGGAAGTTGGTAGAACTTACACCAGCTTCAGTTAAGCCTGACATGTAATATCTCATGGTTCAGTATATGATTGTGTCTGATCAGAGGACTCTCCTGCAGATGGATCTGGGGAGAAATAAATAAAAGTAAACCACCCTCTGAATCCCCAGTTTACCAGCCACCACTGAATAGCAGGGGAAATTCAAGCCAGGATCCTGGTAGAACCTTATTGTAGAGCAAGATGAGGACCAGGAATTCAGATGCCTCTTCTGCGCAAGTTCTTGAGAAATAGGAATGTTGTAGGTGAGGCAAATGTTATGCCCTTTAGAGCCAGAGGAGGGCTCGCAGGAGTTCAGAGATGCAGGGATCCCAAAGAAGGCTGCCCACACCACCTGGTTGATCAGGTCTTAGTAGTTTATTAAAGGAAAAGTGCAAACTCACAACAAAGGTCCAACAGCTCACCCCTGCATGCGCCAGACTCCACAGTGAGGAGCCGGCTTGTCTGCACCCTGGCAATGGGGAATATGCTTTTTATACAGAGCAGCATACAGGCAGCTGAGATCTCAACAACTTCCTGGGTTCTCCACAAATGGCTGATATTGCATACCACTCTAATTGGGCCTGGAGCCTAGTACCCCACACCCACAGGTAAGAGTAACTTTGAGCCCTGAGCAGGCCGATTAGCATGCTTCAAAGGCCTTCCCAAGTTCGTTTGCGTGTAAGCTTAGTGCTACAGCTGCCACCAATTGTGAGGTTACCTTGAGTATACAGCTGGTACTAGCAGAGCTCTTGGAGCAAATCACTTGTGGTTCAACACTGGCGCACAATGCCGTATGCTGAAAGACATGCAGAACAGAAACTTTAAGAATTTCAACAAGCTGCTGCAAAATGCCTTAAGTTGGAAAGTGTTGTGTGCCAGAGCCTTCTCAGGGAAAGATGGTGTATGTGCAGATGAAGCATGTCAACAGTGGCAAGTAATTTTTGAAGGGCTCCATCTCCCACATGGGAGTGCTTTAGGATGTTCAGTGGCTGTGCATCTTTGCCAGCTGTTGTCCATTGCTTCTGGCATGGTGCAAAAACCTCTGGGAGCAATCACAGCTCTCTCATCACACTCAATGCAAACTCAAAGAACTGTGTCCCTTCATGGTCTTCAAGTACAGCAATACAGATGGTTAAAGAGGCTGTTGTAGCACACTCTTACTCTCTTCAGCAATTGAGAAGAGTTTTGCTGCCAAAGTACCAATAATCGAATGTTTCTCACTATAGCAGGTTCTAACCTTATCTATGAGATTCTCAGTTCAAGCACTGGAGTCCCAAGCAGGCGGAATATATCCCAAGATTATTTCTGCCACAATGACAAGGACACAATCTATTGTGCAACTGTGCAAGAAAGAGCAGTGGCGTCTCTAAGATTCAGAATTACCTGGTTTGGAATATAAATGTGTCCAGTTTGTTTTACTCTGTTTTTGTAGCAGTATAATGCCATTTCCTCCCAAGTTTTTTTTTCTAGCTCAGAAAGTTGTGTTTTCCTGCTTTCAGTGTGGGCAGATTTGCTTCACAAAAACCCCCATCCCATTCAGGGGAAAGAGACTCAAGGCGGTCTCTTTCTTTGGGAGGGGCCTGGAGCCATGTGGGACTGAATGTCCAACTGGAGGGGACAGCCTAGCCTGACATTTAAAGCTGCTTTGCCTCCTCTTTTCCCTCCATTTGCCTTTGGCTGCAACCTCCCTCCCTCTTTATAGTGTGGGCTTGAGGTAGTTGCTTTTTATGGGGTTGTTGGGATTTTGTGGACACCCCTATTTGGCACTTGGGGCTCCCTGTTTTTGTGTACTTCACACCATAGAGCATTTGGTGTTGATTTGGCATTCTTTTTTTTTTTAATAAATATTTATTAAGATTTCACAAAAACAAACATACAAAAACACATAATAACAAAAGAGAAAAAATAAAAAATAAAAAGATAAATAAAACATACATAAACAACAAGAAAAATTAAGAACAATTGTTTTTCATAACATAAAACTCGTTTGCTTGTTTCTTTGACTTCCTCACACCTCCCCTTCTTGTATTCCCATTTAAATAATCAAATCAGCAAATCCTTACCCTCTTTCATTTATCTTATCTCTATTACTTAACATTTTATAACTCAGTATTTTCATACATTATCAATCCATTTTGCATATTCTTATTAACTTTGTTGCCAATACCACTTATTTCCAATCCAACACCATTTTAGTTATTTCTTTTTTAACCTAATTAACCCCTCTTCCATATTCTTAAAGCATTACAGCTGGAAACCACTCAATTTCTATCCAACATCATTCTAACATTCATTAATTTTGCAATATTTCTGTAAATAATCTTTAAATTGATTTGGCATTCTTTGGCATTCAGTGTGAGCAAGTAAGGACAGGTGAGACTTTAATTCATTCACACCCTGAGGCATCATTGTGATAGTTGGACCGTGGGGTCCAGGTGGGGTCAGGTGATTAAACCTCTGAATATGTTGTCCCAAGTCCTCTTTCTGGGTGTGGGGGTAATTTTGCGCACCTGCAGGCAGCAGGCAGCAGATTGGGGAGCCCAAGCCAGCTGTGTTGCTTTTCTTTTGTTTGTATCTTTAGGTTACCAGATCCACCCCCCCCCCCCGGCAATGAATCCAGGGACACTTTTCAACTTCAATGGATTTTGTATGGGGACTGATTTGTAAATCCGGGGACTGCCCACAGGAAACAAGGACATCTGGTAACTTTATTGTATCTCCTCTTTGGGTCAATTCTCTCAGTTGTTTCCTGTCATCCGGGGTGTGTTTGTTTTTAGAGGGGAGATGGAGTCTAACTTCCAACTTGCTCTCTGTTATATAGCTGGAGCTGGGAAGTACTAATCCCAAAGACCAACATGACAATGTGCAGGGCACATGACACCATCAGCAGGCTTGTGCCAACAATTTGAACTGGGAGAGAACTCTCAGAAAACAAACACTTGCCAAGAAAGCTTGTAATTGCCAAGCTGATTAATAACTGTGCCAGAAATTGGCCTGTCACTATGCAAGAGAAAATGTTTAACTTCTTGACAGTTTTAAAAATAAAAAATACAAGTACTTTATTTCAGTTACTAGTATATAATCGTCACAGCAGAGAAAAGCAAGATAAATTTGTACTTAATCCATTTTATCTTTCCCAGTGTTGAATGATCATTATATAATTAATGTTCCATTAATATATCACCTCATCATCCATTTCTTAAGCTCACACTATCACTTAGCTTTAGTTATTCACCTGCACCAGTTTACCATTGCTTACTCTGATCTTGTAAGTCACTCTGGGATTCATTTTAGCTAGAGTGCAGTAAAAATGGTTGAAAGAGATTTGAGATGACCCCAGCCCATCACACTCTCTCCCCACCCCACCCCAGCAATGTAGAAATAAACTTTCTGATATTAATGAGGAAGAGTAACTATGGTTGACATTCTTCTTTTTTAGGCTGTCTGGCATTTTGTAAATCTTTTAATGTTAATGTCCAATGACCTCACACCAAATGAAGTGGATTAATAGCTGTTAAGGACCATCCAGACTGCTGATGATTAGGAGTGTATGGAGCAACATGTCACTGATTCATACTGGACTATCGAAACATCATCTGGCCTCACCAGTTGTTTTGTGATGCTTCTCCAATCCTCTCATACTTGTTGCTCTCACTCTACCTTTTCCGTTGTCCATGTTCTTACCTCCCCCCAGTGTGGCATAATAATTAGAATGTTGGAGGCCAGGGTTTGACTCCCCACTCAGCCATGAAGCTCCCTGGGTGACATTGGGCCAGTCACCATCTCTTACCCTAACTTACCTCACAGGGTTGCTGTGAGGATCACATGGGGAGGAGGAGAACCATGTGCACCACACTGAGTTACTTGGAAGAGAATAAATAAATAAGTAAATAGTGCAAGTTGGTTTCACAATAAGGCCATAGCACCATATATTTATTTGTATAGTTTTTAAGTTTCTAAACCATAGCTTGTTTCCATGAAAAAACCCACAGGAATAGTGGCATCAAGAGGAAGTATGTGTTAGTGGCTACGTCACAAAGATGCAGATGTGTTTCATTATAAGCAGGAGTGAAAAAGAACCAGAATATTTTCAGCATTAAAACCCTAAAGATTTTAGCAGGAACTTGTGGAGTATATACCAACTGCAGCTGAAGAAGTATAACTGCCCTGCAACTTTTGAAAGTATAAATGGTATTGAAAGTTCACGGTGTATAACTGTTCCAGTAGCATCAAGATGAATCATGATGAATGCACAATAAAATGACATGTGGAGGAGCCCTTAAACTGTTCACAAGAAGTTCAAATTCTCTCCCTCCACCAATGATTTAGTACTGTTTTTGCTAAATCAGCCTGGGTGTTAGGATTATATTTTTTCATCCATTAATAATGTCCTGTTTGACCCCACCAAAATATGCACACACACACACACACAAGGAATTTTATCCTAACCCAAAAACAGATGACCAGCTGGGGGTTCTTGTGCAGCATCTGGGTCCTGAGACAACTGCATCTGGTTCTTATAACTCTCTAAAAACTGTTCTCCCTACTCTCCTCTTGATAAAAAGCATTTGTCATACACCCCGCCTCAGCTCTTCCATGTGAACGCTACAGAAATCATAGCTTATGTATTCATAATGAAAGAAGACTATCTAATAAAAGGTAGCAAGATTTTTTTTGCTCCTGAGTTACTAAAAGCGATATTGTATTTTATACATCTTTCATTATCTCTGTCCAATTTGTGCTCCTGTATAACTCTCAATTGAGATAGCAAAATATTTAAGGATGCTTTTACATCCCTTATACTCCAGTGACAACTTACTTGCAATTGAAGTCAAGTGTTTGCCCATGTACAATGCTGAACAGAAAGCACTCAATATATTGTAGGCACCGCCAGCCATATAATGGCATAAAATGTTTAAAGCTACCTATCTTACTCTTCAGCTGTGCAGAACTATCATTTTGACCACTGTAGGTATTCAATTTTATTGTGGGGTACAATTTTCATTTATCAACAAGTCTTTTCCAATGAAACCAGAACCTTTGCTTGCTTCCATGGAAAATGTCATCAATTTGCCTCTAGCAAAAAAAAAAAAAAAAAAGAAAAGAAAAGAAAAGAAAAAAGAAGGGGGGGGGGAGCCATTACATTCATGCAGCTGTAAGAAATCACTCATCTGCCAAACAGAAACTACACATCCTAAGACACTTAAAATGTTAACAATCCCAAGCAACCAAGAAACATTTAAAGTTTGTAAGAAATGGTTGAAAAAATGCAAGAGGACGTAGTCTGGCAGATGGGGGGGGGGGCAGATTTCTTTTTGCTAAATAAATAAATAAAGCACTATGGGACAGTTTTAGTTGTCACAGCAGTTTCCCATGGTTTGATATCTTCTTAGTAGAATGACAACTTGTATTTTCAGTCCAGTAGAGCCTTGGCCCAGTATACCCGAAGGAGCGTCTCCATCCCCATCGTTCAGCTGGACTGAGGTCCAGTGCCGAGGGCCTTTTGGCGGTTCCCTCAGTGCGAGAAGTGAGGTTACAGGGAACCAGGCAGAGGGCCTTCTCGGTAGTGGTGCCCACCCTGTGGAATGCCCTCCCACCAGATGTCAAGGAAATAAACAACTATCTGACTTTTAGAAGACATCTGAAGGCAGCCCTATTAGGGAAGTTTTTAAGGTCTGATATTTTATCGCTTTATTATTATTATCATCAATTCTGTTGGGGAAACCAATATTTACTCTCAGTGCAGAGACTGGAGGAAAGCATCTCTGTCTCTGAACCAGAGCTGGAATAGTCAAACTGGATTAATCACTAGCCTATGCACACTGCGGGACACAGGTGGCACTGTGAGTTAAACCACAGAGCCTAGGACTTGCCAATCAGAAGGTCGGTGGTTCGAATCCCCGTGATGGGGTGAGCTCCCATTGCTCAGTCCCTGCTCCTGCTAACCTAGCTGTTTGAAAGCATGTCAAAGTGCAAGTAGATAAATAGGTACCGCTCCGGCGGGAAGGTAAACGGCGTTTCCATGCGCAGCTCTGGTTCACCAGAAGCAGCTTAGTCATGCTGGCCACATGACCCGGAAGCTGTACGCCGGCTCCCTCAGCCAATAAAGCGAGATGAGCGTGCAACCCCAGAGTCAGCCACAACTGGACCTAATGGTCAGGGGTCCCTTTACCCTTTACCTTTATGCACACTGCAGATCTGAAACAGTCAACTGGCACCTACCAAGCTGTGTGTCAGGATCTCACCCTCATACAGTAATATAGGTGGCAGGCTCCTTGAACTGATCTAAAACGGGTCCTTTCTAGAAGGAGTCGTTCCCAGAGCAGTGACTTGTGCAGAGATGCAGCAGGCAGCCTCACCTGAAGGTGAGTGAGTCTGCTGTGCCCTGCTATCAGGAGAGATTCCTTTCCCCAGAGGTGGCTAATTAGAAAGGAGCCAGGACAGAGCAGTGAATCACACAGGCATGCATGGGGCAGCGTCATCTGTAGATCTGTACTTTGGGTTCACATGAGCCTTTAATTGTTCACCTTATTTCTAGCAGAGTACTCTAATACAATTAATAGCTTAGAGGAAGGTCTACAGGTTCCTCAGTGGACAAGTAGCAGGCACCTCCATTAGGTGCCTTTATAGATTTTCATTGGGATGTGGCTTGTTGAATTCAGTGACCTTTGCCAAGGAAAGGAGTAAGATTGCACTGCAAGGCTAGACTTCGTGGATTCATCAAGTCTATATGTCATAGTTTGCTTCACTTAATGAAGGCAACATCTCAAAATGTTAGATGCTATCTAGTTGGTAATTTTTATTTTATTTTATTTTTTTAAATAAACCCTACAACTACCAACAACAATTTCCTGGGATAAATGCAGGTAATATTGTTTCAAGCACATCGATGCTGATTTAATTTCTCACCAGAACTGCTTTCATTTAGTCTATATTTCATTTCTGAGGTGGGGCAAGAGGGACCAGAGTATTTTCTCCTGAGCAATGTTTTGATTGATTTGCTGTCTTTATTTTCTGGTAAATTTTTGACAGAGAAATATTAGTATGGAAAGGGAAGAGAATGCCTTCTCCTAACTACAGTGTTTATTATCACATTTGAATCGGCCAATGTACCCTGATCAAAACAAATGAGAAATGTAAATTGTTCTAATTACACAACGAGATGAAACTATTGTAGCGTTATTAACCTCTATGAAAGGAAGATCATGAACATCAATGAATCTACATCAGAATAATATGTATCTGTGGAAAAAAAGGAGCAATTAAGCAACTCAGATTATGATGGCACACAGATCTGTTTAATAAGAGGAGAAATCATCCCAAACCACAGATGTTGTCTGCGCAAAGAAATTGATAAATACTTCACCACCATTCCTGTCTCAAGAGAGGAAAAGCACAGATATGCAGCAGTGACCCTTAATTCAATCATTTTGCAATTGTTTGCAAGAGAGCCAGCATGGTGAAATGGAAACAGCGTTGGACTGTGGAGACCCACATTCATCCTTCCTCAGGGACATCACTTTTGCCTTGTTCACATACTTTCCTGGCCACTGGTCTGACTTCCACAGTAGAAAAGTAGCATGCTGGCCTTATGTCCCCCATGCACATGATACCATGCACAAGGGGGCTGTTCCACACTGTATTTCAATTATATTTCACTTTTTATAGGGAGAATGATAAACTTTAAGAAACAGGCCACTACACATTTGGGCCTCTGTAAAGAGCATCTGCCACATGCCATGTGTAGGATGGAAGCAATACATTTGCCTTACGTACGTAAGAATAGGCTGGATGGCTATCTCTCAGGAATGCTGTAGTTGGAATATGTATCATGCTAGGTTTTTGACCATGGTATCCTTCTGGAGCTGCTTTGCGGTGGTTCCAGACCTACTTGAATGGTCATTTCAGAGGGTGTTAGGGAATGCTTTTCAGCCCCATGGAATCTTCCATGTGGGGTTCTGCAGGGCTAAATCCTATTCCCCATGTTGTTGAACATCTACCTGAAACTGCTGGGAGGGGTTATCCGGAGGTTCGGAGTACGCTGTCCGCAGTATGCTGATGACACTCAGCTCTATTTCTCCTTTACATCTGCAGGAGAGGCAGTGGAAGTGCTGGACCAGTGTCTTGCCTCAGTAATGGACTGGATGAGAGCCAACAAATTGAAGCTCAATCCAGATAAGACTGAGGCACTGTTAGTGGGTGGTTCCCTAGACCAGATGGATAGGAGATCGCCTGCTTTTGATGGGATCACACTTCCTTTGAAGGAGCAAGTTTATAGCTAGGGGGTTCTCCTGGAGCCTTGCTGTGGCTTGAGGCTCAGGTGGCCTCAGTGGCTTCCACCAGCTTTGTCTGGTGGCCCACCTATGCTACTATCTGGGCAGGAATAGCCTAACTACTGTTGTCTATGCTCTGGTAACCAGAAGGTTAGATTACTGCAATGCATTATACGTAGGGCCGCCTGAAGACAGTTAGGGAACTTCATCTGGTGCGGCATTCAGTGGCCAGGTTGCTCACCAGAGCAAGACGGTTTGAATATATTAAACTGATCCTGGTCTGACTGCACTGGCTACTATAGGGTTACCAGACATCCCCAGTTCCTGGGGATGTTGTTTTTGTTTTTATTATGTATTTTGTGGTTTTAGCAGAAGTTGGTTGAGAGAAGTGCTTGGCAGGGATGTGTGTGAAAGAGCAAGAACAGGATGGAGGGAGAGAAACTGCAGTTTGCAAGTTGATTTTAGACACAATGAAAGTGAGAATAAGTTGACTGGAGGGAAAGCACAGTGGGTAGAGAGCAGTGGTGTGACTTACTAGGGAATATCCAATTTTCTGGGTTCTGATCCATCAGTGGTAGACTAGCATATAATTCTCTTAAAAGTCAACAATTTTCCAGGAAGAAATGAGCAAAGAAAAGCATGCTAATTTGTAGAGGCAGGAATGCTCAATTTTTGATTGTCAATGAGGAAATGCTCAAAACCTTTCTATTTGTAGAATGGCAAGAGATTATTATTAGTATGGCTGTGTGGCCTGGTTGGCAAATTAGTGCCACCAACTCTATTAAAAAGGGGGGAATGACAGCATGTCCGGATCCAGACATTTCCAATTTAATCAGCCTTTTTGTTAAGGAACATTTTAAAAAATACTGATTGACTGATTGATGCATAAATTCATTAGTGAAATATCTGTTAAACTGAGTAAGTTTAATGAGGTGTGTTAATATGCAATGATTCTAAACTGCCACAGGGTGGTAGGAGATGCTCTTTCCAGAATTAATTTCTAATTTGCAGAACTAACTGTTTTGCTGCACTTCTGCCACAATAAATACCCTTTTTAGGATCCGTGTTATTTTTAGCATTTGAGGACAAACAAAATAATTCATAAAAATTAGATTAAAACAGAGCTAGATAGTTGCTCCCTTTCCACCATGGGAATTAGAAGGGATGCTTGCTGATTCATAGCACTGCCAGGCTGAGAAGTGCTTTATTCATTCATTTATTCACAGAATAAAATCAAAATACAAAACCACAAAATATATAATCAAAATAGAAGCAACAACCCAATAAAAAAAGGTAAAGGACCCCTGGTAGTTAAGTCCAGTTGCAGACAACTCTGGGGTTGCAGCGCTCATCTCACTTTACTGGGCGAGGGAGCTGGTGTTTGTCCACAGACAGTTTTTCCGGGTCATGTGGCCAGCATGACTAAGCCGCTTCTGGTGAAATCAGAGCAGTGGACAGAAATGCTGTTTACCTTCCAGCCGGAGTGGTACCTATTTATCTACTTGCACTTAGACGTGTTTTTGAACTGCTAGGTTGGCAGGAGCAGGAACTGAACAACGGGAGCTCACCCCGTTGCGGGGATTCGAACCGCAGACCTTCTGATCGGCAAGCCCAAGAGGCTCAGTGGTTTACACCACAGTGCCGCCAGTGTCCCAACAACCCAATACCCTCCAACATAGGATATCAATCAAATCAAACAAAGGCCTGGTTAAAAAGGAACATTTTTGTCTGGTGCCTTAAGGATCCATGAAGGGGGAAGGGAAGTCAAATGGGATTTTATTATTCTATTTGTTTTCATTTATTCTATGTAAAATTGAAAAGACAAAAATAAATTAATAATAATGACGACGACAACGACGACGACGATGATATATATGAAGAACTTCTTTCAGACCTGGCACATGAAGAAGTGCCTCAGAGTGTGATCTCAGAATATGGGTAGGCTTATATGAAGAGAAGCAGTCCTTAAGGTATGGTGGTCAAGCCGTTTAAGGCTTTATAGGTCAAAACCAGCACTTTGAATTGATCTGGGAAACTAATTAGTAGCCTATGGTTACCAGATTTTTTTCAATGTATCTGGGGACACATGATGATGATGATGATGATGATGATGATGAAGCTGAGTAGCAGCAGGGAGTCAATAGCGGGGATGGTGAGGCTCAAGCACACATGCATATTGTATAAAGATGCAAAGCCCTTTTTTCGCAGCCTGTGAAACATAAATGCACAGAGTTTTTAAAAAACTGGGCAGCGGATGCCCACCCACGACTCCCGAGCCTCCCCCAGTCAGTCAAAACAATGGGGGCAGGGGGCAGGGGGCAGGAGATAGGGGGAGGCTCAGGAGTCATGGGCAAGTGGTGTGCCGTTGCCCAGTTTTTTAAAAACTCTGTGCATTTATGTTTCACACGGTGCGAAAGAAGGGCTTTGCACCTTGACCGGCAGAGAAACTGCGTGCCTTGCGCCCCTCCTAGGCAATAGCATGCTACCCACCCGTGACTCCCGAGCCTTCCCTGGTCTCCTGCCCCCTTCCCCCTTTGATCTGTACTGCCGGATGTCTCCGGTTCCCCTTCTGCAGTGGCAGTGGCTGCTCGCTACCATGGCACAGGAAAAATGGTGGGCGCCACGGCAGCAAGCAGCTCCTGAAGCCAGTCAGAGCCAACTGCGCTACCAGGCTGGCTCCGGGCTGCTGCTGCCACGTTTCCTGGGGACTGGTTTGCAAATCTGGGGACATTCCAGTGACAGAATTTGACCTGGGACAGATTTGCAAATCTGGGGGCTGTCCCCGGGAACTGGGGATGTCTGGTAACCCTATAGTAGCCAGTGCAGTCAGACCAGGATTGGTGTAATATGTTCAAACCATCTTATTCCAGTGAGCAACCTGGCTGCTGAATTCTGCACCAGCTGAAGTTTCTGAACCATCTTCAGAGGCAGCCCTACGTATAACGCATTGCAGTAATCTAACCTTGACATTACCAGAGCATAGACAACAGTAGTTAGGCTATTCTTGTCCAGATAGGGTCGTAGATGGGCCACCATATGAAGCTGATGGAAGCCACTAAGGCCACGTGAGCCTCCAGCTACAGCAAGGATCCAGGAGTACCCCCAAGCCATGAACCTGCTCCTTCAAAAGAAGGGTGATCCCCTCAAGAGCAGGTGATCTCTCTGCCTCAGTGCCTCAGTCTTACTTGGATTGAGTTTCAGTTTGTTGGCTCTCATCCAGTCCATCCAGTCATACCTCTTGTTACGTTTGCTTCAGGTTAAATATTTTCAGGTTGTGTCCTGCGGCAACTTGGAAGTAACGGAATGGGTTACTTCCGGGTTTCGCTGCTCGCGCATGCGCAGACTCTCAGAATGCGGGTTGCGTTCTGCTCATGATGCGATCGGGGCTCTGGAATGGATCCCATTCTCATCCAGAGGTACCACTGTAGTTCATGGGACATGTCTGCCTTGCTTAACACTCCTTCCGATACATCACAGAACTGGGATTGATAGAGATGTGCAGCTGGGCTTTTTATGGGCTGGTGTCACTTACAAAAGACCCTGCCCAGGGAAATCTGTCCTGTGACATCTTTGACTTGTTTCTGCTGACAGGTCAGGGCCCAACCTTTTCTTGCAAGCTTTTAAAGTGGTTGATTACTGCAGTGGTCAGAACAGATAGAGTCATTTTAGTGTGTCTGTGTTCTAGGGTTGCCTCGCGACCTACTTTCCAGAGGAGTGTCCTCTGCTTGAAGGGTTATTTTAGGACAGTCCTCAATTTGAAGGAGTCCTCTATTAGAAGTACTGTCCGGTCAAAGTCCAGTTTAAAGTTTTAAAAAACCATAAGAGGGGGGACAATGTTATGGTCATAGATAACATTGCCATGGATGGTCAGGCTCTGGAAAGAAAATACCAAGATCCAAAGATGGGCAATATCTTTATTAGGACCAATCAAAATGTCACACTATAGTGGCAAGCTTTTGAGTTCTCCAGTATTATTCATTAGTTCTCCTGTATTCTTCATTAGACAAGCCGCAATATAATCTTCAAGGACTATATGGCTATGGAATATTTGTGTTCAGGGAAATGCAGCTGAAATATTGACACCAAAGAATAAAAGTGAAAGTGTAAACTCAATTTTTTTTGGAAGTTGAAGCACTTTTCTTCCTCTTTCCCTCATGGGAAAAACTGTGGGCAAACTTTTCACTGTGTCTCTCGATTAATGCTTGGGCCACCTAAAATTCCTTTCAGGGCTGCCTCAGCTGCCTCTGCCCTGAAGTATCAAAACAAGGACCTGCATGTACAAACTAGCCATAGCTGTGGGCAAACAAATCACGAAGACATGAAGAATTGCTCTTCATCCTGAAGCCTCTTTCCAGAAATGAGGGCGCCTTCCCTGGGAAGGATTCATTTTTCATTTTGCAGGTGAATGCTATCTGCTTAATGACTAGCAGTGTCTCTTTTTGTTTAGGTGATCCCATTACAATGAAAGCTGTTGTATTTCTCAAAAAACTGAACATGCTGCTGCTGTTGTTTTACTGTTTCTATTGCCTGTGTGCCATGCTCTTCATTCTTCTGTCTGGTTTGTACCTGTGAAAAGAACGAAACTCAGACATGATGTAGGCTACTGTTTTGTAGAAGGCAGAGTGTTGTGATGCAGCCGTGAGGCTCAAGTTCCAATCCCAGTCAGCTAGGTTGTTCAGTGTCTTTTGGCTGGTCACTGTCCCTTAGCGTACCTCCCCTCACTGGATTGTTGTAGGATATGGCAGGTGAGATGCTATGTATGTCTCCCTGAGCTCCTTAGAGGGAAAGTTGGGCAAACAGTGTTTTGGGCAGAAAGTTGCCTCCTTCCTACCAAAATATTTCCCTCACGTAGGGCCAGGCCTTGGCATCTGAATGCCACAGATGGAAACGGCAACCACAATCCATTATATAATTGACAATTTTGCTATCTTTTGGGCAATTTTGCCCCAAATCTGCTTCCAGAGTATTTTTCTTCAATGGTAGGACCAGCCTTTCTCATATTCCTGATTGAGTACAACAGAACCCCATCACCAACAAAATACTTTTCATCCAGATACACCCTTATATATCAAGTTATATAATACCTTTTGATAAAATTGATGCCATTTGCTACCTCTGAGATCTGCAAATAAGTGAAAATTTAGGAGTCAGCTCATTGCTCACTTTCATGTATAATTATCATAAATAAGCTACCTGTTATTTTCTCATTCCCATGATGCACTTAGTAAAGAAACAACAACAGCAAATTCTAATAATAGCTTTTTCACATACTGTGTTTTTTACTTAAGTGAAATAAACTTGATCAGCAGCTCGAATCCATACCAGAATTTCAAGTGGTTTGGGGAAAATAAATGAATAAATGGCTCATAGCATAGGTCACCTCATTTCAGAGGCTCAAGTTATGTCACTCTTTGCCTCATATCTGTCTTGGGACACTGCCCATAACCTTTTTATTTTCTTGACAAAATTTGCTACATTTCAGACAAATAACTGCAGAGGGGAGGCGATATGTCTTAGGGGCCTTGATTTGGACATGGGCATTCAGCATCAATTTTCATTCAGTCTAAAGTAGTCATATTTTAAAACTACGAGCATTATAGCAATAGACACAAAGCACTGCATATCTAACATATGGTCAAAGTTGCAGAAACTCTGAGAACTACTGCTCCTGTCACTGTTGCTATTGCACAACAGTCACAAACAGCATAGAATAGCTTCAGTTTTGTTTTATGTGCCTCCTAAATAAAGCTATTTCCAGGCTGAATGCTGTAATCTGCGTTAGTTTTTGTCATTTATGCAGACTTTTCAGGAAGGCTGTAAAGTACATCAAATTGGCAAAATGCCCTTGCAAAGCTGGTTTGAAGCCTCAGAAACAGCTGACTTTGCTTCGGTCCTATTTGAATCCAGCTCACCTTCAATTCTGAATATCTTTGAAATGGGGATATTCATTTATTCTGAGATGAATGCCCTGCCCTAGTTGCTATGTAGTATTGATTTACTTGCATATAAGTAGCCCACTGACTTGGCTGCACAATTTTCTGGATTTCTTTTTTTGGGGTGTGGTGGGAAAGTTTCCAGAAAATCCAGAAAAGTTGTGATTATTGGTGGTGAGGTCCTTAATTTATCCTTTCTACACACTTCCAAATCAGTTAAATGGTTAAAGTTCTATTCTATGTCTGCAAGCAATGTTGTGATGGGTATAAAGCATTGCACATCCGATATGTGGCCTGCTTTAGAAACAAGGTTTATGCACTTTAAAATATTACAAAGAAATGTGTGCACTTCAGACCATCAACTCAGGGTATGAAGAGCTGTTTTACACTGAACCAGACAGCTCAGTACTGTCCTCCATCAGCTAACAACTCTCCAAGGCAGACATCTTCAAAGACATCTCTCCTTTTGTGATAAAATTCCAGGGATCCTTTTCTTTGGCATCCCTCACCCCACATTTGCCAGAAACCAGGTAAGGAAGCTTTTAGAGCTATTCTACAAGTTACATGGGAGCAGGTGGCACTGTGGGCTTGCTGATGAAAAGGTTGGTTGTTCAAATCCCCACAATGGGGTGAGCTCCCATTGCTCTGTCCCAGCTCTTGCCAACCTAGCAGTTCGAAAGCACAACAGTGCAAGTAGATAAATAGGTACTGCTTGGCAGGAAGTTAAACAGTGTTTCCGTGTGCTCTGGCTTTTGTCACCGTGTCCCTTTTTTTTTTTGAAATAATTTTTATTAGTTTGCATCAAAAACAATAAACAAATTAGTTCACATCATTTGTTTCACAGTTTGCTCTTTTTCTAGACTTCCTTCAGTTTTTCCGTAAATCATTCGTAGCCATCATTTAAGTTACACATTTCTTAGTTTTATATTGACATTCTTTATATCTTTCAATTTGTTCCCTTTAGACAATATTTCTTAGTTTTTCACAGTGCTTCCTCAAATCCCCTTAGCGTTATCTGACCATTACTTATACTTTCCAGATATTCCACAAATTTCCCCCAGTCCTCGATGAAATTTTGGTCTCTTAAATATCTAATCTTTCCTGTCAATTTGTCCAACTCAGCATAATCTAACAATTTTATTCTCCATTCTTCTACAGTCGGTATTTCCTGTTGTTTCCACTTCTGAGGCATTAACACTCTTGCCGCCGTCACCGCATATTGAAAGAATTTATGATCTTTTCTTTTTATCTCATTTCCTAATATTCCTAATAAAAAAACTTCTGGTTCCTTTTTAAATGTGTATTTTAGTATCTTCTTAAGTTCATTATATATTTTTTCCCAGAAGTCTTTCACTTTCCTACATTCCCACCACATATGGTGGAAGGAACCCTCCCTATCTTTACACTTCCAACACCTATTGCTTATCTTATACATTTTTGCTAATTTTGTAGGTGTCATATACCATCTGAAGAACATTTTCATAACGTTCTCTTTTAGTTGCGTACATGCGGTGTCACCGTGTCCCGTTGTGCCAGAAGCGGTTTAGTCATGCTGGACACATGACCCAGAAATCTGTCTGTGGACAAACGCCGGTTCCCTCGGCCTGAAAGCAAGATAAGCGCCACACCCCATAGTCACCTTTGACTGGACTTAACCATCCAGGGACCTTTGCCTTTTTAAAATTTATTAATAAGTTACGCAGAAGTGATAAGAAAGTAGTATTTGGGCATCTACCAAAAATGATCATGGGGCTTGTATCAATGAATGATTATATGCGTTATATTACTTTACTTTATTTATAACTCTTCCTCAGAAAAGCCCAGGGCAGCATACGTAACACGTATGAACAAAATACAATAAAACAATAGGAAAAACGTATATACACTAAAAATAAGCAACAAATCAATTAAAAACAAATGCATAACTCTTTAATTTATGAAACTGCAAAAGACTGGGCACGTAAAAAAGTTTTCAATTGGCTTCTGAAACCCATTAATACAGACCCCCCGCCTTTCCCCATCCTCCTCACATACATATATCCCAGCATGCGGAAAACTAGCAAATTGCGGGGAAGGCTTAATAAACCTCTCTACTTGGTAATCTGTTTTACTACATGCATTGGAGTATTTTCCATGGGAGGGTATCTATTGATATCCTGATTAATATTGATATTGATAATATTGATATCCTGCAATACCTGGCTGATGGGCACTGCATTGAGCTTGATGTGTCACAAGTAGTACACATCACAAGTGGTACAGGCAAAAAAAAGGGAAGTAATGTATATGGTGTCGAAACTGAATTTTTGAAATATATTTAATATGCAAAGTTTTAGGACCTCCCTCATTTCATATCACCAGATATAACTGAGCCCATTGCATATATTGACGTTATGAAAAAGTACTGGCTTTTCCTGTAATTTTTCATTGTTGCTCTTCCTTAACATGAAGTCTGGCACAGACCAGCCAGAAAGATTAATGCTATCTACTGAAGTTCACCTTTTTCTACCACAGTCATTAACATTACTCATCCTCAAAGCTCACAGGATGCTGGCGGAAGTTAATACCTCGGACGGGGGTGGGGGTGGGATTCTTCTAATTCTCAGAAATAGAGAAATATGCATTAATAAGGCAGAAGAAACTTATCTTGTTTAATTTTAGATTCAGACTATGCTAAGTAAATTCTCTAACCAAGTTTTGAATTAAACGTGTTAAGGTAGTCGTTGGCATCTGTCTGTCTTGGGAGACAATGGAAAAGTGCACCTTCCGGGTTAAAGTCAAACCATTTGAGAGTTACAGCACCTGCTGTGGCTGTAGAGACCAAGAGGGGAGAGACAAGATTTGTTGTTGTTGGGGCAGATGGAAGGTGTCCAGTTGTGCCACTACAAATGCACCACGGCATCTCTTCTCTCTGTGTTTCTCCCAGTGGTCATTTCTCCTCTGGTCACTGCTATGGATGCATGACCTGACAGTCTCCAAGCACTGCAGTCATCTGCAAGGAATTCCCACAGGCTGTGGCTGATGTTGCCAGTTTTCATGTCTCATTTGCCGGCGTCTTTGATCTGCCAATGGGCCTCGTGCCTGAAGCTAGCTCTCCATAGAGCACTTCCTCGGGGAGCCTGCCATCTTCCAGTATGCAACATAAAGGTGCTGATATTGACTGACCTTATGGAATTGTTATCAGAATTGCTGAGCTAATGTATGTGAAGTGCTTTGAAACTCAAAAAGCCGTATATAGATGCATTTGGCATTCATTATCAGGATATGCCATATTCATTTCAAGTCACACTTTTAATTAAATCCTTGTGAGATATCTAGTGATATCCTGACAAAACCTAGCCAGAGAATGAGATCTACACATAAAATGAGGCTTTTCATGCACATAGAAGGAACTGTAAAGGTAGATCAGATGTTTATCCCAATGCAGAAGTTGTTTGCACTGCATTGCTTACAATGTGGTGTACATTTACTGATGCAATCAGATGTACTTACTGATTAACATGCAGAGTAGAGTACAAATTTTTGATATGCATTAAAATATGCCTCTCATTGAAAGTGCACAAAATAACTTAGTTCAACAATTCCCACATTCATATGCACATTCAGATTTATGCTTAAAGGGCTAACATCTCCCAATTCAAATGATGTTCTTACAATGTCTTTTATGCTTTTTTCCTCTCTTACTTAAGCACATTTTAGAATAAGCAAAACATTTGAGCTCAAAAATAACTCTAAATATTGTATTATCAAAAGAAAATAGATACCTGCAACCCATTTCTAGGATAAGCACACTAAAATGAGTTTTTACTGGGTAATTCAAAGCCATTTGAATGTTTGTAAATACAGTAACCAGATTCTGGAAAGGTGAAAGCATTACATGCTTAGACGAATTAATGCACAGTTACATTTTCAATAATTCAAAGGATGAGGCTGGGCAAACACTGAGGTCAAGGGATTGTACCCATTGTCCAATCAAAAGCAAATGATTTGCACAAACAAGTGTAATATATACATCTGAAAAGATTAGATCAGCCTTTGTGACACTAGTAACTTCCAGATATTTGGACTCCCAGTACCATCAGCCACGGGCAGGCTGATGGAGGTTAGTTTAGATGAGCAACAGTTTAGATTAAGAAAAAGTCAGAATATACTCTCTGATTAATTTGACAGTATATATATATATATATATATATATATATATATATATATATACATATTGCCTTGAAAGCTGACTTGTGCAAACTCAGTGCTGTTTGGGAGCAGGTTTCCGGGGGCTTTCGCTGCCCTACCTGGAGATGCCAGGGATTGAATCTGGAACCTTCTGTGCCTGCAAATTTAAATTATGTTAAACTGTTTCAATTACATTTCATGCTAAAAAGTATTCATATTGTTATTTTTGCCAAAGGTTTTAGAAAAAAAATAATTTTAGGCGAATCATTTCCCTTTATCTCCCATCTGAAATGAAACACAAAGGTATGACTTGATGTGACATGTGCAGGCACCATTTAAAAATAAATAAAAGCAGTCTTTGTTCCTGTATTGTATTATTTGCATCTAGCCATCAGACTATCACAGAGCAAGAGTTTGACAAAGAAAAAAACATATCCAGTATTACATATCTATATGAAAGAAACAGAAGTCAACATAAATGAACTTGACTCAGACCCATATAAAACTATATTATTGTTTATTAGATGTTATACTCATAAACTTAAAACAAAACTTTTGTAAGCTGCTTTCCTCAAAGGTTTAACATGGCTGATGAAAAATAATACCATAACAATCTGAACTTTATTTTTATGGAAATAAAGTAAAATGAAAGAAGAAGCTAAGAAGACTTCCTTAAGGCAGCTGAATTTCCAGCTTCAACTGAAATAAATTAGAAGCCATTCTTTTCCACTTCATTTCTTTTTGCCTCATCTTGCAACATGCGCAGAATATTTTCAGTGGTATGGTCCACTGGTGTAGCATGGGGGAGCTGGGGTGGGGTGTTGCCTCAGGCACATTTTTTGGAGGCGGTGCAACCAGGCGCCCACACCATAGCTCCTTCATCGAGGGAAGCTGCACCTGGGCTGGCTTTCAGGGTTGGGTGTGGGCAGCAGCAGCAGCAGATCTTCCACTCCTGGGTCTGGCCTGACCTGGGGCGGAAGCGTCAGGTGGTGCTGCAGCCAAGGGAAAAATGAGCTCCGTTGGCCACTGCGCCTTGAGGGTCCAAAGGAGCACAGAGGGAAGAAGAAGCTCCCTTGGCCACGTCCACCATGCTCTGGGTGCTGGCACCCAGAGCACAGAGGAACAAGCGCCATCCACCCCTGAGGCACCATGGCGAAGGGAGCTCGTTTCTCCCTCAGATCACCAGGTGCAGAGAGGAATGAGCTCCATCAACCCAAACCCTACAAGGCCCAGTGGCCAAGGGAGCTCGTTTTTCCCTCGACACGCTGGATGCATGGGGCTGCTAGGGTGCCACAGTGGGCTCCTTTATCCTCTGTGCCCTGACCCCAGTGTGCCCTGCCCTCCAGTGCTCTCTGTCTTGTGCCCCGGGTGCCATGGGTTCTCACAATGCCACTGGCATGGTCAAAGCGCATTGCAGTTTAATTTGGTTCTAGTGCTAATGATCCTAGCAAGAGACTTAGGGCACAATCCTATGCATAAAGCAGGCTGGTGTAAATTACGCCAGCATAAAATTAAACCACATCCAAACTCTGTTCAGTAGTGGGGCTGTTACTGATCTACAGAAGCCTGGCAGAAGGAAAACAAGCCTTTACAACCGTGTTTTTGTCAGGAGCTCAGCCTACACTTGAGTAGGACCCTGGTAGAGACACATGCCTGACTGGCATGTTCTCTCCCTCCTAGTCAATCATTCGGGAGCTTCAAAAGTTTTCTTCAGCCTAAACATCACAGTGACTGATGCCACACTGGCACACTTAGGGATCCGCAGAGTTTGCTCAGTTGTGTAACAGACCTCAGCAACTCAGCATTTTGGCTAATCTACTTTATTTACATATAAACACACATGGAGCACTGCAGCCATGGTTCCCTCTCTCTCTAGCATCAGACAGCAAAAAGAAAAAGGACAAAGGACAATAGTCCTACTTCAGGGAACACAGTAACAAAAATATCCTGCCTCCATCCCTTCCCAGTGCGTGGAGTCAAAACATATACCATCATGTGATAGACAAAAATCCCATGACTGCAATCATGGAGCAGAAATTCTATCAGTTTTATGCCATGTTGCAAGGTCACTTGACAGATCTCAGTGGGCTTTGGATCTAGCCTATGGGCCTTCTCTCTGGTCCTGCTTCCGCCACACCCCAGAACATCCCCTTTGGGGGATTTACAGCAATCTGGGTTCAGATCCCTGGCTCAGCCAGGATGAGAAAGTGTCAGCCGTGTACCTTCACCGGAGTTGGAGTGGGGCCTTAAAGCCTGCTGCCCCCTGTTTGGCTGGGAATCAGCTCACTGAGCCAGAGATCAGCTGCATCCTAAGCTGCTTGTTAAAAATGAAGCCAAAACCAGGGTTGATTCACTCACCCATGGAGAAGTGTGCCTCCATGGGTGATCTTGACCTCAGGCCCTTCGGTTGTTCATTGTGGGAGCATTGATGAAGTTTATACGCTCTGTTTTTTATACATTTTCTCCAGTTTCATTCACTTCCTTGATTCCAAGTAAATAGAAATTAGTATTCACACCTGCTTTTCTAATTGAAAAAGCCCTAATAAGTGAATACTTTAATATGTAGAACTCTTGACATGAAATGGAATCCTTCCATTCAAATGTCATTGCTTAAGGCAACACCTTTTCCAGCTAGGAGAACCGTTTTGGCTCTGGTCTGCCTGTGCTCTGGCACAGTCCAAAGTACTTTCATTTGAAGTAATCCCTTGATTCCCCCTCCTCCAAGCAATCTGGCTGCACACATTCTGTACTCTGACACTTCAACTTTCATTAAACGGCATTTCCGTTCCTTCAACTGAGCACAGCAGAGTGGGTTGTTGTTGTTGTTGTTTGTTTTTGTTTTTTACGAAGAATAATTGCAGGTTAATGACTTAGGACATGTTTAATTGATGGAAATTGTTGGAAAAGATGGAAAAGAATTGTTATGGGTAGATACAGCTCAGCTTGAGCAGCCCCTCCCCTGTCCCATCTTCCTTCTGCTGGCAACCAGGACTCAGCACTTCAAAACAGGCTATCAGGAAACTAAAGAAACTTTTATGTTTGTTGGTTTCCACACATTGAGAAGCTGTAGCTGTAGCCCTCCAGTTGTTATTGGATTACAGCTCCAGTCATTCCTGACCAGCGTTCAAAACTCCCATTGTTTTGGAGCGTTTTGCGACATGGAATTTTTTTTAATGTGAGCAGCTTCTGATCTCTGGGCTCAGTACTGTGCCTAAGATTTCAGATTAAAACTGCAGAGTGGAAGGAAAGGAGGACCTTTTTCTGTCTCCCCACTTTCAGCCACTCTCTGAAAACTGGAGAAGGGATCCTCTGAAGAATATTAGGGGGCGGGCAGACAGCAGCAGCGGAGCAAGCCGATCGGGCTCCTGGGGCGGCGTGCGTGCCCTGTGCCCAGGGCCAGCCAGGACAGGACACTCTGTGGGGCCTCCGGGGAGTCTGCCTGCCTCCTCCCACTCAGCCACCCTACAGCTGGGGGGAGGCAGCGGGTGGACCATTTGGGGCAGTGCAGAGCCTGCGGGCACCTGAGCCACCGCATCACTCCCAGGAGAGACGCATGGCTCAGGCGTGCTGCAGGCCCTGCGGTGAGTGCCACCCGGCATTTTGTCACCCTCCTCAGTGGTGACACCCAGGGAAGACTGCCCCTACGGTCCCCCTTCCTCCACCCCTATGGGCAGGAGAAGGACTAGACCATGTGAAAAATGAGCATAAGATTATAGCTGCAGTTCATTCATTTTCAGCTTTGTATTCTTGTTATAAAAAGCGTGCCTAGACACTCTGTTGCAGCACCCATAACCTAGGTTTAAGGAGCGATTTAGCTCCTAGCTTTCAGATCTCAGTTTCTAACACTGTTCCTGACCACAGCCCATGCTAGGCGAGGCTGATGGGAGTTGAAAATGTGAGGAGCCACAGGTTCCCCACCCCTGCCACAGGGACTACTCTGAATGCCCGGTGCAGGGAAAACTGCCTGTTTATTAGTGGGCTAGTGGAATTTTTCAGGGACAGTTCCATCCCCCTTTCACTAATGGTTCAATGTCTTTATAAACAACTTGGACAAAGGAATTGAGGGGATATTCATCAAATTTGCAGATGACACCAAACTGGGAAGGGTAGCTAATGCCACATAAGACAGAATTGGGATTCAAGATGAGCTTAAGAGATTGGAGAATTGGGCCCAAGCTCAGTGTTCAAAATTAGTCAGGTGCCAGGTGCATTTTGCTTTCGTCCACTTGCAATCAAGTGAAGATGCCTGGGTGCCAGGAGGGCGCCTGATGTCTCCACCATCTGGAGGCGCATGCCTGGGAATGCTTGGATCTGGACTCTTTTCACACACTAATACCCCACCTGGTAGAATTCTATCAGTTATATTTTATCTGCACAATCTGAATGAAATTCTAGAACTAAATTGCTTTTTCTGTGCAGCCTGAGCAGGAGCAACCACCATTAGGGAAAAGAATCCAGTAGATATGTAGGATGTCTCTGGTTCAAGCGACTTTTCTTCTTTAAGTTCTCAAAGCTCTTAACCTAGCTCAAGGTTGCAATCTGAACTAGCCAGTTGCTTAACTAAGAATTAATCACAGTCACTGCATCCTTTGAAAATGAAGACTTTAGAGCAGTCTTGCCAGAAAATGGCAACTAGACATTCCTTTTTAGTGACTTCAACCTTGGTCTAAGGAGCCATTTGGCGCCTAGCTTATATACCTGAATTTCTAACACTGCCCAAGCTAACAAAATGAATTTCAATAGGGACAATTTCAATAAGGTTCTACAGTTAGGCAGGAGAACTAGCTGCACAAATATCAGATGTGAAAAGGATCTAGGAGTCTTAGCAGACCACAAGTAAAAGTATTCCTCTTGACTTTAATAGCCTTTGGCTATTAAATAATCTATGGCCTGTTAAAGCTGTGGGCTATTATTATGCTTTCCATTACTATACTCCATAAAATGTGTTATTAATGTTGTATACTGCTCAGGGATCTTTTGATAAAGGGTGATATATAAAACAAACAAACAAACAAACAATGAGTCAACAGCAGAAAAGCTAATGCAATTCTAAGTTGCATCAACTGATGTATAGTACCGCTCTATTCTGACATGGTAAGACCAAACCTGGAACATTTTATCCAGTTCTGGGCACCACAATTTAAGAAGAAAATTGACAAGTTGGAACATGTGCAGAGGAGGCTGATCAAGATGATCAGGGATTTGGGAACCAAGGCTTAGGAGGAGCAGTTTAAAGGAGTTGGGTATGTTTAGCTTGGATAATAGGAGACTGAGAGGATATGTGGTAGCCATCTTCAAATATTCCAAGTGTTGTCACATGGAAAATGGAGCAAGCTTGTTTTCTCCTACTCTGGAGGGTAGTACTTGAACCAATGGCTTCAAGTTACAAGAAAGGGGATTCTGACTACACATAATGAAGAACTTTCTGACAGGAAGAGCTGTTCAACAATGGTATGGACACCCTTAGGAGGTTGGGGGCTGGAGGTTTTTAAGCAGAGATTGGCTGGTCATCTCTCATGGATGCTTTAGTTGAGATTCCTGCATTGTACGGGGTTTAACTATATGATCCTTGGGGTCCCAGCCCAAATATAATTCTATGATTCTATTCTAATGCCTTCCTCCTGCTCACTGCTATCAGTAACTAAAATCAGTTACTGGTCCTAAACTCCCTTCTCTTATTTCCTAAATAGAAACTTAGGTATTAGAAATGCTATATTGTTCCATCCCCCCCTGCTTTGTTCAAAGGACTGTCAGTGTGCATTTTGCTGCAGCTATGGGTTTTGTAGTCCAGTTGTCTCTTCCATTCAACACTATTACCGTGCTTGGATGCAATGAGAAAACACAATGCACTTTTGATGTGATCCTACATATGTTTCTATCAAGAGTCTACTGTTATCCTTGTGCTGGAGTTCCCAAGTGCATAAGTAAAGCACTGCAGGAAAACAATGATAGATGATATAGCACAGATTCAAGAACTGCCACTCTGAGTTTGGAAAGCAGGTGTTCATGAAAAAAGGGAGTAAACTCTCCACCCTTTTAATAGGCTTTTGGGGTACTATTCTGAAGGTGAAAGGGCAAAACTCACATATATAAACATATAAATAAGTAAGCCAATTACATGGTCACAGTGCCTTTACCACTAGATTCCACCACTGACCTTGTTGTCTTCCTGTCCATGAATTTCCTGACTGACACTCCCTGAATCCTCTGTGTCCCGTCCCCCCCCCCCCCCCCGAGAAACCAGATGCCTGATTTTGGCCACCCTCACTCTTACATTGAAAGGTGAGTGATGTAGGAAGCAGTGCTTGAAAAAAAGATGCTAGGTGTAAGTTATGCCATATAAAGTTACACCAGATCCAAACATTGTTCTGTAGTGAGGCTTCGGTTGGCTGAGCCAGCCTAATCCAAGCAGAAGAAAAACTAGCCTCTAAAATAATGTTTGAGTTACACCACCCTTTTCACCAGATTAATTTACAGAAGCAAGTCCAAAGCTTTGGGTGAATGCCCGAAAAACAGATCTTCCAAAGTACCTTTGGAGTGGAATTGCATGCATCTAGGAAGCTTTACTATTTTTGCCTACTCTTTTTGACCCAGAACTGGGTGCAGGTTTTCTAACTCCCTATACTATATATGAAAGTAGATGTGTTAGGGCCTCCTGCACATGGATTCTGGAGGCATAGATCACTTGACTGGGATGCACTGAATCTACAGTGGGCTCTTGCCACATGGAGCACCAAAGAATGGGGTGGTAAAGTGTATTCAGCTTGTTGTTTCCTCGGATGTTTTAAGTCTCTCCTAGTCTCATGGTTATTGATTCAGACGGCTGCTATCAAGGAACGCACATGTGCAATTTGAGAACTGTTACAGCGGCTCAAAGTATCATATTGAGAGGAAGCCAACGACAACATAACAGAACCACAAGCTTTTCTTTATCTTCATGAGAAGTGTAGTTTTGTTTGCATAATTTATGATAATCCGTCATGGTTTACTAGCACTTTTTTATTTGGAACACTGGCTAAAAGTATTGTGATTTGGAATACTAACCAATTATTACTACAGTGGTACCTCAGGTTACATATGCTTCAGGTTACATACGCTTCAGGTTACAGACTCTGCTAACCCAGAAATAGTGCTTCAGGGTAAGAACTTTGCTTCAGGATAAGAACAGAAATTGTGCTCTGGCGGCACAGCAGCAGCAGGAGGCCCCATTAGCTAAGGTGGTCTTCAGGTTAAGAACAGTTTCAGGTTAAGTACGGACCTCCGGAACGAATTAAGTACTTAACCTGAGGTACCACTGTATTCTATATATACACTTGGTGCATATGTTCTACATAGCATGATTCTCCATGTATCTCAAAATGCTTCCCAAACATTTTAGTGGAGTTTTGGAATTTAGATTTTGCTGACTAATGCTTTGACAAAGCAATAACTTCAGATTTGAAACTTAGGAAGTGATTGTTTTATGTTGGTTTCTTTGTTGTAATGTTTTGTCTGAAATAATAATAATAAAGAGAAGTGAAACTTAGAAAACACCTGCCTTTGGAAATCTAGGAATTATTATTACTTTTCTAAAACCACACAGAAAGAGGAGGGTGCATTTTTAAAAGTCAAGAAAACTAACAGGAAGAAAAGAGCTCTGAGGGGATGGGAGCATGGGCAGCAATGTACGTAATGTTTGGGGGGCTTCTAAGGACCCTGGGTTACAAGTTGTTTTATGCCTCATTCCATGCCCAATAAGCATAGGATGCCTTTGCCGTGCTGTGGCCTGTAGGTTGCAGAAAAGCACGGGGCAAGGTTTGTTTGTGTGGTAGGCCCATGGGAAAAAGCCGTCCCATGAACCCTTGCAAAGGGTTGGGGAGAGCCTATATAAGTCTGCTTCCGTTGACTTCCGTCCTTCCACCAGTTTTCCTATTCCATTCTATAATTCACAGTTTCTTTAATTAAACATTACATCATGACATAAGATTTACTTCAGTCCTGCCAAAGTTTTCAAATTTGTACAATTCTCACTTATATAAATCATAAATTTACTCCATTCTTTTTGGTACTTTGTCTCCTCCTGATTGCGAATTCTGTGTGTCAATTTAGCCATCTCAGCATATTCAATCAACTTTATCTGTCAACGGCTCTATGGAGCATAAAGTAGGACATATGTAACAACATTTGATGTTTTGTTGGTGGGTGTTGGTTGGTGATCTTAAATCTCAATAAAAATTGAGTTTAAGCCATCACTGAGCAATTTTGGGTCATTGGTTGATAGGGCTGGAAAAGATTTTTTCCACTCTCAACCTGATGGGCACTTGGGTTTTTTTCACTTTTACCTCGGTAAAATTATGGCCTTCCTTTGTTAGGCAAAGAATGTTATTTGTATGAAGGTGGAAATGGCATTGGGCAGGATTAACATAGTATAGCCTCCCCCATAAGGGGCCTGAGGGGAGGATTGACCATGGCCTCCCGAAGCTTGGTTTTGGGGTATCTGCCTGGTAGGAATCTGCATCCTGGTCACCCAGTGAGACCTTGCTTGCTTGGCTTGCACCACAACAAGGTTCAACACTGGCCAGCTCCCATGGATTAGGTTTGGGCTGGTCCAAACCTGGTGGATCCATTCCATCAACATGGGGTTTGTGGAATGATTAACTGATCCTGCCATCGTGCCATGCCAACCCTTACCCTGCCTGCTGCTGTCACTATTTTGCTTGATTTTATTTCACCACCGTTGTACAGTCTGGTTATTTTGCTGCTCTCATGGGTCACATAATGTACCTGCCTGGGCAAAAGGACACTTCATTTTCACAAGTGAAGAGAAGAGAGTATATTGTAGAAAATCCTGGACCTCCTTATAAAACAAAATACCTCCAACTGAATATTAGAAAAAGACTAAGCTTGTTTTCTATGTGGAGGGTACTAACAACAGCAACAACAATCAGAGAAGCACTGAAGTATGTGAACCAACAGTCTGAAGTGGTACAATCTGCAGCCTGGCAGCTCCCTGTAATCTAGGTGCATGTGGTAACCCTGACAGATACATGCTGTTATGTGTTAAAGCACCCTTTTGGTTTTGCTTCCAGTTGTGTGATATGTAGAATAAATGAAGCATACTCCCAAAATTCTGTTTTGGAAATGAGATGAGCAAAAACAGGCCAGTGCCTATAAATCCACTATATTCTATAGAACATTCCATTCAAAATAGTTGCTAACTTTTTCCAGATGCAAATTGGCTTATTTAGATGCTTGTTTGAGAAATATTTACATCTTGGCTCCTTGCCAAGCGTTTCCTGGCTGCCTATGTATCCCTACAGCTCTTACCTTTCCAATATTATTTTCCCATTGCCATAGCAATATTCATGTATGATTTCCTTTCTGATGCTATCATTGCTGCCACATCTAAAACAATTATCTTCTCTTGGTCCACTAGTTCACCTTCTGACAATACAATGAAGGCACTGTTGTGAATCATTACGCCTAGTTATCATTTGCTATTAACCTAAAGGAATTGACACAAGCCTGTAAAAATGGAAGGAAATGATGGTTGTTGGAGAGTTACCCTAACTTTTTAAGTTCAGACATTCGTGAGCCTTGTGCCCATGTGCTTTGTACCTGCATCACCCCCTCACACCTAAGAAGGCTCCAGATTCCAGACTATTGGAGATATCATCTGTAGAATGAAAGAAAGGATACTCACAGCATCCCTTGGCCATCTCGAAACTAAGGGAAGTGCAACAAAAATCCTTCCTCCCACCCATGGAAATTTCAGCCCCAAATCCCCCCTTGCTGATATTTGAACACAATTTATTTATTGATGATTTGCTGAAGAATGGTTAGAATCCTGACTTGTTCTGATGCTGGTAACCATAGCAGTCCAGATTAGACGTTATGGAAAACAGTGACTCAGCTATACAGATGCAAATACAACGTTTTAAATGTGTTGTAAAGTGCAATATACAAATTTGACACTAGATGGCAACAGTGAGCTATGCCAAATCAATGTATTTTCCAAAAACTTTTTTTAAAAAAGCATTTTCACAGTGTTTTTTTTATGTGTGTGTAGATTCCACCAGTGTCTCAGTTACAGCGGCATGATGGATCAAAGTGCACTAAGGAAGGAGGAGCGAGGAATGTGCAGATGAAGTGTACAGGAGCAAGGCTGAGACTGCCGGCATTTTGACTTAATAAACTGGTTAACGTGTATCCAGGTCTACTTTCCCTTTGCATGACCCTCTTGTCTGTGCAACAACATGCTGCTTACAGAATCCATTTTTCCTTTCTGCTCCTGCTTCTTCGGCTTCCACTGGCCCTGCTTTCCCAACCTTGATAGTATCACTGCCTGTTTTTCCCTCACACCCAACTGAGCCACCTATTCACTGTCAGTGGATTCTGACTTCATCTTACTCTCAACTTCTGCTACTCTCCTGATCCAGGCAACACAACCCATCTCTCTGGAATTGTGGCATGCAAGTGAGTAAAAAAAAAAAGCAATCCTTGTAGGCCGGGTATCTGTAAGCTTTGGCCCCAAGAAATGGATTTTTCAGGACTATGAAAAATTGCAACAATCTCCTCCTGAGACATCCACAAACGGGCAACCTGAAGAGCTTGAGCATTTATTTATCTGGATGCATTGTCTGCCTTCTCCCAGGAGGCTGAGCTTGTGAGTTACTGGATCATTCATTTCGTTGTGCTCCCATCCAATCCTTACCGCAGGGTGACTTGCTAAGTATGTATCAACATAAACACCTAGTTTCAAGGTCACTTAAAGGTCACACATAAAGGGCCTTTCTTGTTGTCCATTATATTTTCCCGTAATGTATAGCCAAAGTCTATAGCACCTGAACATCCATCTTTCAGCAGATAACCTTCGACAGTGAAACATTTGCTTATTATGACACTTGAAAGCTACTATTCCAGGAACACCTTGACATTCTGTTTTCTACAATAATGATGATCAATAAAGATGACAAGGAATTGTGCTATAGGAAACTAAGCTTTATAGAAATCTATTATTTTCTTCCATTGCTCATCAATCATAAGGTTAGATACAGTGGACTCATAGCTTGTTTATGTACCTCAAACACTTTTTCTGTCATGAGTATATTTTCTACACTCAATTTGTACAGACATGCCACACCAGCTATTTGACCACATATTTAATGCATGGGAATAACCTTGATGTTGCTAGTTGCCTCTAAAGTTATTTTAAAGCACCAAATCCACAAGAGACACAATAAAGTTAATGATTTGGTCAATACACTTACAAGGAAGATGACATTTCTACAGCAGAAATAACTGGGTGACTGATAGCATCCAAGGATGTTTTCCCCTCAAACTATTAAGCCATCTTCATTTTTAAAAATAACTTAGAGAGATGAAACAGCATTGATTTCCTTCCCCCCGCCTCTTATAGAAAAGAAAATAACAAAAGTATAAGTTCCATACATGCTTGGTAATGTATAGCAACTGGAGGAAATACATTTCCTGGGTTTGGGACAAAGGGAAGTGGGGGAGACACTGGCCCAACATTTAGTACATTAAGTCCAAGTAAAATATATAAAAATATTGCATCTCTAATGAAGACTGACCAGCATGTCTTATATACATACTTAATTAGGAATGCAAGAATTTGCCTATAGTGTTCTCAATTTTATTTTTTGCTTTCTGTGCATTTTTTTCTGCTGCTTTCCCTTGTAAAGTTTATCCTGATCAAGTATATTTATATTTGCTTTGAATTTTCAATTAGCTAAAATATGGAGTCAGCTCAAGTCCTCTTTGGGTCATTTCCCTCCACATGACTGAAACTGTGTAGAGAAAGAAAGTGTGGCTGAGATAACTGTTACCACCTCTGTTGTTGCATTCCTGCTCCCCACCTACCACTAAAACATCAGAAGAGGAGGGTCTGTACATGTAGAGTCCCCATTATTTTGACACCCTGATCATGATATAAATATCAGAGGGAGCCTACTGCTATAGAGCTAGAGCAAGGTTGCCTCTTCAGGCCTTCCACTTCCAACAGATGAATGGCAGGAGTGAGGCTCGCAGGAACACATTGATGAGACCATGGATGTGCCCTCACTCTATTCCTGCACGTGATTGTTATTGTGTGTAGGCAGAGATGCGAGGAAGAATTTTGATTCAGTTTGCAATTAAAGGCAAACTTTCCAGACAGTTTCAGAAACAGTATGCAAACAAAAACATAGCCACCGCTCAAAATTCACATTTCCACAAATTTTGCAATGCAGTTCTCCAGCCCAGTAATGTGTACAAAATTGCATATGCTGGGCTAAAATGTGCAAATAAATACATATATTAGAGAAAATAGCATACAAAATGCATTATATTAGGGGAAATTGCTTTGCAAAAATGTGCATAAATCCACACTCAAATGCCGAAATTCTCACCAGCATAGGATGGCATGGGCCACTTCCACAGTTTCTGTGACAGTCATGGATCCCCTTGACTTCAGCTCAGCTGCATGCCTGGTTCACCACACTCAGCTTGAACTCAGGTTTCTCCACTTAATATCTAATCCAGCAGTGAGTGCCCAAGCTCTAACTTCCATGTAGGTTGTGTTTCTTTATTCTAATAATTATATGAAGGGGCTAATGCTTATATTCAATTTTACTAGGTTCCCCTCTTTTTACCTTCCCGCGGGGAGGTAAACGGCGTTTCCGTGTGCTGCGCTGGTGCAGGCTCGCCAGAGCAGCTTCGTCACGCTGGCCACGTGACCCGGAAGTGTCTCCGGACAGCGCTGGCCCCCGGCCTCTTAAGCGAGATGGGCGCGCAACCCCAGAGTCGGTCACGACTGGTCCGTACGGGCAGGGGTACCTTTACCTTTACCTCTTTTTCTGGATTACATTGCATGTCGGAAGCAGATTTGGGTGATACTCTGGATGAAACTGTTTTGAATAAAATCTAGTACACTTAGCCATTTCCCTCTCCATTCAAGATAATTCCTTCAAAACAGTCCATAGATGGAACCATACACCCGTGTGTACAAGAAGATCTCCAAATAACCCGTGTTCAGCTGACAGTTCAATGTGGAAAGAATTCTGTGATGATAGGAAGTTTCAAAACTACTGATGTAAGTATCAGCCTGATACAATAAAAAGCCATTTGTTCTTAAACATAAAACAAGACTCAACATTAAACAATATAACAAGTGATATGGTCCTTTCCACTTTCATTTTTTAAAAAAATAATTTTTATTAACTGGCCAATCACATCAAATTAAATCACATCACATAAATTCCAAATTACAAAGCCAAATTTTTAAATTTTGTTGGGGGAACCCATACTTCAAGATCCAAAGGGGGATTCAGATCATCTTACTGCGTTAATGTCCAAATCAGTCCCAATGAGTCCAAACAAAATTCATAATTCTATCCAGTCTTATCTTGGTGTTTCCACATCATATCTTGTTCATATAATTTCTATTTTTCCTTTGCGATCTCTTCTGTTAGTCTCCTTAAGCCGATAAGCAAAATAATAATCCGGTGTGGATTTCCCGTTCCTCCACTAAGTCCAGATGGTTTCCATATATCTCCTTCGTAGATAACATCGCTCTTTCCATCATAAATTTGGCATTTGTCGCTCTTAAGTCCCACCGAGAAGTTGATCCACGATATGTAAACAACTCTATTTCTCTCTTTCTCCTCCCAGACCCAAGAGCTCCAACAATGCCTCCCAAAATGGCGACGGCATTTTTAACTGCGTCATTCCAAAACTCTTAGATTTCCAGCTTCATCTTGAAACATTTCTTTGGTTCGAAAGTTTATCTCCACACAGCCTTAAATCCACAGCTTAAGTCCTTAGTTTCTGACTCATTAGGGGAGGGGATTCTTGTTAAATCACATAAGGAAAAGGAAGGCAGGTTTTTTTCCCCCTCCCCCCTCAGTCATACCGTATCTTGACGTATCTTCTCATATTTTATTCTTGTCTTGTTATCAGAGATCTCTTCTGTCAGCAGTCTTTACTCCCCTTTTTCCTTGAAGCATGTGCAATTTATCTCGTCCAAATTGTTTCTTTTGAAGATGCTTGCAACTAGCGGCGCGGATCAGGGACGGCGTCCAGGAGTGCCGGAATCCCACAGGAGGGCTTTGTGGGTCCTTTCCACTTTCAAACTGACTCTAGGCTTTATATCTCTTTCTAGTTAGTTCAGTCAACGGTAGTTTTTGTCATGCTTTTATTTTAAGGCTACAGTTGTATTAAAGATGAATCATTAATATTGATTATCAAGGAGGTATAACGTTGCAGAGTGTGTCTTTGAGGATTTCAAGAGAGGGAGCTGTCTGTCATTGTAGCATCAGATGTGAGGCGTGCAATGCAGATACCTGGAAGATTTTAAAGGAAACCTAGAAACTTGGTATGCATCTCACTCTCCAACTCCCTGAAGAGAGAAACATTTCCTGCTCAATTAAGGTTCCTGACATCATAAAAAAGACTTGTGCAGAATAAAATTGCACTGTGGTTGTAATGGGATGGAACTGGAAGTCAAATGTATTACCTAATTACAGGGCCCGGACATTGTTATACAGTGTTTATTATATGTTACCGTTACATTGGCTTAAGTGATAAAACTTTAACAAGGGGAAGAGTATTTCCATTTTGTCTTTTCCCTACAGACCATGTTAAGACACTGATATATTAAAAAGAAAGGAGGTGGGCACGTACTGGCCAACATCATCCTTCTTCACACACTCAAAGCAAACTTTTTTTGCAGCTGCAATACAAATATTATATTTAGTTTGTTCACTGTTTAATCAAGCATAAGGAACATTTTCTTATTTGGGATTTTTACTTTCAAAATAGCCAGGATAATTATAATTTTTTCTATGAGACCTGAGCTCTTTATTGATTCTTTTCATGCCCACGGTCACATTCATGGTCTTCTGTCAGGTCTTTTTCTGCTCTTGGGCTGCTTCACACATGCATGCAAATCATTTTATTTCCCTGTACACTTCTCTGTTGTTCTCTCCTGCATCTCAGACACAATACCAGGGATGGAAGGATCTATCCGTTCTTGTTATCTTGGTTTCTCATTTTTTAAAGTCATGAATTCAGTTCTCTACATTTCTGCTGCAATTTGTGATTAAGAAAAACTCATGAAAATTCTTCGGCATTTTAGTGTGGTTTTCTCCTATGAAACATATTTTTGTATGTAGTTTTGTCTAATGCACACATTTTTGCAAGAATTTCTCCTAATGTGATGCATTTTGTTATTAATTTCACTAATATATTCATTTTAATGCATATTTCCTTCCCCCCAACATTTTTGTAAACATCCTTTGATTGGAAAATTTTACAAAATTCACAAAACTGTGATTTGTTAAGAATTGTTGTGTTTCAGTTTTCATATTTTTTTTGTAAAGTACAACTTTAAGAAAATCTTTGTTACCCCCCCACACCTACTCAGCACATCCTGAATTGACTTCTCAGCTTGACTCTGAGAAGCTGGGAGTCCCCTGCAGGCTTGCCACTACCAATCCAGAGATCCCCAGCCACAACACTGCCCCTTTCCTGGTGAACACAGCACTGCCACTGCCAGGAGGGCACAACTGCAGCTCTGCCCCTCTCTATTTTTTTTTATTTTTTTAAGGATTATTTTATTTGAAACATTTCTATTCAACTCTTCATTGCAAAACACAATTCCGTAATGGGTAACAATAAAGCATGCATTAAACAAATGGATAAATATCAACACAAAGCAATACTGATCAGTTAAAACAGCCAATCTGACATTTGTTGTTGTTTAGTCATTTAGTCGTGTCCGACTCTTCGTGACCCCATGGACCAGAGCACGCCAGGCACTTCTGTCTTCCACTGCCTCCTGCAGTTTGGTCAGACTCATGTTTGTAGCTTCGAGAACACTGTCCAACCATCTCGTCCTCTGTCGTCCCCTTCTCCTTGTGCCCTCCATCTTTCCCAACATCAGGGTCTTTTCCAGGGAGTCTTCTCTTCTCATGAGGTGGCCAAAGTATTGGAGCCTCAGCTTCACAATCTGTCCTTCCAGTGAGCACTCAGGGCTGATTTCCTTCAGAATGGATTGGTTTGATCTTCTTGCAGTCCATGGGACTCTCAAGAGTCTTCTCCAGCACCATAATTCAAAAGCATCAATTCTTCAGTGATCAGCCTTCTTTTTGGTCCAGCTTTCACTTCCATACATCACTACTGGGAAAACCATAGCTTTTACTATACGGACCTTTGTTTGCAAGGTGATGTCTCTACTTTTTAAGATGCTGTCTAGGTTTGTCATTGCTTTTCTCCCAAGAAACAGGCGTCTTATAATTTCGTGGCTGCTGACACCATCTGCAGTGATCATGGAGCCCAAGAAAGTAAAATCTCTTACTGCCTCCATTTCTTCCCCTTCTATTTGGCAGGAGGTGATGGGACCAGTGGCCATGATCTTCGTTTTTTTGATGTTGAGCTTCAGACCATATTTTGCGCTCTCGTCTTTCACCCTCAATAAAAGGTTCTTAAATTTCTCCTCACTTTCTGCCATCAAGGTTGTCTGACATTATGCTTCTGCAAAAGCCTGGGTGAATAATCAGCTCAACAAAATCAGCATCAGTTACAACGCAGAAGGGAAGGCAAGACAACTTTCTTGCATTGCAGTTGCTCTTACCTTCTAGTTGGCTGTGTTTCACTGTTAGTTTGGTTGGTATGAGGACACCAAGTGAGGCATGTTATGGATAGCATATAGCCAGGACAACATGCAAATCAACCCACAGAGTTACCCTATGAAACATTGCTAGCTAGAAAAGCCAATTTGCCATTGAAAGGCACAGTATAAAGACAGAGTATGAACCACAAACAAGTACAGCACCCTAAGAGCTGTTCCCAGTGTGAGAGCCATTGTGGTGTAGTGGTTAAGAGCTGTAGACTCGTAATCTGGTGAACCCGGTTCACTTCCCCACTCCTCCACATGCAGCTGCTGGGTGACCTTGGGCCAGTCACACTTCTCTGAAGTCTCTCAGCCCCACTCACCTCACAGAGTGTTGTGGGGGAGGAAGGGGAAGGAGAATGTTAGCCGCTTTGAGACTCCTTAGGGTAGTGATAAAGCGGAATATCAAATCCAAACTCTTCTTCTTCTTCCCCCCTTTATCAGTCAGTAGCAGCACTACAGTCAGTTTATTGCACTACCAAGGCATGATCTGTGAATGCATATGTTTAGGCTTGCAGTGTCAATATTTTAAAAGTATGTCTGAGAAATTACATATTAGCCACTGTCAATAAGCCTAATGAGACTTGGTTTATACTTTAATGTTATAGATTTTCCATTGTAGAACTCTCAAATGTGTAATTAAAAGGTAATTCCAGTATTTTTAGACCTCTCAAATGTATAATGAAGTCAAAGTACCTGCCACATTCCATTAAAGTATAAATTATACAGGTGTGGGGATGGATAGTAATATCTGCACAAAAATGATAGCTTTTTTAAAAAGGCATATTCAATGTCTCAAATAGAAAGCAACACCTGAGGCTTTCTCCCTCATCATTTTTGTAACAACAAATTTTTAGAAAACTAAACAAATACAATTCTCATATCAAGTGTCAAGACACTTCAAGATAAAATAATAATGATAGTGCTATAAACCTTTGGAAATGAAATTGTATAATGGGAGGGATGATAAAATCCTGATTATAGTATGAGTGTGACATTATAATTATCAGTGTGAGAGATACTGGCTGTGACAATAAGAGAATTTGTGAAGAAGGACTGAGTATGAAAAGTGCATACATAATTTGCAATTCATGGCACTGCTGCTATTCATTATAGTACATCCTGTTCATTTGATTATAATATATAATTTTAAACTGTGCTTGGAGACTGCCACATCCAGAGATGGTAACTGCAGGTACCTGGTTTTCAAACTAGATCAACCTAGCAACCCTTCATTGAGAACAATGGTGATGGCAGGCAGGATTACCTCAAAGACACCTTGTCCACCTTTACCAGCATTCACCTGCAATCTGTAGTTATAATGGGCTGCTACGTGTATTCTAAATTGCACACCCAGACTGAAGAGATGTAGAATCAAGTTTCATAGAAGTGGTTTGTGCACATATTCAATGGCATGAAAACAATTGCCTTGGAATGATATGAATATGTAGGGCAAAGGTGGGTTTCAGTGTGGTGGAAATGATTTGAGCACACATTCATATTAATCCAGTTTCCAAGGCACTTGTTGTCTGGGCAGTCTGCTTCCTCGTATCTAATAGATATGGGTTATACCCAACAGCACCCAAGCAGACGGCAGCTTGCCCAATGGCTCTTTCCCATCACCTCCTGTATCTGCAGAACAGAATCTCCAGAGAGACAGAAGGATGAACCTACTGAACATTGTGAACTGTGTCTGCAGTGGGAGAGGAGACTTCCCCAAAAGTGGATGTAGGAGTCATGCACCACTGCGGCCCCATACGACATAGCCCACAATGTTTGGTAAGGCACCCATGGCTTTCTGGAGAGGCTTTTATTTGAGGGGGCGGTTGTGGTACTGGAGGCTGCAGAGGGTAGGAGGGTAAGGCAAAGATCTGTTGCTGAAGCCTGTCTTCCACTTTTGCAGTGTTGGATACAACCCACATACATTAAATAGGAAGAAGATCACTGAAATTATTTCAGGTAATCCTTGGTGGAGAGAGAGAACTCCGTTCTTTAACAAGGGAGAATTTGTGGGGACTTATGCAGTCATACCAAGGACTACTGTCGTCCCGTAGGCTGCCTAAGGTGGCTGTAAGTAAATAGGCAAAATATACAAATTTTAAAAAATTATAAATATAATAGATATTTGTTTCTTTGTTTTAAAAAGTGATGTAGAGACAATTCCTTGCAGTAAGTAGTTTGAGAAATACAGCCATGGGCAAACCACAAACAGGCATGCATTGTCCATTGCTCAATGCATTGTCCAGGACCCATTTCAGCGAAGGATATGCACTGGAGCTTCCATGGAGATGGAGGCTCCATCCTTTCTTGCTTCTCAGCTGGGTCCTGATTTAGACAGGTGCTTCCAGAAGGTCCCCTCTCCTGAGCAGACACACGTATAACTAGCCAGGCTTTTTGTTGGTAGCCTTGAAGCACCTGCCTGTGGTGCTATCATCTCTGCTTCTGTGGCCCTGAGGGTGATGAGGAGGGTTGGAGAGCTGGACAGGAACCCAGGCAACTAGCAACCAGTGTATAGACCCGTGCCTTAAAGTTGGGTCACTGGCAGAGTTGGGGTTTGTTTGGGGAATCCTGTTCCTCTTGCTCCTCCGAGGATACTCTCATCTTCAAGGTCTGGGCAGGGCTCAACTGTGACACCCATTTTCAGATAAATGTTATTGCTAGGGGTGCTTAAGAAATTAATTCATTTCAAGTTCTGATACAAACTAACCTTATCAATTAGAGTAATTGTGTAGACGGAGCTTAGTTACCAGCAGCTTTCACGTTTCCTGATTATTCTAACAGTGTTCTGAGCTGGGAAATATGTCAAAAATATTTAAAATGCAGATTTTGAAAGAAAACATAATAACTTGTATGTTGAGAGAAAATACATTTAAAATGTTTACTTAAATATGATTTTTGTACAGATTTTTATTCTTTTTTAAAACAAACAAACACTAATTAATGGAGTAGACACAGTGAACAAAGTGACACAGTTTGGAAACAGTGATTTCCCCATCTCTAAATATGCTTGTTTGCTATTCAGTCTATTGCAAAAGTCTATTCCTAGGTATTTTCAGAGACATCATATACTGACATTTATAAATATAGACCACTAGAAAAATAGGAATTAGGGTTATTAGATTTATTTGAAAAATCAGAAATATTGGCTAATTAAAACTTCCTCACATTGTAATTTAAGTCCCTTGTTCCATTTTTTAAAAGTGGACAAATTGCATTATTTTGTAATGGAATGTCTTTCAGTAATCACCCTCTGAAGCAATGAAAATAACTGCTAATTCCCACAATTGGATCCATTTATTGAAATCTCTGCTGCAACTCTATTGACTTCAGTAGAGCTACACTGAGGATAAATAAGCTCATTGCACCAGTAGCACATTTGCTTCTAACAGACATGAAAATTCTTTTGCAGCTGTTAAGACTGCTGTTTGGAATGTTGAATCTGAATCTCTACATTCTTTGGTGGAAGCTGGAATGCTGTAGAAGCAAAGAGATTGAGCATGTTTTTAGACTGTCTGTATTTTCAAGTGGGATTCACCCACATATTAGCAAATTAGGGTTGTGCAATCAAAATTGGCTTGGATCTCTTGAGCAGCAAGCATGCTTCTACCCTGAAACTGGATTCTTTGCCATAATGAAAGTGAAGGGAAAATGCATTGGAAAGTGTGGGGTAGCATTTGCTTTGTGCAATGCCATCTTACTTACCTGCAAACAAACTGAAATGAATGCTTGATAAATAGCCAACATAATTGCAACTCTCTGCAACCTTTTTGCAAACAAATCAGGATGAATGCTCAATAAAAGGATTTATATTGTACACGCAGGTCCAGCTTACTTATCTTTGGAAATTGTTTGTTAGGTGAGCGTTCACATAACGAGCCGCCAATTCCCATTGATTCCTATGGAAACCAGTACAAGTACTCTGGCTTCACCTCAGATCATATAAATTTTTCGCCTTTTACCTGTGGAAACATTTCTGATCCATTATTTGTCCAATCTCCCCACCCCCACCCCCCGCATGGTTTCTTCCGGAAATGACTGCAGCCAACCATCAAAAGAGAGAAAAAGGGGGAAATGATTTGTCCTATCTCTCCTTGGTTTCTCCAATCTCTCCTATTCCCTGATTTGTCTGATCTCTCTCTCTCTCTGCCCCCCACCTAATGGCATGGTTGCTGCCCCAAAATAGCTGCCACCGACAGGGCCGTCTTAACTGTTGGTGCTAGGGGTGCACGTCACAGCCGAGCAGAGCAGAGGCCATCGGAGCTCTTCCCCAGACTCCAACAATGGCTCCCAAGCCACCCGCAGCAGAAGAGCCTGTGATGCTCTGACGGGCTCTACTCCACTTAGCTGTCAGCTCTTGCCCCAGCTGCATGGCGGATAACTGATCCAGCGCCGTGCCCGGAGCGCCGTGTAACATTGTGGGCGCTGCGCGATGCATTCCGTTGCATGTGCTAAGCTGCAGGTTCCTTTGCTGGCTTTTCCGCTGTCAGCGCATGCTCCCAGCGCCGCCCAACGTGGGGTGCCAGCGCAGAACAAAGGGGAATGCAAGCGGCAGCGGAGGAAACATCTCTGGACGGGATCCACTGCACGACGACAGCGCTGATGGCATCAACAACTCCTAATGAATAGGTGCGCATGGATCCCTTCTGGAGATCACGAATCCAACAAGTTAGTTGGAGCTCAGTTCTAAAACACACAGCACTGATATAATAGTGTTCAGTTTTACTACCAACTACCTCCAACAGAAAGCTGGGAGCACATGTAAAAGTGTTCATGGTAGAGTCTGAGGCAGAATTCCCCAGGATCCCAGAAGCTTCAGAATGTTTTCCAGTGCCAAACTCGATCCTGGCACAACTGATGAAATAGTAGAAATAATAGGGCCTCCCCTCATCCTGGGGACAAGGTGCGAAAGTCGAGTTTGGGAAGCAGTCACTCAAGACTTTCCCTGCGCTCCAAGTTAGTGCAGAGAAATGACACACGAATAATAATTCGGCCCAACTCAACACTGGCAATGGAGCAGCACACAAAATCTCCCATTTGATACACGGAGCCAGTTACTTACAATCAACAAAACAAAGATAGAGAGTAAGATGTAATAATTTCGAAACAGTAAAATATTAGAAGTAATTTAAAAATAAGTAAAAACAAAAATGATAAGAACATAATATGTTCAGTTGGAAGAATGTAAGGTGTGAAAACAAGCAGGAGATGTTATTGCGTAACAAATCAGAAGAGGAAGTTGAGGGAAGTCGGGGGGCGGGGGCGGACTAAATTTTTTTCTGTGTTTGAGACAATGTCATTGTGATGAACATAAAATTATAAAACTTAATAAAAATTATTTTAAAAAGAAAATAAAGGCATTTGCACCCACTGTGTTAATGCTGCAAGGGACTTTTTTATGTGCTCTTATGAGCAAGAGGTGGTGGAAGGAGCGAGCCGCATTCCAGTGAGTGAGCCTGTCCTGGCTATAGGACTGGGGTAGCCCTCTCACTGTTCAGAGCTGAAGGAGCTCAGGGGCAGAAGGATGAGGAGAGAGAAGCTGGGGAAGAGGAAACAGGTTGGAAAAGGCAACAAACCAGCTTAGGTTAGGTTGATTTTCAAAACTATTGGGATGTATTTTATTTTTTTAGAGTAAATGAAGGGATTTCACTCTGCTGAAATTCATCATTTACAACTTTAAAAAGGGGCACAGGTAATTTTCACCTGTGATCTCTGCTGTGGTTGATTTCAAATACTGCGCACATATATCTTAATCATGAAAAGTGTTAGCAGAGACATTAAATTTTAAATTAAAAGGAAACCAAAGGAAAATAGAAGATCAAAGAAGACTTAATCCTAATAACACAGGGACAGTAAATTGTAGACCGATGGTGGACCTTGAGAAAGGCCCCCACCCAAACTTCTCACTTTGAAGTGACCATCCCGGCTGAAGGAAGGTAAGTATCAAGTACTCTTGTATTTTCAGAGGGGATGACAGGCTCAGATACCTCACAACTAAACCTTAAACACTACATCACAATAGCAGCAGCAATATAGTTGTATACATTCTGCCTGAAGGACATCTAGGTGAGTATCCTTTGCTTGGCTGGGAAGAATATTTATCTTGTGTTCCATCTGCAACTCACTGTGCTAAGACTCTTTCAGGTTGCGGAGACGGAGTTGTCAGAAGAGGCCCTATTCTGCATCACCTGCAGAATTCTGAGGCTCACCTGCAGATAGGAGAGCACTTCTTCTTTTGTTCCAGCTCTTCTTTCCTTCAGGCTTCCCAGAGTTAAGAGACATTAAATTTTAAATTAAAAGGAAACTGAAGGAAAATAGAAGATCAAAGAAGACTTAATCCTAATAACACAGGGACAGTAAATTGTAGACCGATGGTGGACCTTGCGAATGTTCTGCCCCCCAAAAAGTTTAGCCAAGCAAAATTTAAACTGAAAACTCAGAAAGATACCAAGATGGAGAGGTTAAAGAGAGTCAAGAAAATTAAAAATACTTAACTGGAAAAGCCAAGAGAAAATGAAGCTAAATAGAATAACGTGAAGGGGGGTGGGGGGGAATCAAGTTGTATTTACCTTTCAAACTAATTAGTCTTCAGATGAAAAGAAGGAGCACATGGATATGAAGTCTTCTTAAAGCAGAGAGAAAATGAGTAGGGAAAATAGAAGGCATTTCTTTTAAAAGGCAACTAGAGAAGTCATTTCATGGAGAGAAAGTTGGGCTTTTTGTTGCTGAAGCTAGAAATGTGCACCTGGGTGGGGGGGGGAGAAGGAAGACAAGGAGAGGACAAAACCGTTCCTTCTAATTTCATGTTGGCTCAGGTTGCCTTGGAAGAAGAGAAAGACAGATAAGTTACAAACTTGCTGAAAAGGCGAATAAAGCATTTGGTGGATGAACCTGCTGATGGCGACTGGAGGGTGACTGCTCAGAGACATGGCAAGTTCAGGATCCTGTGGGAAAGTGCTTTCTCTGAGGGAAGTTCCTGCGAGAGTGGAGTGGCTAGAGTGGTGGATTAGGACCTGGGAGACTCCTCACTCTGCCATGAAGCGCCTCTCTATCTCTCAGCCTCACAGGGTTGTTGTGAGGATCAAATGAGGAAGCAGACTAGAACATCAACTCCTCTAAGCCTTTCCAACAGAACTTGCAAGATAACGAAAAGTTATGGGAACTAGAGCTCAAAAGGCAACTATGGAGGAGGCCAGGGAAAATTATCCCTGATGCGTAACGTGGATCTCTGGTGGTAATAGCCAAGGTTTTTGGATTTTATTTTATTTTTGCCAAGCATCTTCAGTGGATTTGTAACTGGCTGACTGACCGAACCCAAAGGGTGCTCATCAATGGTTCCTCTTCATCCTGGAGAAGAGTGACTAGTGGGGTGCCACAGGGTTCTGTCTTGGGCCCGGTCTTATTCAACATCTTTATCAATGACTTGGATGTTGGACTCAAGGGCATCCTGATCAAATTTGCAGATGACACCAAACTGGGAGGGGTGGCTAACACCCCAGAGGACAGGATCACACTTCAAAACGACCTTGACAGATTAGAGAACTGGGCCAAAACAAACAAGATGAATTTTAACAGGGAGAAATGTAAAGTATTGCACTTGGGCAAAAAAAAATGAGAGGCACAAATACAAGATGGGTGACACCTGGCTTGAGAGCACTACATGTGAAAAGGATCTAGGAGTCTTGGTTGACCACAAACTTGACATGAGCCAATAGTGTGACGCGGCAGCTAAAAAAGCGAATGCAATTCTGGGCTGCATCAATAGGAGTATAGCATCTAGATCAAGGGAAGTCATAGTGCCACTGTATTCTGCTCTGGTCAGACCTCACCTGGAGTACTGTGTCCAGTTCTGGGCACCACAGTTCAAGAAGGACACTGACAAACTGGAACGTGTCCAGAGGAGGGCAACCAAAATGGTCAAAGGCCTGGAAATATATAAAAGGATGTCACATAGAGGAGGGAGAAAGGTTGTTTTCTGCTGCTCCAGAGAAGCGGACACGGAGCAATGGATCCAAACTACAAGAAAGAAGATTCCACCTAAACATTAGGAATAACTTCCTGACAGTAAGAGCTGTTCGACAGTGGAATTTGCTGCCAAGGAGTGTGGTGGAGTCTCCTTCTTTGGAGGTCTTTAAGCAGAGGCTTGACAACCATATGTCAGGAGTGCTCTGATGGTGTTTCCTGCTTGGCAGGGGGTTGGACTGGATGGCCCTTGTGGTCTCTTCCAACTCTATGATTCTATGATTCTAGGAACAGCTATTTAGCACATAGCTCTGACAACACAAAGTGTTGACTCCATACAAACAAAAATATACAAACTTCTCACTTTGAAGCGACCATCCCAAGGCAGGTAATGAGGAAGTACTCTTGTATTTTCAGAGGGGATGACAGGCTCAGATACCTCACAAGTAAACCTTAAACGCTACATCACAATGATAGCAGCAATATAGTTGTATACATCTATAGATGTCCTGAAGGACATCTAGGTGAGTATCCCTTGCTTGGCTGGGAAGAAAATTTAGCTTGTGTTCTGTCTGCAACTCACTGTGCTAAGACTCTTTCAGGTTGCGGAGACGGAGTTGTCAGAAGAGGCCCTAGTCTGCGTCACCACAATGAGGCTCACCTGCAGGTAGGAGAGCACTTCTTTCATTCCAGCTGCACTTTCCTTCAGGTTCCCTGGAGTTCTCTGTACCTGAAGTGAGAGTCACCTGCATTTGGACTGTGCTGCTTCAGGTAAGTTCACATTCCACCACTCAGTGGTCTTTTTTAAAGGCAATGTTGTTGTTTTGTATTGGTCTCTAATTTTCCCATTTTCTTTTCTGGTGTTCTCTTCACAGGTCTCTTCAAAGAGTACTGCTTATCATCTTAAGGTTTTTTTTCCCTGAGAGAACATTCGCAGGTTTTGCTTTTCCCCTTGTTGCATTGCTCCAAAAAAAAGCAAAAGACACTGGTGGTCGGCGCTCCTGGTTCCCAGGATGGGGTTCAAGTCCCTACTTCCAATGCAACTAGCATGCCCCTCTATTTTTCCCTATATCCCTCACTTCCCAAAGTATTAGCATGGGAAGGTTTTTGGGTAGGGATTTCAGTGAATAAGCTTGGTTCTGAACTCTGCCAAGGCATTTAAGGACCTATTCAAGCAACCTTTGCACTGTTCCTGCTGCTCTAACAATGCTCCAATGATGCATCACCGGCATCTGTCTCAATAGGCTGGATCGTGTGGGTGCTTCCTATCCTAGCATCCCAGGTATGTATGTATGTATGTCTGAATGTATTTCTATACCGCTTTATATTTTTAAGAAAATCTCAGAGCGGTTTACAGAATATTGAAACAATCTGAAGAAAGTCAAATATAGAGTATATTCTGTCAGATTTTAAAAATGAGATGCTGACACAAATGCAAATGCAGAGTGAAAAAGTTGTAGCGGAATTGGGGAAGAACACAAAAATGGCCACAGAAATATCCAGCAAATTAGAAGTTTTGGACATTTCTGTGAACAACCTGGAGGCCAAATCCCAAAAAAATGAAAAAGAGAATGAATAAATTAGTGGGGAACAAGAGATAATAAGGGAGGGGGGATATGATAGGTTTAGCTGGCAGACAGGATCAAATTGAGGATTGTCTCGCAGTCAAGCCAAGACAATTGTGGATTGAGTGGGAGAGGATGTTGAAGGATCTATTGACAGTTGCTACAGGGTCTGGTCTAAATCAGCTAAGGCTTAGAAACAGCCTGGAGACTGTTTGGTAACTTTAAACTCTAAGAAATTGGAAGACGCTAAAGTCCAGAACAATTATGAAAACAGATTCCAGGTTGATGGAAATTCTGTATTCAGAGAGATACCTCCTCGTTTGCTTCAAAAATGCCGGAGGTACTGGTTCCTGACAAACGTCTTGATTAGAGTCAATATTAAATTTAGATGGGAATTTCTAGAAGGAATTTCCTTTACATACAAGAAAAAAAGATATAGATTGGTAAATGAAGAGCAGGCGCAGGAATTCTGGCTAAGACATAGCAGAGATTTGGGCAACCCATACACTCCACAGTGCCTGCTGGGAGCAGTAGGAGGGGCAGGGGAAGGAGCAACAGCAACAGCGGGGGAGGTAGATAATTTAGATAACCAGGACAACAAAAACTTTAGACAAGACTTTAGCGGAAAAGACACAAGCAAACACAATGGCAGACTTAATGGTACTGAGCTGGAACGTAAATGGTCTAAACCAGAGGTTCTCAACCTGTGGGTCCCCAGATGTTGTTGGACTAAAACTCCCATCATCCCTGAGCTCTGGTCTTGCTAGCTAGGGGTGATGGGAGTTGTAGTTCAACAACATCTGGGGAAACACAGGTTGAAAAAGGCTGGTCTAAACAGTAAAGTAAAAAGGAATAATGTCATGAATATACAGGCTCCCAGGGAAGAAGTACAGGCAGAGGGAGAAGGCAGACAGGAAGAGAGGGGGTTAAACGCAAGACTAGATGAGTACTGTTATGTACTGAAGTCCTCACCCTGGGCCAGCAGGGGGATACTGTAGATAGTTATGCAAATGAAGGATCGAAAGTGACGTTCAGTGATTGGATAGTTTGTATGCAAATGAAGGTTCAGTGATTGGATAGTTTTAGAAAGTTGTTACAGTAACAAGGTACTAGAGCTCTATATAAACAGGCTGACTGAGCCCTTCAGCTCAGTTCAGTTCTGGTCTCAGAATAAAGAAGAGCTGTTTGAAGAATCACTGTGTCGTCTGATATGTTCGCCCACAACTTAACTAGTACAACCAGGAGTCCTCTCCCCAACCCCAGGAATGTTGACTGGAAGCAACCCTGATGGCAGACAAGCAGTGGAGTTCAAATTACAGAGAAGTAGCAGCCACTTGGAAGCTCCGTGTCTGGGAATGAGGAAGGGGAGGGGGCTGACCCCCTTAGCCCCCACTCTTGTCGAACAGGCGGCCTTCAGGACAGATCACGTCACAAGAGGAGGCTGGGCTGCTTTTGGTTTCACTGGAAGAAGCCTTGTCATTAGGAACATCTTCACTGATGGACGGAGGGCAGCGTTCACCCCTCCATGAACTTTGTTGGGGTTTTTTGCAACAAATATTCTTTCTAATTAACCATGCTTGTTTGTTTCCAAGAGTCCCTGACAAATAAAATTGAGCATATAATTCTCAGACAAAATTTATATGTAATTTGTCTTCAAGAAACACATATAGTGAGCAAACATAATGGGCAGGTTCCAATCTGCCTTCATTACATATCTCTAGGTGCCAGGCAAAAACATTCCTCTTCTCCCAGGCCTTTGGCTCATTAAATAATCCATGGCCTTTTAAGCTGGGGAGTTTAGTGTTACTCTGGTATGCATTTTTGTGTTTTTATACTGTAAACCGCATTGTGATCTTCGAATGAAGGGCAGTATAGGAGGAGGAGGAGGAGGAGGAGGAGGAGGAGGAGGAGGAAGAAGAAGAAGAAGAAGAAGAAGAAGAAGAAGAAGAAGAAGAAGAAGAGGAATGCTCTGGTGTGGATTCACTCTCAGTTTAGTCAATGGTTGTCAGGGTTGGGAAGTGTGTGAGCAGGCATTGAGATGGGTCCAGAAGACTTGCAATGAATAGTGTTGCCCTCATGCCAAACATCAATGGAGGAAGTGGGAAGATTATTTTCAGTTATTCCTCCTTCCCCATGTAGCCCCTGCCCTTGTGACAGGGCCGTCTTTACCTGGTGGTGCTGGGGGTGTGTTGCACCCAGGCGCCGAATTCGGTGGGGCACCCACCACTGAAGCTGCTAATCTGTTAACCACGACCCCTGGGTGACTGTGTTCAATGTTGATTGCGGAATAGTTGCAGAATCAATGTAACCTGCTCTGCTCCCTAGTGGTGTCTTTCATTTTAGCATGATCACAAAAATGGAAATACAGAGGTATCGCAGCTGCTTGTTACTTTTTCATGTTAGTGGTATTTGCTGTCCCCCTCCTCAAAAGCTCAACAACTCTGAGCTGCCCCCCCAATTTGGGGGCGCTGGGTGAATTTTATGCTAAAGACGGCCTTAGCCACCAATTAGCAAAGCACAAACAAGTAAGATATCTGAATCTGGAGTGTATAGCAAGGTTTGGGTACTATTTCCTTGTGTCTGGATGTACTGGATAGAGTGTTGGACTTGGACTGGGGAAAGCACTTGAAATACCCATTCATCTGTAAAGCTCACCTGGAAACCTTGCACCAGTCACTGTCTCTCATTCTAGCTTACTTAACCTAACGTACACAGGGAAGTAAACTATATAATGGCACTCTACACACCTGGAACCCTGCACAAAAGCCTGCTTCCACACATAGTGCTGTCACAGCTAGAGCTGACTGAGATACAAATCTGGATGTTCCCTAGTTCAAATTGCACCTACATTTAAACCCACTAAGTGGCCTGGCTATTAGCCTTAGTTTTCCCTTCTGCAATATTCAACAATGTTAGAGGATCATTATAAGTTACAACTATATCATGCACTGAGGTAAATAGTATTAGAATGAGTTGGTTTGCTCTGCATGGATTTCCTCACATGTTAAGAAATATATAATTCCATTACTCAGAGGTGGAGACTGCATAACAACAGTGTCCAATGCAGGAATCAGTATGTACCCCAAACAGAAGCAAGAAAAGAAAGAGAACAGGCTGGTTTATGGGCGATATATGTATTCAATCTGTTGTTTGTTTGCCTACTTATAACTCGATTACTCTTCTTGGGAAGAAGAAACTCTGGATATATTATAGTCCAGCCCTTGGAGCTTCATTCCTCCCACTTTTAAAATTTATAAAGTTGCAAACAAACCCAAACTAAACCCAAAGCTCTTGGAAGAAATGCCACTTGTCGGCTGAAATTATTTGTGCCTTCACAATTAATTTTTATCGATGCAGAAAAAGCATTCGATAATGTATCATGGCGATTCCTATTAAAGTGTATGGAGACAGCAGGGATAGAAGGTGCTTTCATGGAGGGAATCAAAGCAATTTATTCAAATCAAAGAGCCAAACTGATTATTAATAACAATTTATCTGACACATTCGAAATTTCAAAGGGTACGAGACAAGGCTGCTCCCTGTCACCGCTTCTATTCATAATGGTATTGGAAGTAATCGCAAATAAGATAAGGAAAACACCAGAGATACGAGGAATTAGAATTGGGGTGAAAGAATTCAAACTGAAAGCATACGCTGATGATTTGGTAATATCAGTGGAGGACCCAAAACAGAGTATTGACAAAGTCCTGGCATTTCTAGAGGAATTTGGGAAAGTAGCGGGCTTTAAGTTAAATAAAACTAAAACTAAAATGATGGTTAAGAACATGGGAGAAGATCTAAGGAGGCAGTTAGAATTTCAATCAGGAATCAAAGAAGCAAAAAAGTTAAAATACTTAGGAGTGTGGCTAACGATGAAAAATATAAATTTAATGGCTGATAACTACATAAATACCTGGAAGGAAATCCAAATGGAACTAGATATTTGGAATAGGATAAAACTCTCCTGGTCAGGTAGAATGGCAGCAATTAAGATGTGCATACTGCCAAAACTATTATTCTTATTTCAAAATGTCCCGGTGATTAGAGGAAGTGTAATATTCAAAAACTGGCAAAAATTCTCTCTAAATTCATATGGCAAGGCAAAAGACCGAGAATTAGACTTAAATTATTAATGGATAGAAAAGACAGAGGAGGATTCTCGGTCCCAAATCTGAGATTGTATTATGAAGCCTCGTGCCTTTGCTGGCTTAGAGAATGGATTACCTTAAAAAATACAGATCTGCTAGATTTAGAAGGCTTCGATTTAAGATTTGGTTGGCATGCTTATCTCTGGCAGAATAAGGAAAAGGTGCATAAAGGCTTCTCAAACCACATTATCAGAGGAACACTGTTAGAATAGAAAAGAATAGAAAATTATTGGAAAAAAATACCCCCTGGTGGCTATCGCCTATTGATATATTAACTATTAAAAAAACAAACATGGAAGGTGAGAGATTGACCTATGAAGATCTCCTGGAAAGATCGGAAAGAGGATGGAAAATTAGACCATACGAAGAGTTAAAAAGCAAATTAACAGGTTGGTTGCAGTATCATCAAATTAACGCCTTATGGAAGGAAGACAAAAAGATTGGAATGAATGAGAAAAAATCTAAGTTCCAGGTAGAGATAATAGAAAGTAAAATTAAACTGCTATCTAAAATGTATAATCAGCTATTAGATTGCGACACCAAGGACGAAGAGGTCAAGGAGGTTATGGTAAAATGGGCACTAGACATCGGATATAATTTGGATTTTGACAAATGGATGAGGTTGTGGACTAAAGGAATGAAATTTACAGCCTGTACTACCCTTAGAGAAAATATAGAAAAGATGATGTACCGTTGGTACATCACCCCCGTGAAATTGCAAAAAATGTATAAGACTGGTGATAAAAGGTGTTGGAAGTGTAAATCTAAAGAGGGAAGTTTCTACCACATGTGGTGGAAATGTGAAGAAGTTAAAAAAAATTGGGAATCCATATACAATGAACTGAAAAAAAATACTTAAATACACTTTCGTTAAAAAGCCCGAAGCCTTCCTTCTGGGAATGATCGGAGATGAGATTAAGAAAGAAGATCATATAATGTTTCAATACGCAACTGTAGCTGCCAGGATTCTGTTAGCACAAAATTGGAAAACCCCAAATATCCCGACAGTTAAAGATTGGCAAATTAAATTATTTGAATATATGGATTTGGCAAAAATGACGCAGAATATCAGACAGCAAAAAGGTACAAAGTTTATTGACGATTGGACCAAATTCATAACATATATGGAAACAAATTCTAGAGATATAAAAATGACAGTAGGTTTAATATAACCCTTGCGATGTGTAGACGATATAAAATGAAAAACTGCAGAATGGATTTAATATTTACATAACCCAAAACTGAGATGGAGGGAAGTCAACCGTTATTTGTTGTTAATTAATGTTTGTCTTCTGGTTTGTTCATGTGTTTTGTTTTGGTTGATGTTTTCTTTTTTCTTTGGTGTGTGTTGTTTATTTTTGGTTTTCTTTTTTTGTGGTTTGGTTATAGAAAATGAATAAAAAGAAGTTTAAAAAAAAGGAAGAAATGCCACTTGTCGGCTGAAATTATTTGTGCCTTCACAGTACAAGCTCTTGTGCTTGTGTTTACTTGAAAAATATTACTGTATAAAATCAAACTATCAGGCAATTAAAGTTTACAAATGAGAGGTACCATAAGTGTATTACTGATATGACATTGTAATTTAGTGAGATATTGTCTGGTAACATTGCAGTGGCCCACAGCCAGAGAGGCGCTGTGCAGATGGTTGGCGCACCTGCAAGTGATTGGGAGGTGCTGTCTTCTGTTTTTCAGAGCACTATATTTAGATTTCATGAGGGTGTCTTTCCTGAATGTTTTCTGAATGTTAATGTGATGCCCAGAAATTGTGACTTGCAGCAATAACTTCTTTTCTTGAGCTTATTCCTCCATAGAAATGCAAAAACTGTTATTTAAAAATCTGTGACTTTATTCTTAATTGAATAAAAAAAGGCAGGAGACCTTTAAAAGTTCTGAACGAGTAACTCTTTATCAACTTGGCTTTAAATCAGATAACCACATTCTTCCAATGTTTGCCTTTCATATTATTTTTGTGTGTTAATGGTGCAGCAGAATCTAACACAAATTTGGACAAACCTGTGAGGAAATTCATTTGTCTGTACAGTGGTACCTCGGGTTAAGAACTTAATTTGTTCTGGAGGTTCGTCCTTAACCTGAAACTGTTATTAACCTGAGCTACCACTTTAGCTAATGGGGCCTCCTGCTGCCACTGCGCCACCACCGCATGATTTCTGTTCTCATCCTGAAGCAAAGTTCTTAACCCGAGGTACTATTTCTGGATTAGTGGAGTCTGTAACCTGAAGCGTCTGTAACCTGAAGCGTCTGTAACCTGAGATACCATTGTATGTGTTTGTGTGTGTGTAAATAGTTCCCCCCCCCCCCGAAACAAGTGAATTTGGTTGCTCTGAATTTGCACACAGTGAAATCTCAAGTGAATTTAGCAGCCCCTCTTCAGTTGAAACATTTGGTGAATTTCTCAGGAATCCAAATTGTGCTTGGGAACACCCAGGCCTGCACAATAATCAAGCACAGTCCTGAGAGCCAACACTCAGGCATCATGGCCTCTCAAAGATTCACAAAGCACCCAGACACAATAAAGGCGCTGCTTGCCCAGGAACGCCAAAACTGAAGGCAGAGTTGAAAAATTGTGGGTAGGTCACAAAATGTGACCTGCATTCTGTGCTTGGCATGGTAGGTCACAAGTCTAGAAATGACCAGCAAAATTTCTTTTTTTTTTTATAATATTTTTATTTTTCCATATAAACACAATACAACAAACATAAACATACAAAAACAAAAACAAAACAAAAAACATGTATCATTTCATATCCTAATTTCATATCCTATCTTCCCCGACTTCCTCATGCCTCCCCTTTCTGTATTCCAAATTCTTATCGATTGTTCAGCAAATCTTCCCTTATTTTAATTTAAATTTAGACTATTCTTCCTTATTCTCCTTGTCATAACCATTGCTAATAGTAACCATTTACTTTCCAGTCCAACATCATTCTAACTTTCATTAACTTTGTAATATTTCTTTAAATAGTCCTTGAATTTTTTCCATTCTTCTTGCGCTGCTTCTCTTCCCTGGTTTCGGATTCTGCTCGTCATTTCTGCCAGGCCCATATAGTCTATCACCTTCATCTGCCATTCTTCCAGTGTGGGTAGTTCTCGCGTCTTCCAGTACTTCGCAATGAGTATTCTAGCTGCTGTTGTAGCATACATAAAGAAAGTTATATCCGTCTTTAACACCCCTTGGCCGACAATACCCAAGAGAAAGGCCTCTGGTTTCTTGGGGAAAGTATATTTAAATACCTTTTTAAGTTCATTATAGATCATTTCCCAGAATGCCTTAATCTTCGGGCAAGTCCACCAAAGATGAAAAAATGTACCTTCAGTTTCTTTACATTTCCAACATTTATTATCAGGCACATGGTAAATCTTTGCAAGCTTGACTGGGGTTACGTACCACCTATATATCATTTTCATAATGTTTTCTCTTAAGGCATTACATGCCGTAAATTTCATCCCGGTGGTCCACAACTTTTCCCAATCAGCAAACAAAATATTATGACCAATGTCCTGAGCCCATTTGATCATAGCTGATTTAACCGTTTCATCTTCTGTATTCCATTTCAGCAGCAAATTGTACATTTTTGACAAGTTCTTAGTACTGGGTTCTAACAGTTCTATCTCCAATTTTGATTTTTCCACCTGGAAGCCAATTTTACTGTCCAGTTTAAACGCTTCATTTATTTGATGGTAGTGGAACCAGTCTCTCACCTTCCCTTTTAATTTCTCAAAACTCTGCAATCTCAATTTGTCCCCTTCCTTTTCCAAAATTTCCCAGTATCTTGGCCACTTGGACTCCATATTTAACTTTTTAACTGCCTTAGCTTCCATTGGCGACAGCCACCTTGGAGTTTTATTTTCCAGCAAGTCTTTATATCTGACCCAGACATTTAATAGTGCTTTTCTGACAATATGATTTTTGAAACTTTTATGTGCTTTAACCTTGTCATACCACAAATATGCATGCCACCCAAAAATGTTATTAAAACCTTCCAAATCCAAAATGTCTGTATTTTCAAGAAGTAGCCATTCTTTCAGCCAGCAGAAAGCTGCCGCTTCATAGTAAAGTTTAAAGTCTGGCAGGGCAAACCCCCCTCTTTCCTTTGAATCCGTTAATATCTTAAATTTAATTCTGGGCTTTTTGCCCTGCCAGACAAATTTAGATATGTCTTTTTGCCACCTCTTGAAACAATCCATTTTATCAATTATTTGCAATGCTTGGAACAAAAACAACATTCTTGGCAATACATTCATCTTTATAGCTGCAATACGGCCTAACAAGGAAAGCTTTAAGTTGGACCAAATCTCCAAATCTTTTTTCACTTCTCTCCAAGTTTTTCCATAATTATCTTTAAACAAATTCACATTTTTAGCTGTCATATTTATACCCAAATATTTCACTTTTTTAACCACAGTTAACCCTGTCTCATTCTGGAACCTTTCCTTTTCTATCTGTGTCAAATTTTTCTCCAAAACCTTTGTCTTAGACTTATTCAATTTAAATCCTGCCATTTGACCAAACTCTTGAATTATTTCCAAAACTCTTTTCGTGCTAGCTTCTGGCTCTTGTAATGTAAGTACTAAGTCATCTGCAAATGCTCTCAGTTTATATTGTTTAGATCCGACCTGAATCCCTTTAACCAACTGGTCCCTCCTAATCATATTAAGCAAAACCTCCAGGACCGATATAAAAAGTAATGGGGAGATAGGGCACCCCTGACGTGTCCCTTTTTCAATCTTGAACTCTTCTGTAACCACATTATTTACAATTAGTTTGGCTTTCTGTTCAGAGTATATTGCACCTATACCATTCTCAAACCCTTGGCCTACCCCCATCCCCCGGAGGTTCTTCAACATAAAACTCCAAGAATGACCAGCAAAATTTCTTGAGGGGACCATAGTACCTATTGAATTTCATTTTATTTCAAAGCCCCCTGAGAACATAACATGGTTAATTTCCTAATGGGTTAACAGCGTTCTTTGAAGTTGAGCTGGATGTCATTCATACATTGATGACACCTCACTCCCAGTCACTCGGCAGTTCCATGTAGATATTTGAAAGCAATGTTGTGGGTCCCCAAAGTATAAATGTCAAGAAGTCAAGCAGAAATCTCCTAGCACCACCTTTTGGAATTGGCCGTTCCTCTGTGAGCAGCAAAGCCACTGCAAAGCACCCAACTTGAACAGCCTCTCCAGAAGGATAATGCGGGCTATAGTATCGAACACTTTGGAGAAATCAGCAGGGATCCACTCCCCTCAGCCTCTCTCCCAGCAAAGGTCAACCCACAGGGCAGCCAAGGCAATTTCTGTTCCCAAACCAGGCCTGAAATGCCATTGAAATGGATAAAAAAAATAAAAATCAGTTTCATTCCAGGGTGCTTGGAGATTAGCAGCAGCCACATGCTTGATCACCTTCCACAGAAAGGGAATGTTAGCATTTCACTTTTATCTTTTACTCACTTCGCACTTTTAGCAGAATGGAGATGATTAAGTCATTTATGTTACACTATAATTCACTTGATACCAATTAGAGAATTTTAACCTTTTAACCTTACTATCAAATGCTCATGTCAAAAATTATTACAGGAGAAGCTGATGAAGTTTAAAAAATAAAGATGCAAAGTATGCTTTTAAAAGATATTTTCCTATAAAAAGAAAAAGAAAAAAATATGGTGGTTTTCAGACAGAGATAGTAATATTATTACACAGTTCAGATATTCAAATCATGGTATCCAATTTCTACACTGTAAACACAATTCATGATACAAATTTAGTGCTAACTGACATTCTCTTTTCTCATGTTAAGATGAATGTAAATAAGAGCTATTATACAAGTATTTCTGTGACTTAAAATATTTTATTTGTTTATTTATTTATTTACTTACTGCATTTGTATACTACCTTTTACATAAGCAATCAAATATAAATGCAACTAACAATCAAAACACTAAAACCAAAATAAATAAAAAAGGAAACAGTCTAGCAAAAAACCAGCAACAAATCAGCATGAAACACACCAGCTAAAATCATACCCTCCAACCTTTATCTGATGAAAATAAGTTCTATTCTACATCAAGAGCTTCTCCCATGTTTGATCTCCCGCACACATAGACATCATATACGCATCAACATTTGTCACCTTGACAACCTCTCCGCTTCACCTACCTCACAAGATTGTTGTACATGATCCATTCATTCCCTCACACATTTTTTTTCCTTGACAACAACTTCCACAGAAAAATGGAATGAAATAAAATTTTAGATGTAAGTTGTCAAGGAAAATGGTGGGATGTAACAGTAAACAACAACAACTGTGAGAATGATCAGAAACACACCAGAGAGTAAATCCTATTGAACTCAGTGGGACTTAGTTCTGAGTAAAAATACTTAGGATTACAGTGAAAGGCTGCCCAGTCTTGACCCAGTTACCTGGGAGTAAGCTCCACTGAATACAGTGGGACTTACTTCTGAGTAGACAGTGTAAGGCTCCATTTACAATACAGGAATCAATACTCCATGTGTTTCCTAAAAATTGCTGGCTACAGAAGCATTGCAATTAAAGAATTTAAAGTGGATTGGTGACATTTTCCTTCAAAATTATAGGCAGGACTTCGTATGCCAGCTTCATCTTTTCCTTCATTTGATGCAGGGATTTCCTTTCATTATAAACAGAACTCTATTTTTGCACCTACATGGAAACACACCACTTTTAATTCTTTTCTGAGCCGTCGAGGGGAGGAAAAAGGAAAACTGGGGATCAAATCAGAAACCGGGATGGCTTCTGTAATTCTGGGACTGTCCTTGGAAAATGGGGACACTTGGAGAGTATGTAAAATGATATAAACTATTAAAACCAACATGAAAACAAGCATAGGAGAGATTTGGAGCAAACAAAAAACTCTGAATAACCTGATGGATTGCCATTAAAAGTTCTGGGAGAATAAGCTATTTGCTTGGCCCCTAAAAGGTCATAATGTGGGCAGCAGATAACCCAGGATTTCCATAAAAGGCACGTCACCACATAAATGGCCCGATTCCTTGGTTTCACCTCTTTCAGAAGGGGAACCTGGCGAATGACCTCCAAAGGAGATGTCAAGTATGGAGAAGAGGGAAATTCTTCAGGTAACCTTACCTGAAGCTTATTATTGCTTCTCAAGTTAGAACCAGCTGAATTGGTCCCAACAAATTACTGGCAGCCAGTGCAGACAACAGAGCAGTTGCATAGCATGGGGAGCAGGGAGGCCGTTGCCCCGGGTGCAAAATTCTGAGGGGGTGCAACAAGGTGCCCTGGCAAAGGTGGCAGAGCAGCCCGTTGGGTGGCTGCTGCTGCCTCTGCCCAGGCACATTCTGGCAGGTCTCTTTGCCGGCTCCCCATCCTTGCCTGCCGCCAGGGGTCTCTAGGCCCCGGAGCCCAGAGCTCGGTGTGGCCCTTCCGCTGCATCCCCAAGCAAAGGCTGGCAACTGCAGAGGCTCCACTATTATTTACTTGTTTTTGGCTGCAAGAAAACAGGAGCAGGTTTTCTGGATATTAACTCCCAGGCGTCACCTCTTTCTCTCCCTAAAGTGGAGCAGTCAATTACTGAACCCAGACACACATGAAGAGCAAACTGTTTTTAGAATTAGTTAATGTTTATTCTGGAATGGCAAAACAAGTCACAGCATTTGTACTGAACTGTGTGAAGGAGTATATCAGTTTCACTGGACTTAGTTTGAATTTTAACGATTCAATTTATTGCCCTCTTTTTGGAAATATTCTGCTGCTAAAGAAAGCAACATGATCTTTTAGTTCTCTATACCTTCCTTGGAGTATAAAAATAAAAGGCATTTGGGTATAGCAAAGACAGCAAAGATAACAAAAATCAATTCTAAATGTATTGATTTGTAGCTGAAATACAAGTACAGAAATGAATGAGGTTCTCAAGGATTTATGTTCTGAAGAGGGGGAGATCAAAGATGACCAGTATTCTTCATTGATCTTCTGGTGCTCACAATCACACCTAAAGGAATCTAAGGGGTCATTCTGAACAAAAGCTGTCAATGTTTCCATAACTGTTTGGTGTACCATGATATACAATTTCACATAGCTGGATTTCACCTTTATACATAGTGACACTTGTATGTCCAAGTGAGCTTTCAAAGTGAGCTTTCAATAAGCCTGCCTTCTGAACACAAGAATAGAATGTGTGTATGGAGCTCATATTCTATCACACTCAGAACTGAAGTTTTATTCTTCTAATTTAGACCAATGGTAGCAAACCTGTGCCAGGGTGGGGAACATCAGGCCCATGGACCAAGGATGCTCCCCTGGCTTCTTAATCTGGCCTTCAGGACTGGCCACAGGCCTGCTCCTTTCCTGCCCTGCTCTGCTCCCTTCTCAGGTAGCTTTTCCTGATTGGAAAATGCCCTTAATTGTGTGCTGGACCATAAAGAAGGCTGATCACTGAGAATTGATGCTTTTGAATTATGGTGCTGGAGGAGACTCTTGAGAGTCCCATGGATTGCAAGAAGATCAAACCTTTCCATTCTGAAGGAAATCAGCCCTGAGTACTCACTGGAAGGACAGATCCTGAAGCTGAGGCTCCAATACTTTGGCCACCTCATGAGAAGAGAAGACTCCCTGGAAAAGACCCTGATGTTGGGAAAGATGGAGGGCACAAGGAGAAGGGGACGACAGAGGACAAGAGGGTTGGACAGTGTTCTTGAAGCTACCAGCATGAGTTTGACGAAACTGCGGGAGGCAGTGGAAGACAGGAGTGCCTGGCGTGCTCTGGTCCAACAACAACGTGTGTGTGTGTGTGTGTGAAACTCTTGGTTTTTGCATGACTGAATGTAGTTTGCTGTACAAAAGTTCTAGTGCCCACTCATGAGGAAAAGAAAGGGACTGTGACTGGGAGTTTCCATTAAGCAGGGTGGCAGAAGAGAACCAAGCTAGGGTTGACATACATCCTCTTTCCCTCGGACAGGTCCTCTTTTTTTTTAGGGGCGAGGGTAAAATTTCACTCCAGGCAGATTTTTTGAATTTGCAAAAGATGTCCAGGTTTTTGCAAATAGAACCAGGAAGTATGCAAGTATCACTCTTTCCTATCTCTATGGACCCACCCACTCTCTGTAGAAAGACTTGCTTTGCAAGCAGAGCCAGGAAGTGTGCATGTGAGAATCACTCTTAACCTTTTCTTGTCTCTATGGCAGGCTTCCTCAATCTCGGCCCTCCAAATGTTTTTGGCCTACAATTCCCATGATCCCTAGCTAGCAAGACCAGTGGTCAGGGATGATGGGAATTGTAGTCTCAAAACATCTGGAGGGCTGAGGTTGAAGAAGCCTGCTCTATGGTGTGCCCGCATGGTGGATAATGAGATTGGGCAGATTGATGGGTGCTACCTAGAACTCTCCAAGTGGTTGGCCATGCTGGTGCCCAGTAAGCTGCCCGTGAGCAGGCAGGAAAGACACCCTGAAGGGGTCTCAGCTGGCACCTCCCTTAGCGGGCCTCTCCCCCCTCCACGCTTTAGGGTCTCCCATATACTCTGCGTGCCTCAATGCCAGGATTCCCACCGCCCCCTAGTGCATTATCCATTGACTGCAATTAAGCTGACTCTACTTAGCAATATTGGAAAGATCTAAGAAAAGAAGAAGAGAGCTTGCTAGTAAAGAGGCTCTCCCCAAGCTCTCTCAGCCCTAATTAAAAGTTATTTCTCTAAGGCCAATGGGCATTTGGAGAGCTAGTATGGAGATTAACCAAATCACCTTGGGTACCTCTAAACACAATTCTCGAATGTAAGTTAAAATACACAGCTCTTACGTAAGGTCAGGGAAAGCCCCCCTCCCCATTTTTTGTGGGGGTGTGTGTGTGTCCTGAAATCTGAAGCACCTAGCAAAGAAAGTTCTGGCACCCCATTTCCTCCCTAAAAGCTTTGTCCCTTTCCTTTGATCACCATACTGCTTGGATCTTCACATTGTATTTCTTTTTGCCATTATGCCTTTAGAAGACATCTGAAAGCAGCCCTGGATAGGGAAGTTTTGAAATGTTTAATGTTTTATTATGTCTTTATTTATGTCTTTATTTATGCTGGGGTAACCCAGTCAGATGGGCAGGGTACAAATAATAAAATGATTAGGATGACGAGGATGGAATAGGAGGTCTCTATTTCTATCGGAGAAATGTTGGAGGGTATGGTGTGTGTGCCCACAGTGCACTCATGCCATGGAAGGGAGGGGTTTCTGTGTCCTCTTTTTTGCTCTTCAAAATATGGCAACCCTACAAGACCATCCCTTGGTTCAGCAACATTGTGCATAGTGTTGGTTTGTTTCCACATCAGGACATTTTCTAAGTCTGCTGGGTTATCTTGTATTTGAGGAGTTAATATAAGCAAGCACATTCTGAAATGCATCTGTTTCTTGATAGGTTTGGCATCTTGGGATATTTAATACCAAAATAGATGAGAAGTTAATTTTCAGAAGTGCAGAGCTAGAAAAACAAGGTCTGTCCAAATTCTCTGTATTAATAATTAAACCAGGGATGTATATGTGAAGTGCTTTTTAAGTAATGAACATTAGTCATAAATATTTAACAGTTGTGCTTATGAAAAATGCCCTAAATTATAGTGAAATGTTAACAAGGATGCCTTGTACTTGACAGAACAATGCAGTCCATGAATATTTCAAAGGAGTCTGTCTGACAGGTGGAAGTGAATGAGACACATGCTACTCTCTTCCTCTCTATTAGGCTAACACCACAACCCTCGGCTCCAAACCTTTGTTCATTTACACCGAAAGTCAGGCAAGCCTTTTCAGGCATAATCTAAAAACAACATCTTCCCCATCACTAGCATTTATAGTGAACAGATTGACTATGTAGAGAAATCGTTTGAAAGGATATTGGCTGAACTCACGGTCAATAACATTATCAAAGTAGTAAATAACACAGGAGGAGAGGCTTAATTTGGAAAGATATTCATGAGTGTAGGATTGAAGAAGATGTCCAGACTGTGCTGGCAATCAATAAGTCAAGCTTAGACAGTGAGCGACTTAGCGCTGTGCCAAAACCTGTCCTCCAAATCCCCAGAAGTTTTCTTTCTCTGAAAAAGGTGCTTCAACTTTTCTGCCTCATTCTCAGGGCACTTTAGAACTTTATAATTTTCATGGGTGTGGGGTGCAGAGAAGTTTTACCTTAAAAAACAAACCATGCTAACTTTTCTAAAAATAAAATGACTTTCTTTCTTTCTTTCTTTCTTTCTTTCTTTCTTTCTTTCTTTCTTTCTTTCTTTCTTAGAAATAGCAAGCGTCAGGTGTACAGTAGGTAACTTTCCAGCCTTCATGTGCTTTGAGAAATGGCCAGCTGAAGATTTCATGTGGTTTCCAGAAAGCATGTGCAAACCACAAAATTTGTAGATTAAAGGAAACTAACATTTTTTAGCCACCTCAAAAGTAAGGGAACTACAGCAGCAGCAACAACAACAAGAACAACACCCCAGCCATTAAATTTTACGGTAATTGACATTTTTTCTCCGATTTTGGTAACTTTTGGAGGTAAGTTCTTTTCTCATTGTCTGAGAATGGTCAGAACAAGAGGGAACATTATAATGGACCAGCAACGCTAATTCAGCTTTATCAACTTCATGTTTCTCTTCACAGCATAAAGAGCTGTTGAGCAACTAAGAGCTCATGAGCTGTGTACTACTTAGAAGTCCTGTTATAAGTGGTAGACAGAAGTCATTCATGAGAAAGGAAGGAAATGTCTGTGTGTTTCCGTGCATCCCCTGTATGGAGGAGACTGCGACCCACATCCAGTGGAGCTTTGAGCTCACGTTAGCAGAGTTCCGCAAGAAGTGAGGTTGTGTAGGTATGTGGCATCATATTTTTTCTTTATTTACAGCAAAGCAAAACAACAAACATGGCTAGTGTGAACAGGGTCTCAAACATGTGTCTTCTCTGAGAGCAGAGAACAAAGAGCAGAAAACAAAAGCACAAAGAACAGAAGTTCTGTATCTGTGTTTCCATTCCCACACTTCCAGAAGTGTGGAATGTAAATAAGGATCCCATGATCCAAGCAATGGGAGAATGAAATCCTCACAGTGTGTGCATGTATCACAAGAGGCTCTCCTTACCCAGAAATTTAAATAGACTGGAGCACTATGCAAGTATTAATGCTCTTGCATTAATCAACACAGGAGCAAAGAGGACATCACACACCTCCTTCCAGGCTCCCTCCTGATGCTTGCATGCACACCACAAAGGTCTTTAGGGAGGGAACCTTCACAAATATACTTGCAAAGGGTTCCACAGGATTTGGAACAGGGTTCAAAATCCTGTGAAAGGCTTCACACGGATAACTATGTATACAAAGCTCTCCCCCGGCAGACATTTGTGCTGTACACAAATGCAGAGGAGCGGCATTTGATGCTTAGGTAGGTCTACTCAGCATAAGCTGAGTCAATCCTTTGGCATATTAAGCTTTCTAACTGGAAGATGGCATACCCTCCAACATTTCTCCAATGAAAATAGGGACGTCTTATTCAAACTATTATTATTATTATTATTATTATTATTATTATTATTAAAGAGAGATGAGCGCCGCATCCCCAGCGTTGGCCACAACTGGACCTAATGGTCAGGGGTCCCTTTACCTTTATTTGTACCCCATCCATCTGACTGGGTTACTGGGTTATATGTTGGGTGGCTTCCAACATATATAAAAACATAATAAAACATTAAACATTAAAAAAACTTCCATATACAGGACTGTCTTCAGATGACTTGGGGAGTCAGATACCTCCATACCCTCCAACATTTCTCCGATAAATAAAGGGAAGTCCTCAGGAAAAGCAGGACATTCTGGGATCAAATCAGAAATTGGGATGGGTTCTTTAAATCCAGGACTGTCCCTGGAAAATAGGGACACTTGGAGGGTCTGAGATGGTTCAACAATTCATTTGGATTATGGATACTGGGGCCTGCACTGGATAAATAAGGTCGCCAATAATGATTTTGTCCTTTATGTTTCAGAACCCTGGACTGAATTTTGTAAAGCAAAGTTGATGGGTGACATTTTATAAGTCATTACCAACTTGTTCAAGATGGCCTAATATTGCAAGCTACCAGATGGACTTTTACCTGAAGATGGTAATTATTTATCTCCTTTTCTCATCAATCCTCTCTCCCCCACCCCCAATTATTCCTGGAAACATATCAGCTTTCTGCTGGTTGATAGCCATATTTCAAAAGTATACATATTGAATCAGGAACAGTTTTATTCCAAATTATGGTGTATATAGATTCGCATATTCCATATATATGTAATCACAAATGTTATAACTTTATATAGCTGTTAGCTCTCTGCAGCAGACTTTTGTTTTATATATTTAGTGTGTTGTCATTGAAAGCATATTGTGTATAGTTTAGTTTGCATTGCATGCATAATTAAAAAGCTAGATAATTCAATGCCGCAAGCAAATTGGTGACTTGTGTAACAAAATAATCAGACAAAATGTACTACTACTAGTAGTTTCTCCCAATTTCTGTTACATTTCTAGAATGCATTAAACAAGCCACATTAAACAATGCCTGGTGTGCAGCAGTTCCAGGAACAAAACAGTATTTCATGGTAACATAGAAGCAATCATGATTATGATTCTGGCTTCTGTTTCCTAAATCATTGCACTACCTCAGGCTTATTCTTCTAGAACTTGTCAATTCAATTTTTATTTCCTGATTAAACTCTTCTTTTTTTGTTGCAACTTCTTTTTGTTTGAGAGGTTTTGCGGGTATCTTTTTACGGCAAAGAAAGCTCCCAGCACCGCTAATTGTTTGGTGGGGTTTTGTCAAGATCATGGCCTGGCAGGGAAGATTTAAGCCTTTCCTCCATGTGTGCTGCAGACCCACTAGAAATCACCCCGCCCCCACCCACATTTGCAATTACAACTTTTAAAATTAAAAAATCTGAAGCAAGTTCTTCCTCCTGTGAAACGACTGCTGTTTTCACGAGGATTTAATACACAAAAAAGGCTGAAGTGAAGCAGTTGCATTATTGATGGCTGTGACAAGGTGCCAGTGAGGCCTGTTTTTAAAGTGTGAAAATTGACGAAACCTCCACCCCCAACCTCTTTCCTATAAACTAGAACAAGCCCTACTCCCTCCCAAAATTTCTCCCACCCAGCTCCAAAACAACAAATCCCCAAATTCCATGCTGTATTTGGATGCTTTTTAGTTTCTTTTTCTTCTTTTCCATATTTTTTTTACATTCCTAAGGTTTTATAAGCTTCATTGCCCTTAAGCAACTTGCATTTCTTTTTAAGGAAATGTATTACACTACCATAGGAATAAAAAGATAAAGGGACCCCTAACCATTAGGTCCAGTGGTGACCGACTCTGGGGTTGCGGCGCTCATCTTGTTTTATTGGCCGAGGGAGCCGGCGTACAGCTTCTGGGTCATGTGGCCAGCATGATTAAGCTGCTTCTGGAGAACCAGAGCAGCGCACGGAAACGCCGTTTACCTTCCCGCCGGAGCGGTACCTATTTATCTACTTGCACTTTGATGTGCTTTCAAACTGCTAGGTTGGCAGGAGCAGGGACCGAGCAACGGGAGTTCACCCCGTCATGGGGATTTGAACCGCCGACCTTCTGATTGGCAAGTCCTAGGCTCTGTGGTTTAACCCACAGCGCCCCCTGCGTCCCAACCATAGGAATATTGAATAGTTAATATGTGATTCTGTGATTCTATGTATTCCATTATTTGATGATATTATTAATAAAAATTAATATGTTTATTATCGTTTAGAAACTGTAAGCAATAAAAACAAAATAAAAATGCTTTCTAGCATATGGTTACCAGGTTTTTCCAATGAATCCGGGGACACTTTTTTTTTTATTATTATTATTATTATTATTATTATTATTATTATTATTATTATTATTTTGAAGCTGAGTAGCAACAGGGAGTCAGTAGTGGGGATGGTGAGGCAAAAGACCCTGGGCCCAAGCACACATGCATATTGTATAAAGGTGCAAAACCCTTCTTTTGCACCCTGTGAAACATAAACATGCAGAGTTTTAAAAAACTGGGCAATGGCCTCCAACCCACGACTCCCGAGCCTCCCCCGATCAGTCAAAACAAAGGGGGAAGGGGGCAGGAGATCTGTACTGCCAGATGTCCCCGGTTCCCCTTTGGCAGTGGCGGCAGCAGCGGCAAGTCAGCAGCCCAGAGCCAGCCTGGTAGCGTATTTGGCTCTGGCTGGTTTCAGGAGCTGCTAACTGCCGTGGCACCTGCCTTTTTTCCACGCCAGAAGTCCCCATATGATGTGTCTTGTGTGCAACTGCACTACCAGGCTGGCTACGGGCTGATCAGGCTGCTGTTGCCACATTTCTCGGGGACAGATTTGCAAATCTGGGGACATTCTGGGGACAGAATTTGTCAGGGGACAGATTTGCAAATCCGGGGGCTGTCCCCGGGAACCAGGGATATCTGGTAACTCTATTCTAGCATCCCTTGCAATCAGTCAGTCATTTCGTTCAATCACCTTCTATGTTATGTAGCCAAAACTGCACCACACACACACACAAGAGAGGGAAGTATCAGGAAATTTGCAGTAACCTTGAACTTTGCAGAAGTGCAAAAAACATTTTTTTTAAAAAATTCTTTTTGCTGAAAAACTACCTTGTGCTATCTCTTATGCTGGATAGGTCATTTTCTGGTTTGCAAGAAAAGTTATTTTAAAAATGCACTTTATAGAGCTGTTTTCTGAAGTGCCTCTCCCCCTTTTATTAAAGCGCTCCGCAGCTGCATTGAGCAGAGGGGAGGCAGCATATCGTATAATGGTTTGCCACTATATTATATAACGTATTGGGAAACTGCCTGAAGAGCTATGAGCATATGAAATATTAGTCATGGTCTTGGGGCATCCTGCCTGATAATAGAAAACAAAATGGTTCAAAAGTCCTTCTTTGCTGTGCTCTTCTCTGTAACAAACTTTTCCATTAGGTTTCGTGAGAAGTGATGCAATTTTTGGAAGCATTAAGGCGCCCCCCCTCACTGTTTTAAGTGCCCAGAGGCTGCAGCAGTGTGAATTTTAGTTCTTTAAAAGGAACTATGAAATGGAAACAAAGCTAGGCCTGTGATTAAAGAGAATACATTACAAAGGCAGGTGAGAGACACCACTTGGAACAGTTGAGATAAAAGATGCATGTAGAGGTTTCTAATAGAAACATAGGAAAGCATAGGGGGTATCAGAAATGTCAGCATGGGTTACATTTTGGCATAGTAGGAGACATTGAACATGGATTTATATGATAGAAGTTAAAAGGGGGAGAACCGCCATGGACATATGAAAGTCTTTTCTCATATAGAGAGCAATGAATTATTTAAGTGGCCCTGTTTTGTGCAGAATGGAGCCTATGGTCAATTTGTTTTGTTAGAAAATCAAGTGCAATGTTTTCACAGGAACCCTTTTTTAAACAGAATTTATTGTACCAGAATGGCTGGTATTTAACTCAGTTGACCCATAAATCCTCAATAACATATTGCTCACCTACAAGAAAGAGCACTGATTCTGGATATTGTCAATCTCATTGTATTCCACTCAACTTCCCTGAGAAAAGTATCTCGTCTTCTGGAACCTATTGTGACTTCCATTGAAATTCCACATCCCACCTGAGGTGAAATACACAAATTTCATTTGAATTTCACTTTAGGTGAAATTGCTGTGGCAACTCTAATATTGGTGTGGAATTACCACTCAATTTAGTCAAAGGTAAAATCTCAATGTGAATTTTGAGGTGGCTGGAGTAAAATACCCAAGGAATTCAACAGGATGCAGAACGTATTTCAATACAACTTCTCAGAAATATACAAGGCAGGAATATTTTTTCAGCCTGTTTTAAAAACAATTGCCTGATGTGTCCTGACATGAAGAAGCAGCTCACAAGCAAGGCCCATTGGGGCTATTCTGTCTCTGTGTTTCCACTGCCTTCCATTCTTATGTGCAAAAACTCAGTTTACAGTAGCCAGGGCATCATGAATTGGGGTGCTGTCACTGAATGACAGAAGAGATATAATAAAATATGCAAAGCATTAAAATTACAGATTGTAGAATTTGGCTTTGCTTTGGCACACTGTTAGGAAGTGAAATATGCTTCCCTTCAATTTCCTCCCATTGGTTTTACTCTTGCCCTGTGGAGCAATGGAGAACATGTCTCATTCATCCCTATAGATGTTTACTGTGCTGTCTCCCCTTAACCTTCTCTTTTCCAGGCTAAATGTCTCCACCTCTTTCAACTTCTTCTCAACCCTTCACCATCCTGGTTGCTCTTCTCTGGACACCCTCTAGCTTGTCAATGTGCTTGTCAATGTGGTGGCAAGAACTGAACCCAGTATTCTGAATACAGCCTGGCCAGCCCAGCCCAGACTGAAACTAATACCCTAGTGCAATGGCTCCCAATGTGTAATCTGCAGACCCTAGAGGATCCGCGTAACCCACCCAGGGGGTCCATAGCACCAGTCACATAACAAAACCTACCATAAAGATATAAATTTCTTCAAAAGTAGGTAGGGGTTCCATGGCTTGGCTTTGAAAAAACAGGGTCCACAGTATTTAGTTAATTGAGAACCACTGCTCTCATGTGAATATGTGTGGACTTAAAGGGAGCGGGGGAAGCACTGTGTGCAAACCCTGTCTCCAGTGTCCCACTACGCAGGGTCTCCATGGCAGAAGAGAGTTTCTAAGCATGTTTGGGTGCCCATGCTTAGAATCCTAGGAGCATACTTCTAAGCACATTGAATTAGAGCATGTGGATCTACATGCAGGCGAATTTCTAGGACACAGCTTGAACGTGCACACCTGTTCCAATTTAAACTCACATGTGTTCAATTTAATGCACAAATAGGGCTTATTATTATTTCATATGATCTGGACACTCTGCTTCTGCTTATAGATATATCCCAAATATGGGGAGGGTTGGTTGTGTTGTTTCCTTCCTCTTCACCTAACTGTATTTCGAAGTAGCAAATGTCAACACAAACACACACAAACACACACAAACCAATTCTCAGGCTTCCTGCTTGGGTTTCCATTGGGGCTTATATTTGCTTTAGTATAAATTGATGCTTCAGCTAATCTCTCTGTGTCTTATGCTCCCCTTTCCCATCTCTGTATCTCAGAGACAGTTCAATACCTGCTGCTTTGCCAGTCAACAAGTGCTTCTTACTACCATGCGCCATCGACTGCTATAGCCTTTGATACGGTTTCCTTCAACAGCAGAGCACATAATTGAAACCAGTTCCCTTGAAATCTGCTTAGATTTTTCAGCAGGCCTGAGAAGAGAGCAGATTTGTAGCTGAATGCTTTCCAAGCAATCTGTTTAGTTCTGCATGTGCTTCAACTCAATTTCATGGCAATTTCATAAGGAGGTTGTATTTTAATCCAGTCTGCTGCAGAGCTCGAAGCTGTTCCCCCTTTTCTTTGACTAATAGTTTGAGCATTTTTATGCCACATTGGTTAGCAATATGAATTATTGTTCCAGCACATTTTCAATTTGTCTCTAGTTTAAATTATCCTCCAATAGCTCCCCAATTATTTTTTCCCATTCTAAGTATACAAGTCAGTTTTGTATATAGCTTTCTGCATTTCATTGATGTGTTTTGTTTTTCTATCTTGTCGGCTTTTATTGCCAAGAGCTAATATATCAAATGCATTCACTTAGTGAAATGAAAGATACTTAAACATACTAGTAGCAGAGCAATCTTTGGCTCTGAGCCACTCAGGTAAGGAAAATATTTCTTGATGAAAACCAAATGTTGCTAGATATAAGCAGGAGGCCTCAGAAGCACTAGGGCATTCTAATGCAGGCTGCAGTCCTACAAACGCTTATCTGGGAATAAGCTCTGTTCCAAGTAAGCAGGCATTGGATTACAATGACAGTATCTCTCGCTTAGATTTTTATTTGTGGCTGGCAATAAATAGACAGACACCAGATGGGCATCAGCCATATAGTTGTTTTACAGGCAGGTTCTATATCAACAGGCCATGTGGAAAAGCAGGGGGAGATGTTCTTCCCTGAACTTGGCCATGCTGCTTTCTGCTGCCTGTATGATCTGCTCAAGCCTGAGCATTCTTTCCTGGTGAGAGTCCATGACAGTCTGCTTTGGGGCAAGTAAGGTTTCCATTTTCAGCAGTTGCCCTAAACCTGTTGTGAGGTCTTCCCAGTGTCACCTCCTGTGTGCCTCTGTCTCCCCTGATTTGTATGTGCTCCCCCTTCCAAAGTCATGCTGGTATTGAATAGCATATATGTATATACACCTACACTAGGTGCTTTTGCAAAAAATGTCCTGTCTTTGGCCAGTCTGGACGGCATGTTCTGGCCCCCAACTGGTTAACAGGCAAATGTCTGGGGTAATTCTGAGGCCTGGGTTGACCAGGTGGGTCACATCCAGCACATCAGGCATGACTGAACCTGAGCAAGGCCTTCTATAGGCCTCACCAAATCAACCTGCCTGAGTTTAGCGAGACTCCAAAATCCCAGGTCTTGTGGGATTTTGCCCTTTCGATTCTGGCATTGCCCAGAAGCTCTCAAACCATCAGAAGATGAACCTCACCCAAGCTGCAAACCTGCTGGGTGCAGAATGCCACCACACAATGCAGCAATCAGCTGTGCCCCTTTATTCTGCCCTGCCAACCCATCCCCTCCCCACAGATTAGTTCACAATGTGCGAGAGAGCCTTCCAGTGACTCTTTATCAACTGTGTATTCTAAACAGCAAAACTTGTAATTAATCTATGATTGGGAACCAGAGATTTACAACAATGGGGTTATTAAGTCCCAGAGAAAGAACAGAAAACATTGTCCCATTAGGGAGTTTTTGGAATGAATTTAGAATATTCTGCACAATCTCTATATGACAATTTTAAGACCCATTTATTTAAGTTGAAGAGTTAAGTGCATGCTTAGATATCTCCCACTAAAATTAAGAATTTGCAGCTGAACCAATGCATGCTTACTCAGACGTTCCACTTGTGTTGGGTTGAAATAACGACAGACAGGTAGCGAGTGTCATCTGGGAGGCATCTCTCGAGCAAGTCTCAAGGAGTCTCTTTTATTGAATATTACAGCATTGCCACATATGTGCTTATTGCTGATTGGTTAACACAAGTACAAAGCAAAAGGTTGCATATAGGCATTAATCACCGATAGATTAAAGGCTGGGAAAGGGAGCACAGAACTAGACAGGCATGAAAACCTCCTTATTAAACTTTTACTAGTGATTGATATAGCATTCATCCGTAGATGTGGTCAACTATGCATTAAGAACAAGTCAGGTACGAACTCAATGTGAACTGAACATTCTAAGGTGATGAGTGAATGTCTTAGTATTAGAACGGATTGTGCAGCATGTACAGAGACGAAACTTAGAAGCAAGACTTTCCCAAACATGTCACAGTCATGTGCAGAAACAGAGCTTTCCTACATCTCCTCCTTTCTTTTTTTATTTAAAAGTGAGTGGGACCAAAATACTTCGGGATACATGGTTTGCCAGCGCATACCCGAAATAAGTCTGCCCACCGAAGTTGTTATGTGATTTCAGGGTGAATGGGACAAAAAATACTTCGGGATACGTGGTTTGCCAGCGCATGCCTGAAATAAGTCTGCCCACATCTCCCCTAATATTTACTGTTGGTGCTGCCATTTCGCAAAATAGGCAGCGATGATTTTATTGGGTGGCTGAGGAGTATAAAAACACTGAGACCAAAGGCGTATGAGACCAGGGATGCATTGGATGAAGCAACATAGCAAAATTAATATACATACTATGATAATAACATATTGAAAAAGATTGCGAAGCCAATTCAAATTTGGCAACCAGGCAGTGAGCCACTGGGTAAGCAAATCCCAGAGGCCAGAAAGTCCAACGTCCTGTTTGATGTGATGTGTGAGATTTTGCAAATGGGAGATTTGCTTTAGAATAGCTTTAGAATTGTCAGTAATATTGAAACAGCACATGTCATCCACTTGTTCACAACCATAATGATGAAGCATCAGCAAATAATCAATTGCCGCACGATTTTGCAAGAGTCCATGTTGGAGTTCACTCTGCTCTTTATTCAAAAGGTGAAGAGCTTGTGAGGTAAAGTTCAGAGCTTTTGCTGCGGAGCAAGCTAAAGAGTTAATATTCCTGCTATTCCGTACAGCCAATCCAGGGACTCCTAAGAGAGAGACAGCTAGAGAAATATATTCAGATCTGCTAGGGAGAGAAACAGAATCATCACAATCATTAGTCAATTCCACAGAGCGTTGATATCAAGAGCGGGATAAATGATGCTTCTTGGGTAAAATGATAGACAAGCGGCTTAAGCAGCAAGGTGTGCCATGGCTAATGTTCGCTGGAATATAATTGAATGTGTAGCCTGGGCACGACCAGAACCAGCCTTCAGGCAGCTCTGTATATTTATATACATAGGAAATATTTACATAATCAGAGCAGTTAAAATTATCCTTGCCCATTTTCACACAGTTGGTTTTTGTGCAATTGACCATACGGGCGCAAGTGATATTAAAAGAGGCCACGTATGGGGTCAACAAATCAATTGCCAGAGATGGGCGTCAGCGAACTTGGTTACCCCAGTTATGGTAACCGGAATAACCAAGGGTGCGGAGAGAATCATTTTGGGGTAAGGATGAATAAAACCAGGTATCATTTTGCAAATCGAGAGGGTCATGGCAAACAGGGATAAGGCAGGAACCAAGGATTTCACCTATTGATACCTGTTGAGTTAAGCAAAAGGATGAAACATTGAGGGTTTTTGCAAAAGATTCCCACACATTTATCGGTGTGGAACCACCGCTATTAGGAGCGGAAGCAGAAAGGGGCAAAAACAAAACACTGAAAATGAGCACTATCATGGAATTTATTTTAAGGCAGGAAATGAGACACAGAAGCAAATCTCCATTTCCCACTTTTCTTTTCTGACGAAGATGGGGGTATTATCCGCCAGGGGCTCTGCATTGTTTAGCAAAATGACCTGGGCGCTTACAGTTGAAGCAGTTGCCTGTTGGCTTATTGCCAGCTTGGATGGCACCGGCAAGCAAGGACATCGCATGACTCTGGTTTCCAATTTCTGCACAAGTTTGAATCATATCGGCCAAGTCATATTTAGGGCGATGTACAACTGACTGCAATGCCTTCTTGCAGTCGGTGTTTGCATTTTCAAAAGCCAATTTTTTCATCAATTCATTTTGGGCTGTAGTGTTATCAACCTGCCTAGTGACTGATTCTTTCAATCTATCTATAAATTGATGGTAGGGCTCCGAATGTTGTTGCTTAATATTAACAAAGGAGCTCAGTGGTTGCCCTGAGACAGGGACTTTCCGAAAGGCGCGTTGCACACAGGTCGCGGTGCGACTGAAATGCAAAGGTGTCAGTGTCGCCTGGGCTGTTATATTATCATACGGACCAGCGCCATAAAGTTGATTGGCTGTATGCTGTGGATCAGCCAGGGCTGCTGCATTATGCTTAAATTCACTTTCAAAAACTACATATTGCGCCGGAGATAAAAGCATGCACATCAAATCTTTCCAATCTTGGGGTAGCATTGTGTAACCACTTGCTATCCCCTCCAGCATCCCTATCACATAGGAGGATTTTAGGCCAGAATCAGTAATGGCTCTCCTTAGTTCCCTCATCACAGAATAAGGAAGCGCCTCGTACATTACCTGTTGCCGCACAGTGCCTGGGTTGGTATAGGAGATAGGGAAAGCAGATGGCATTTCACCAGCCCATTCAGACTCTTCCTCTAAGGACAGGAGCCCTTTCTGCCTAGCTAGAGAAAGCGCAGCGCGCACAGCTCCTGTAGGACAGCACGCAGGGGCTGGGGCAGGCGAAGGAGGGATGGGGGGGTGGATGTGGGCTGAGGCGTAGGGAGGGGTTGGCAAGGTTGCGATGGGGGTGAAATCTTAGGGTAAGGTGGGGGATTGTCTGCAACGGGCAAAAGAGCAGGTGCCGTTGGGGATGCCTGAGATGCCTGAGGTCCTAATCTAGCGACGGCATCTGCACACTTCTGCCAAGTGAGCAGACAATGAATCGGTGCTCTCGGTTCTGCAAAAAAATCCGATCTTTTGCCAAGCCTCTGACCCTAAAGACCCTGATTCCGGATACCAGGGGCACTGGCAAGCAATCTCACATAACAATTGTTCAATTTCATTCAAAGAAATATGAGCACCCGCCACCCGCTGTCTAACGAGATGGAGCAACTCCTTGGCATGCTCCTGCTGGAATTTTGTCAATCCCCCCCCCATACTCACGAATTAGCGCGCTGAGACTTTTCCAGTCGAGTGAAGTACAGGGGCTGGCTGCGTAAGGGATCTGGCAATCACGTCAGGGTCACCAGATGTTGGGTTGAAGTAACGACAGACAGGTAGCGAGTGTCATCTGGGAGGCATCTCTCGAGCAAGTCTCGAGGAATCTCTTTTATTGAATATTACAGCATTGCCACATATGTGCTTATTGCTGATTGGTTAACACAAGTACAAAGCAAAAGGTTGCATATAGGCATTAATCACCGATAGATTAAAGGCTGGGAAAGGGAGCACAGAACTAGACAGGCATGAAAACCTCCTTATTAAACTTTTACTAGTGATTGATATAGCATTCATCCGTAGATGTGGTCAACTATGCATTAAGAACAGGTCAGATACGAACTCAATGTGAACTGAACATTCTAAGGTGATGAGTGAATGTCTTAGTATTAGAACGGTTTGTGCAGCATGTACAGAGACGAAACTTAGAAGCAAGACTTTCCCAAACATGTCACAGTCATGTGCAGAAACAGAGCTTTCCTACACACTTGAGTTAATTGGGCTTATACCTAAGTATGCATAGTCCTTGAAATGCTTAATTTTTGCAGGATAATGCTACGCTTTATTAGTAGTATCTATATATAATAATTTCATTTACTACTATTCAACAATATTTGGTCAGAGTTCCTTTTTTTAGAAATAAACTAACCTAATAATCATTTAAAAACATTTTTAAAAGGGAAAATAAGGAAGAGAGGTAAAAGATTAACTAAGAGAGCAATCCTAACTTGAAAGGGTTTGGATTGCATCTGAAGCCCTGCTGTTCATGCCAACCAGGACTAAAGGAGGGGAGGCAATGTTGCCCCTTCCCTTTTTTGCAGGTCTAGCTCCAGGCTTACCAAAGCCTAGATTGGGTACATTGCTGGTAACTGGTTTGGCTTAGGATCCAGTGGATTCATGGCTGGCCCAGCTCCACCCCTTTCCTGCCCCTCTCCACCCCAGAAATATCCTGTTTGGAGGGTTTCTGCTGATTACTGCTGTGAAAGTACCACTGACAGGTACAGTGGAGCTTTCCCTCTTCATGGTGAAGCAAAGCAGAGTTGTGGGGCATTTCTGTCACATCCAAACTCCTTCCAGCAGGGCATCTCTGAGCTCCTTGGCAAAATGCTAGGTTGCAAGCGTGATAAAAATAGCAAGCACATACATTATTAGATAGGATGCTAAATAAATTACTGCATGTAAAACCCAGGCAAGACAGAATATAATCTTGATTCAAGAAGATTTATTAAAGCTTTCTATAGACATGTTAACAGTATCCATGGGTGATCCTTAGGTTGCATTCTTATTCTAACCAGGGAGAAAGACACATTGAACTTGGGCTCGAGGTGGTGAACCTTAGTTCTGAGTTGGCATGTATAGAATTGTTCTGTGAAAACTGGTCTTAGTCTCATTTGTGAAATCACCCTCAGTTATAAATAGGTTCCAACCTGGCATTCGTCTGTCTCAAGAGACAATAGAGTATGCCTCCACTTGCAGCACTGAAGTGACCTCCCTGTTGCGCAAGTCTTGGCAGTGTGTATGAAGGTCCTGGGCTGCCCAGACGACAAGATCCCCCTCTTCGCCTCACTGATGAGGAAAGCAGGGCAACTCATTTGGCATCAGCTGGGTTACAGGATTTGCTGGAAGGAGGTATAAAAAGTGTCATCCCACCATCTTACGGACTCCACTCACTAGCATCCTCTCTACACTGGGACTACAATGGAAGTGTGAAAAGTATTCTTTAGGCAATCTATGAAACTTGTGTATATGTTGTACAGTTCTTGTTGTTGGTTTCCGTCAATGGAATGCACCTCCAGGGGTGAAATCAAACTGCTGCATTAGCAGTACCAGTGTGGGGTAATGGTTAAGAGCAGTGGACTTGTAATCTGGTGAACTGGGTTCACTTCCCCGCTCCTCCACATGCAGCTGCTGGGTGACCTTGGACTAGTCACACTTCTGTGAAGTCTCTCAGCCTCACTCACCTCACAGAGTGTTTGTTGTGGGGAAGGAAGGGAAAGGAGAATGTTAGCCACTTTGAGACTTAGGGTGGTGATAAATTGGGATATCAAATCCAAATACAAGGCACCATCCCACTGTCTTAGGACTCCACTCTGGATTTGTGTAGGGGTTACTCCTTTGCGCTTTCTTCTCCCAAAGATATCCCACAAGGTACTGGAGGTTTAGGATGAGAGTTTTCCTTCTCCTGGAAACCTTCTCCTGGCTACCTTCTCAGGCTGACAAGCTCCACCTGCCCCTCACTCCCCTCTACAGCATGTGCAGAAACTGCTTTCTTGACTGTTGGGCCCACTTATTGGTCTCATCTGCTCAATCTGCTGGAGCCTGTATTTGCACGCAAGGGAATTCCATAACTCACCAAGGGTGTGAGACCCACTGGCTACTCTCACCTGGTTTAGCTGGCCAGTCTTTCTGTTTCCCAGGGTGTGTCACATGCTGAGAGCTTCTAGGAGCCACAGGGGAGAGCCAAGTTGTGTTTCAAAGTGTGGAAGCAAAGCCTTCTGTGATTTCAGGAGCTACAGCAATGACAGAATACAATTCCTGGGGACTGGCTTCATTTTGAATCATTTATTTAGGTCACAAAGAACAGCTTTTATATAAAACCACCCTATTATCCTTTGAGAAAGGGTGGTTAAATAAATAAATAAATAAGAAAGAAAGCATATCTTTATGAAAGTGCCTTCTTGACTGTTGGACCCAATTATTGGCCTCAGCCATTCAGTATGCTGCAGGCTGTCTTTGCATGCAGGAAAAGTCCCTAAATTGCCAGGTGTTCGAGACCCATTGGATACCCTCATCTGCTTTAGCCAGCCAATTGAAGCCATTCAAGGTGTATGGCAGCTGTCACATGGTGGCAGCATCTAGGAGCCACAGGTGAGAGTGGGGACTAAAGGTGGGCAAACTACCCCAGAAGGAGCATGATGTGTCCCCATCAGAGGTACTATCCATCACCTAACACCCAATATACCCCAGTTCTAACCTACTAATTATATATTCCTATACTCCATTATCCCCACCACCACCAACAAAGGTTATAAAAGCTGCAAAAAGAATTTTAAAGCAGAATTATAAGCCAAGTATATATGCAGATTGATAAAAACTAAGAATTCAAACAGCAAACATGACCCCATATTTAAAACTGATGACATCCATCATGTTTTGTCAATAGCACTGTGTTTTGTAGAGCCCATGGTATATTCCCCCTCCTTTATTTCTCCCCTTTTCTCCCTTCTATAAAGGGAATTGTTCTCCAGGGGCATCTACTGAAAGTATGTACAAAAGAAATGAGGTTAGTTTTATTAATTTACTTCCTTCACAACTGAGTAGCCATAGATTTCGTCTCTCATTCCCCCTGGCACTACTTGCTTCTCTCTTTAATAATAGTAAATGTGGAAAAAACCCAGGATCTTTTCTATTCAGCTTCATTTCACTTGGAGTGCTGTAGGGAGATGAGATTTGAAATTGTTCACTGTAATGTATAGGCTATCCAGCGGACTGGATTCACTTTACTGATGATGCAGTATCATTGCCGACGATTCACTTTGGGATGTATGGCTTTATTAGAGCATTAAGTTTTGAACTCCACAAGTCTTCTGAGTGGCACCCAACAATTCACTAAGAGGAATGGCTGAGATCAGTAGACGGTGCTTCTTCCTGAATATTCCATTTGGAGCCAATTGAGCCTGCTGGTGAATTCAAGTCCTGTCGTGAGGTGTGAAAGATAATGCTTCTTTCTCCACTGCCTCAAACTATTAATATTCATTTTAACCCTGGACTTAAAAAAAAATACAAAATACTAACCCTGAGGATAACAGAAAAGGGAATTATAATAGCATTTTTCACTTCTGGTGTACTGCACTTGCTTAACAAAGCAGTTTATAGTTGCGTAAGGTAAAAGGCCATGTAGACCTACGGAGCCAAAGGGTAAAGCTCAGATCTTTATTTCAACGACATAAAATCTGGAATTGCTGTTTGCAAGTGCTCCGCTAACTCAGTACCAGCCTACATGCTACATTATGTGTGGCCTACTAGCCACAGAAGGAGTCAATGAATGAACGCTGCTGAGATAAGAAAGCTCTTGTAACCCATTTTGAGCTCTGATTTCTTTAACCTGGCCATGGTAAATTGCTTTCAGGCATGCTAGGAAATCATGGGTTAATTCCCCTGACTGAGAGCAGGAAACAGTTTGCAGCAAGAAAATCAGCCTGGCCAAAAGAAGAACCCACTCCCAGAGAGATGTCCAACTCCTCCCAGCAGTCTGCACATCTCCAAGGGATCTGGTCCGCTAGCCTTCATAAGCCCTGACTGCCTGATCCAATGGCTGGATCACACTACTTGGTGGGAAGAACTCTTGTCCTGTATGAAATTATTTAATGACTCTGAATGTTTCTCATAATGTCTGGGTATAAAGAATGACTCTGGTAAATGTAAGGTCCTGGCTTAATCTCCAGGCTAAGGGGTGTTAGGGCTGGCCTGCACAAGAGCCACAATTTAAATCCACAATTTATGGAAGAGGCCACTGGGGACTTGATACATATGTAGTTCTGTTGCCTGCCTGAGATTGCAAAAACTGAGGGACTGTCAAGAGCCTAACAGGTCACAGTCTGCGGATAGTGAGCTCTATTCTACTTAGTGGGTGATCAGTTGCACAGGCTACATTAGGATCTGTGGAACAGAGTGCGGTCTTGACAGCCACCTTCCCAGGAACTCCTCATAAGATGCAATTATCTTCTAATTTCTTAGTTAATGTTTACACTGCACAATTTAATAATGTGTACTAATTCATTTAATCACAAATCTTAATTTTAACAACTAGGTAAATGCCATGTAATTATCCAGAATGCCTTTAATTTCATAAATGCACAGACTGATAAGTGTGTTATGGCAGCAGTAATCTCATGCCTGATTTCATATAAAAGAACACAAAGAAACTTCCTGCTTGGCTTTTTTAAAAAATGGCATTGCACTTGTCAGAGGAATGTGGCACACGTTGCCATTTCTTAGTGTTCAGCTGATGTTCATGTATTCATAAAACACATCATCTACAATTCACATTAATATTATTCCATAAAGGGATTAGACTTGTTAATGTTGCTGCCATTGTTGGATTTGATTATTTTAGATTATTGTGTTTGTTTCATTTCATGGTGTCATGGGCTGCCTTGGCTGCCCTGTGCCCCAAAGGTGGTATACATATAATTTTATATATGGTAGAGCAATGAGTGCACATAATGTAATATATGAGGGGAGAACTATAATTATTGATACAATAGTGGTTTACAATGGCAGATCATAAAAATCTTCATGTAAAGTGTCTTATTTTGAGATACGAAGGAATTTAAAGATAACTTACAATTCAAAAAGCAAAAGGAAAAGCAGAAGGAAAGGCCACTTTTAATATTTTCTATTTAACTTCCTACCAAATAGAAGGAAGAAGAAGTGGGCCATTAATTTATAAGGTTATGTGATGTGATGAAGTGGAAGTGCTTGCACACATTCATAAACCATGCAAAATTAGTCTCCTGCTTATTAATCAACCAAAACTTTTCTGGACTGAGCCACTGCTCAAAAACCAGTTAGAAGCTGCCAGGTCTAATTCATATCCTTCATCATACTGGTTTTCCATGCAAACCTCCACAACTGCTACAACAACTGATTTTTTCCCTGCTTTCTCTAACTTTGACTTTCAGGAAAGTAGCTCCCTCAGGTTACAAGCACTGGAACATTTATTTTCAGGACTGAGAAGGGAAATTAAGTGCAGTTTACCTGTCAAGAGATTGAGTGCCTATTGCAGCATGTGTCCCTGATGTTCTGTCAGAATTGGAGCTTTACCAGTATGGGAATTGCTGTACAGTATTCAAAAACTGACTTTAAAAAAGTGGAAGCAAGTGTTTCTGTATCAGATTCTTGCAGCTATGGCCCAGTTCCCATGATCAGCAGATGAGGCAGTGCCTGAGCTGGACCAATTTCACAGCTTTGCTCAGAAACCTATGTATCTGAATGTTCCCTTCGTTAAAAATAAACAAATCTACGTACATATAAAATGAGAAGTCAGAGTGAAGGGTTAGGTTTCCCCTGACATTGTGATTTTCTGTGTATAGGGATTGTGTGTGTTGCTATTGCCACATCCTGAAGGCCTCCAACGCAGCGTTGTTTTCGAGCATGGTGGTGGTGGTGGTGGAGAGCTGGCTGACAGCTGGTGCCTGTCAAGAGAATGGGTGCATTCTGGCATGGGAAATATTGTGTTAGCTTTCCTGAATATAATGCTAGCACTTCTTTCCCATTTTCTAATGTTCCCTTTACACTGCAGTACCTGTTGTGTTATGGAACGGTGGTTTTTGAATGATATACCAGCATGTCATGCTAAATTTCATTCACTCTAGTGGGCCTGGTATGACACAACAACAAACTTCACTGGACAACCTGCTATTCCCCCACCTTTTCTGCACATACATGCTTTTGTTCCCTATTAATCCCCCATGGAAAGGGGGGATGGGGTGGAATTGCAGGTATACCTTTTCGTCTCTTTACTCCCACAATTTTCTACGTTAATGGAGTTGCAAATGGATTTTTTGTGGAACCTATTAATGCAGAATGAGTGCTAAACTTTCACTAATTTCCTTATGAAAGTTCAAATATAATGCAAAACTTAACAGTTAGGGAAATCTGAGGGTATCATAAACTCATAGAACTGTAGAGTTGGAAAGGAAACTCAGGGTCATCTAGTCCAACCCCCTGCAATTCAGGGATCTTAACTAAAGTGTGGAATAAACTGGTGTATGAATGCTGCCAACATCTGTTGACACCATCAGAGGACCCTTGCTTCCACCAGTGTAAGTCCTCTTGTACAATTTTGTTGCTCACCTCAAAATCTCAAGAAAAAAAATCATTTGAAAACTCAGCCGCAGGCTAAAGAATCTTGCAGTGGTTAACTCCTAAAAAATGTGGTCCTTGGGCTTTGGGGTTTACAAATAAACTTCCGGTTCTCATTCAAGGGGTTCCTTAACCCCCAAAGCTCAGAATGCTGATGCCGTGGACCTGTCCTCCAGATGTGGCTCAGACTTCATGAAGACAAGCACATAAGCCCTTTTCAGGCATTCAAAACTCAGGTTAAAGACGGGGCAGCGGGTTCAGATGTTCAGGGTCCATGTGTTTGTTACACAATCTGAAGATAGTCCACATGAACATACAGAAATTATCTTATGTCACAATATCTGATGCCAGATGAGTGGGGTATAAATAAATTATTATTACTATTATTATTGGAGAGGGAGGCTCTGCAAATGTAGTCTTTATCTCCTTTTGAATGTCTGAAAAGTACTCTGGAGATCAGCTGCTGACACTAGCCCAATTCCGGTGTTATGTACACATGTAAGCTACCACATGAGAAGGGACGGGGAAAGGATGAGCATATCAGCTTTGGCCCCACTCCAAGCTTACTTTTGTCAGTTCCTATGAGTTGGAAGGCCACTGTCTCCAGTGGGAAGCCTCTTGTACCCTAGAAGATCAGGGTTCCCAAATGTTTGGAGAGTCTGCATGATTACAAGAGACTTCCCATAGCAGACAGTCCCAACTTGTAGAAAGTGGTGTGGATGGGCACTGGGATGGGGGAGACAACTAGCACATTCATCCCCACTGCCTCCCACCCACATGGTAGCGCACCCATGCGCATAACACCTAACTAAGGCTACCGATATGTAGACGGAAGAAGTTGAGACACCAGTTGCCCTTGAATGCAAACTGCAGGAAAACCCCAACTCACGTTGATTCTGCATGTGAGCCGCATTCAAGTGTCTCATCACATGAAAACCCCAAGGTGCAAGTGACAATTCCATACTAGAGCCTTAGCCTACATGCATTTCTTTTAAAAGCATCAGATTGAGTAAAAGCTTTTTTTTCTGATGTGCGAGTAGAACCTGAAGATTCTTCACCCCATTTTACCATCCGGATCAGTCATAACTTGCCAAGTCAGAATTCCTGTATTTGTACTTTAGCTGGTAAAGGTGAGCTATATTTGCTCCTTGTGATAATTGCCTGGGAGATTTCTTCCCTTACTTGGCAGTTGTGCTGCAAACAGCCTTGGAAAATGAAATCTTGCTTTTCATGTTGTTATCTTTCTCCTTGCCTAACTGAAGGCTTAAACCTACAAACCATGATTAGAACTCTTCTATGGTCCCAAACAGTTTTTACAGCAATTTTTCTTTGGATTCCTTAAGTCTCTGGGGGCAGACCATATTAACTGACCCTGAATCTCTGCAGGGAAGCAATACCACAGTCATTCCCAATCTTCTGTGGAGACCAAAATCATGTATGATTTGACCAGCTGTAAGAAATAGATATTGCTTTTTGTGGCAAAGGAGCAGCCTCCTTTGGTTTATGAACTGCTTGATTGCACTATAACTCCTTTTCCTGTCTGCATTTCCATTTGTCAGTCATTGCAAAATTACACACAATACTTATAGTTTTATAGATACCCTACTTTCCAAATTCTCTTTAACCAAGTCCAATGAAGTGGCCTAATTTTCTGCAACGATGTTGTAGGGCCATTCTCAGTGAGATTAGTTTATTAACAAGTATAGTCTAGCAACAGGGTGACGTGGGTTGTGTTCTACTTTACAAGAAGCAATGGGACTGTTGCTCCATATTTTACTGGAGTGCAACAATCTTTGACTATACGAGTTGGGGTCAAGGGAGTTCATCATGATCTGGAGGGCACCAGGTTGCCCATTCCTGGTCTATTTCAACTAAGTCCATGTCCATGTGTATTTCTCCATCATTGACAATGGAAACCAACCATGATGTACCATGGTGTAGCATTCATTGCAGTGTTGTCAGAATAATAATAGTAATAATAATAATAATAATAATAACAACAACAACAACAAGAACAAGAACAACAATAACAACAACAATAATAATTTATACCCCGCCCTCCCCAGCCAAGACCAGGCTCAGGGCGGCTAACACCAGGTATAAAAACAATTGATTAAAATACAACTTAAAAACAAGATTAAAATACAACATTAAAATGCAGCCTCATTTTAGTAGAAACTCAAATCAGAAACTTTTTGGGGATGAAAACGTCAAATCTTCACCAAGGCCAACTATCCAGATTGATCCTACGTAGGCCAGAAAAAAGCCAGGGAAGTCCCCAAATAGGAGTTCCATCACAGAAGGAGAAAGGGAAGTTCAACTAGACATTACAGAGGGAGAAGAGAAACTTGGAAGAGAGCTGCCATTTCCAGCAGCCCCCTGGCATTTTTTTGCAATGTGGAATTTCACCCTAGTGGGAAGCTGGTTTTAGCAGGGAGAAGGAGAAGGGACTGCCCGGTTGATATTTCTTTAGGGGTATCTCTCACATTCTGATGTCAATAAATCCTATCCAAGTATAGGTAAGCAATACCAATGATTAGATACAATGATTAAAATAATAAATATTGCAACTGAGATTCTGATAAACTCAGAGTTGAATGTGAACAGTCTTGTGAAGAATTATGGCTTGGCCTATAAATAAAAGCAGCTTCCTTGTCACAGTTGATTTGTTTTTGGAAACACTCCTTTAGCACCGTGGTGCACTATATAAATCTTGTATATGTTAGCATAACTGTCGCCTAGAAATTGAATTATTCTCTGAGGAAATGCTGGTCTGTCTAGGTCATTGTAAAAGTGGATTAGCTGAACAGTTCTGGGAATTCCATATTTTCTTCAGACTCTGGGCGCTTATCTTTGGATTAGCAGCTGGTCCTAGCAGCATTAATCCCTTGTTACTTAAATTACGAATTCTTTAGCAAACAATGTAAAAAAAGAAATATTCAGAGAATATAATAGTAAAAAATCCATTTTTGGAAAGAAGTAATTTAAAGTTTTACACTAAGGACTCATTACACTGCATATTTTTGGAGAGAAGACTCAAATGGGAGCAGTTTGGATTAACTCTTTGAGATAACTTTAAATTCATAATCTGCCATTTATGACAACCATAATTTATACTTTCTTTTTCAGAATCAGGCCAATGCATTTGAGGTTCAAAAACTAGAACTTACAACAACAAGATAGATTTCCTATAAAGAACTGGACACAAATGTGGACATGCTATACTGTATTCTTTTTACTAAATAAAGATGTATGTATGTATGTATGTATGTATGTATGTATTTTATATACCTTTATTCAAGCAAAGTAGGGTGGTTTTATATAAAAGCTGTTCTTTATGACCTAAATAAATGATTCAAAATGAAGCCAGATACTAGGAATTGTATTCTGTCACTGCTGTAGTTCCTGAAATTACAGAAGGCTTTGTTTCCACACTTTGAAACACAACTTGGCTCTCCCCTGTGGCTCCTAGAAGCTCTCAGCATGTGACACACCCTGGGAAACAGAAAGACTGGCCAGCTAAACCAGGTGAGGGCAGCCAATGGGTCTCAAACGCTTGGTGAGTTATGGAATTTCCCTGCATGCAAATACAGGCTCCAGCAGATTGAGAGGCTGAGACCACTAAGTGGGCCCAACAGTCAAGAAGGCAGTTTCTGCACATGCTGGAGTGGGAGGTGAGGGGCGGCTGGAGATTGTCAGCCTGAGAAGGTAGCCCATCTAGGAGAAGGAAAACTCTCATCCTAAACCTCCAGTACCTTGTGGGATATCTTTGGGAGAAGAAAAGGCAAAGGAGTAACCCCTACACAAATCCAGAGTGGAGTCCTAAGACAGTGGGATGGTGCCTTATATGCCTCCTTCTGGCAACTCCTGTAGCCAAGGTGGTGCCAAACATTGCTCTGCTTTCCTTTGGACCAAATCAGCCAGGCCGGGGGGGGGGGCGTCTTGTCTGGGCTTGCACCCTGGGGAAGTCACTTTGGTACTGCTAATGCAGCAGTTTGATTTCACCCCTGGAGGTGCATACCATTGACGGAAACCAACAACAAGAACTGTACACCATATACACAAGTTTCATAGATTGCCTAAAGAATACTTTTCACACTTCCATTGTAGTCCCAGTGTAGAGAGGATGCTAGTGAGTGGAGTCCGTAAGATGGTGGGATGGCACTTTGTATACCTCCTCCCTGCAAATCCTGCAGCCCAGCTGGTGCCAAAAGTCTTGCTCTGCTTCCCTTTGGACCACATCAGTGAGGTCAAGAGGCGGATTTTGTCATCTGGGCAGCCCAGGACCATTGGAGTCCCAGTGGAGAAAGGATGCTAGTGAGAATATTTTCAAAATGTTTGGACTACTACCTTTAAAAAGTGCCAATGTGTTATGAAAGTCAATCATGGTGAAGGAATATTGCCATGCCAATGGTAACATAGGATGGTTTTCAACTAAGCTTAACTCAGAATAGATCTATTGAAATTAATGAACAGTAGTAATGACTAAGGGGTCAATGCTATGGCAAGATCCACTGGGATTATAGGCAGATCACTGGCTCTGCCGGCTGTTTCTCAGCTCAGCTGGGCCCCACTAGCCTTAAGTCCCCAACCCTGACTCAGCTGAAGATATGCCAGCAAAGCTTGTTCAGCATTCTGGTGGCTAAACTTGGGCAGGACCAGAATGGGGAACTTAATCTGGATCCTAAACCTGGTCAGCTCAGCCACATGACCTGGGTACCTGGCATAGAACACTATTTTAAAGGCTCTGCCTTCTTGTCAGTCTTAGGCAGTGAAGCAGCCCCACTGCTGAATGTGTAACTTGATGTTGGCTTAATTTACACTGGTATGCTTTAAGCTAGCTTCTTGTGCATAGGATGGGTGCCATACTTAGGTCCATTAATGTCATAGGTCCACTCCAAGGACAATTTAACTGAATACCACCCATATGAATTGGGTCTCAGCCCCTTTGATTTTTGTAGTACTTTTTTTCTAGGTAAGTGTGCTATGCATCACAGCTAAAGTGACTTTCCACTGAATGGTCAGATATTCAACTTGCTACCTCTAAAGATGCCTAAATAATTTTGCAAGTTTAGTTTTTCCAAGCTGAGACTGAGTTTCACAGTGAGCAGGTAGTCCCACCAGGCCTGGTCGGTTTTGTGACTGTTCCAGCAGACAGAGCATCTGTTCAACTGCAGTGTGAGAACAACATTGCTTCCCTAGTCTCTGGCCAGTCGCAAGGCCAAATAGATCAACAATATGAATACATTTTTGTGGGAGAAAATTGCAGTAAAAATTTGAAAGCCTATCATATTAGGATAAGAAACCCCAATGGGTATAAGTGAAAGGTATTTTGACACGAGCTGCTGAGATTTGGTCATATGAAAAGGTCAGCTATCCTGACTTCTATGAATGCCTCACCACTTCTCTCCAGAAGAAATCACCTGCTCAGATTTGCAGCTGCATTTCAGATGGCACAATTTTCTGGCAAAAGGGAGTGTCGTGTGATATGTTTACTTGCTGTATATATTCATTCAAAACAATATGTTGTATTATGTCTTCTCCTTTTGAAGTTGGATAGGAAGAAGAAGCTTCAGAGAAACATAATATATATAGTGAGACTGGAGAGACAATCCAATCAAATGATGTGTCTTCCCTGTAGATAATTTTCCCAGAGTGAACTGCTCTAGGACCAGCAAAACTGAACATTTCCCTCTGTCACCCCCTACATTTACAGCAAGCCAGGCAGAAACCACTTCTCTAGCATAGGGGCCATTTGAATGCTACAACCACATGGATTGAGCCCATGGTCTTTCCCACATTATAACCCCAGAATACTCCATTCTACTACCTCACCAAGCTCAAGAGCCAAAGAAACCATTCCAATTCTGAAGGAGTTTAAGACTCTTTTTAAAAAGCAGAGGCTCTTCAATTACAGAGAAGAGCAATTTGAAGCACAAAAAGAGTTAGGTATTGTCTCCCCAACTCCTCACTTTTTATTAATTACCTATGTTAATGTATAATGACTAGTGATGAGGCAGAAAGTTGGTCTGTTAGGTGAACCTACCAAATTTGCATGATTGAAAACAATAAGCAGATTGAAACACAGTCAGTCTTAACAGACAACCTTAAGAATTCACTAAAATTTACATTTGTATGAGGATGGCATACAAAAATGCATTACATTAGGGGGAATTGATTTCAAAAATGTGTATATTAGGCAAGATTAGAACCTAAAATGTATTCACACTAAAATGCTGATGAAGACACACACACACACACACACACACACACACACACACACACAACCTGATGCGGAAATGTGGAGAACTGAACTGAAGAGTGGAAAAATGAGTAACCAGAATCAACAGATTCACCCATCCCCAATAGTGACACATCACTGAAACTGCAAGAAGAGACCACTGGCAGTGTTGTGGTCAATACAGTATATACTGTATATACTCCTTAGAACTTATTCTAGTGGGGTGGCTTGAAATACTTTTATCATTCCTGTGCCTTTTCGATCTCTCTGTTCTATGCTTCTTGATTATTAACTGAAGTTTATTCTGATTTAAACAGCCAAGGGAAATTAAAAAATACAGTTGTGAATGAGCAATATATGAGAGTAGCTGTAAAACCCCATAATACATGTCCCAAAATGGCAATCTTGTGGAAAATAAAATAATTTATAGGTGTTTGCAGCACAAAACAGGCATTTGTAATTTTGCCACATTATTTTCTGTGATATCTTTAGGACAAAGGAAACTCCTCTTCATTTTATCATTTTGTTTCCAAGTTCATCTGTTCTAGGATGGAAGATCCTTGTCCCATTATTTCCACAGTTATATCTGAGCCCTTTTACAAGCACTAAATGATCAGGACACATCTCTTCAAAAACTAATGTTTTTTCACAATGCAGATCTGGGTCATAGCCACCCATTACATGTGCATTATTTGATGCATTTGGCTTAAATGCACATTATGCTCTATGTTCAAGAGCACAGGCATTTCTGTAGGCTGTGCAGATCAGAATGGATGCATATTGTTATCTGCAGTTGGCTGAATTATGCATCCTGTTACTGCTTTCTTTGCAGGGGTGGATAGCTTTGATGCAATATTATCAGAACTGGAGCCTCTTCCAGACATTTATCCGCAACACTGACTGCCATTTTCAAACTGGTCAAACTTTCAAAAAGCGTGTATGACAATGACAAACAACACCTATTGAAATTCCCTCTTCTACACAAATAGATGCTGGACTGAGGTCTGTCCAGGAAGGATCTCTATGTTCAGTGTTGATTTGGTGTATGACTCTCAAAAACCGATTACCAGTGGTGGCTGGAGAGCATTGGAACTGGTAGTGCGGAAGGCAGGGAGACCAATAGTAGGTGTTATAATCGACTAAATCTAGCCTTGTCTCTGTTCTATGATGCCAACACTTAGACTAAGGAGGAGGAAGCTGACAGACAGTGCTGCATCCTGGGTAAGTTGCAAGTAGGCAGGAAGGTGAAGGCAGACCTAGACGGGGGGGCAGTGCCCCATTCTTCCTAAAGACCACTCTCCACTGCTGCTTACAAAAGTGCCATTTTAAAGGCCTATTGGGTGAAGCACTATTCATATGTTATGGTGCAGATCTAGTGACATGTTTAAACTGTAAAAACCCACACTTCATACAGCACGTATTAGAAATTCCCCCCATTCTCTTCCATTGCACAAATTATTGTGCATATCAAACACTTAATACAGATTGGAGTATTAGTTGTTCAACATCTTCTGTTATTACTCAGAACAAAAGATAAAGCCATCATTAAAATGTACTGCTTTCCTTAAAAATGAGCACTGCTTTTTTATTTATCTATTACCCTTTGGAAACAAAATAATCACTTGTTTGCTGTTTAAATAGATGTACTTCAAAAGCAGTACCATATGTTAATGTGGTTTTACATCTATTTTGCAAGGTACAAATGCTGTTTGTTCAGCTTCAGGTGGCTGTGTTGCATAAACAGTCTTTGAAATAAGACCTTTCAAGCTAAATTTAATCAAATACATTGTTTCGTTTTTAAAAAAGAACCTTATTAAGTGCTGCTTTCCGATTTATGATATAAATAACAATACTCAAGGACTGACTTCGGGCAGATATATGCATATGTCAACCACAGAGAATATGCATCTGTTAAGCAAAGTTTCCAGGATACAGCAAATCATAAAAGGAGACAGAGACAGCAATTACCCTTGTCATCCCTAACAGATGGGTCCCCCATGCTTTTTGTTTTATTTTAAATGTAACAATTCTTAATCTAGTAGAACTAGATTCTAGTAGATCTAGATTCAACCAGCTTCAGTTGTCCACCATTATTATTCTGGTTTCTTGGGATGTCTTCCACCACAACACTTCAAGGTCAATTACATATACAGTGGTACCTCGGGTTACATACGCTTCAGGTTACATACGCTTCAGGTTACAGACTCCGCTAACCCAGAAATAGTGCTTCAGGTTAAGAACTTTGCTTCAGGATGAGAACAGAAATCGTGCTCTGGCGGTGCAGCGGCAGCAGGAGGCCCCATTAGCTAAAGTGGTGCTTCAGGTTAAGAACAGTTTCAGGTTAAGAACGGACCTTTGGAATGAATTAAGTACTTAACCCGAGGTACCACTGTATTAAATTTGAATTACTTGGATTCTGTTGATTTACAGCGCAGTCTTATTCAGTCCTCCATGGGAAAAAGTTGTGGAAGCGAGTTCAGTGGGGCTTCGTACTAGGCAAGTGGGTACAGGATTGCCATCCTGACCATAAGCAGCAGTGCAGGTCTCAGCATTGCAGCTCCCCCTCCAGCCCCACCAGTGGCGTAGCGTGGGTTGTCAGCACCCGGGGCAAGGCAAGTAATTTGCGCCCCCTAACCCGTGGATTTTAGCACTCGAGTCTCTTCCACTAGAGAGCCGCGAGTGCGAGCGCCCCCCCAGATGTTGCGCCCGGTGCGGCCGGCCCCCCTGCACCCCCCACGCTACGCCACTGAGCCCCACCTCTCCTGCACACAAACTGCCCACTGTGTAGATGTTTTCTTCTTCACATATGCAGTACAATCCTAAACCTGCCTACTTTATTTTTTTTTTTTTTTAAATAATATTTATTAAAATTTTTCAAAAATACAAAAAATATCACTTTACGGGACTCCCCCCTTCCCCCACCCCTACCATATTCCCCTTTCATATTGTTGGCCAAACAAGTTCCCCATTCAAATTGAAACTTAATTTGTTTTACAGTAAAAAAAAGAAAAAAAAAAAAAAAACCCAGTGTTCTTTCCCCAAGACCCACCCCATGTCATTCCACAATTTCCATTTTTTAATAAAAGAAGCACCCCAGATAATAGAAACAGAAAAGGTAGAGAATAAAAAAATATAATGAATAATAGACCAATTCAGCAAAAAATAACCAAGTTGGCAAGCCTTTGGAGTTTTAGTTCTCCCCCCCCTGTCCCCGGTTTAATTTCCCCCTGACCATCAACCCCTGGTGTCTGCCTGGAATTCTTAAGACCATAAATCACAACTTTTCCCCAGCTCCTTGCTGGCTTTTTCTTTTTTAAAATTAAAAATAAATTTTTTTGAAAATCAAAATTATTATTATTATCATTATTTTTCAAAACTTTAACTTCAGTCTTTAATAAAACTGTAATAGAACTCCCTCCATTGTTCTTTCCAGGTTATAGTCTGATTTCCCTTTGTTCCGCTGCTAAAACGTTGTAGTTCGAAAGTTTGGTAAGTCTGCAGGGATGGTTGTTATTCAGGGGCAAAACCTTACGTTCAGTCCCTTCCTTTCTTCAATAGAAAAATCTATTGTCTCCTTTAAAAAAACAAAAAAGAAAACACCCTGAAGACGAGATGTTATTTCCGTTTTGCAGCTTTCCCAGAAGATAACCAGTCCTGTAAAGTTCCATTGGTGTTTTTCCACTTTCCCAATCCTTGTAATGTCCCGAAACTCCTCAAGGGGGATTGTTATATCTTTGTTTCCTCTAATCCAAAAGTCAATTTGTTATCCATATTCGCCATTTTGTATCCAAATTTTAACAAGTTGTAGCAAATTGTATCAAATTTAACCAGCCAAGTTCTCATAATAAAATCCACTCCGCTTTTCGACTTTGACAGCTATTTTGACAGCTGTCAAGATCTCCGACTCCTTTCACCAGGCTCTCTCTTCAGTCACCCCGGTTCCCAGGGGGGGGGGTTGCGTTTCCCTTCTCCAGTTCCTCCTCCAGCACAGTTCTTGTAGTTCCCCATCGTGAAATTTTGGATTTTTATCAGCAATGCAAGCCTTTTTGGGTCTTGGTTTCCCCGTCCTTGTTTTGGAAAGTTTACAATAGGGAGGGGACTGACTTCCTTTTTGGATCCCCCCCGCTCGTATCCAATTCGAAAAAAAAAATTTTTTTTTTTCCTCCTTTTGAACCCGATTTCCAAATTTACTCACGGGTTGTTGTTGAAAAGTCCGAATTTTCAATGGAAGAAGTCAGCGCTCTCCGCCGAATGGCATGCGGCTTCGCTCAGCAGGGGAAGCAGAGAACTCAAGGCACCACGCTTCTCCCCGGCACCCGATCCGTAGCCTTTAAAAAGGCTCCTTCACGAGTCGGGAGGGCGCTAACGGTGCAAGCCGAGTCTCCATGTCCACGGCCTCCGTGGCCGTGGTTTCTAAGGGTCCCCGCATCGCCGGTGCGGTAGAACCCAGCCCCTGCCGAGCAGACTCCCTCCGGAGCTCGGAGGGAGTCCGCCATTCGGCGATGGCGCCAACCCGGAAGTCTAAACCTGCCTACTTTAAAGTCTCACTGAATTTGAAGCAGCTTCCTCAAGAGAAGAGGGGCTTGGGATTGCACTCACAACAGCACAAGCTTAACATATAAACCACATTCATTTTTTTCTGTCAATCTCAGATATATAGAAACATTGCTAGTTTCATCAAAACTCTCTTTTTCTTCTCATAAAACCCCACTGGTGTTTTGCCCAAGCAGACATCTCCAAAGTCACCAAAAAATTGTTTGTTTGTTTTTGTTTGTTGTTAATATACCGCCCTATACCCTATGCCCTATACTTTATGGCTGTCTATCAGCTTCTCCCAATATTGTGGCACCTTTCTTAGCTCAAAATACATATAGAAGTGAATATTTTGGAGAGAGAAATATGTTTATAAAGGAATATTATTTTGAGTACTTGCTGGAAGAATTGGACTTTGCCAGGACAACTAGAAATCGCTTAAACTCAGTTGAAAAGTTCAAGTGTAAACCTCTGAGTAGGCAAGGGAGGATGTGAGCCTTGCAGGAGCCTCAGCAAGTGGGACCAGCAGTGCGGGAGAGAGACGAGCCCAGGTGGCACCAAGTCGCTGCCATTCTCCATGGCTGCTGCCTGAGGCAATTTTCTCAGCTTGTTTCATGGAAGTGCCAGTCCCAAACAGGAGACTTATGGGTGAATGCATGGAAAAGTTACACGGACCAGAAAGAGACTGATTCGTCCATCTCAAATGGTGGCTCTGTTTGAATCTTTTGCTGGAAACATTTCAATTATTTCATTTGCCATACTCATTCAAAAAAGTTTTGCATTGCAGTTATTGTTCTGTGCCTTTGCAATCTCTTGGATTTGGCAAACTGTCACTGCCACTGTCCTTTGTGCTTTGGCTTTCGTTCTCCTTCCCGAATGTCAGCACTCCAGGATCCTCCCCGTCTTTTTTGCTTTGTTTTGTCAAAACGAGTTAGGGCCGACACGCACTTGAGGGCATAACCTCAACATGGTCTCATTGCATGGGCTATTTGTTTCTAATTTACTTGTAACTGATCTGACTACTTTAGCTTGCCTTCCTAATTATATTTAATTGAGATGTACCTCTAATACTTCTCAATAGTCCTAGGCATTTAATTAAATGTTGCCCTCTTGAAGCATTAATCGGCTTACATACTAATTGTATCCTTGCTTTTTATGCATGTGTGTGAGGCAACACAGGGCTGTATGATAATAAAATGATTATAACTTTGTGACAATAAAATATCGCAGTGGAGGCCTGTATTAATTTTCTGAGGTGGCTCTTTGTTTACTAGATTTGAAGCTGTGGCAATTGCAAAATTTCCTCCAGCTAAAATCATCTGAATCACATCCTATTAATATTCTTGTGTCTTCTATAGTTCCAGAAGAATGGAAAAAAGCATCTGTAGCAAAGCATGAATATGTACTTTGACAATCAGTATGAAATCTGCATTGAGAATGAAGAATAGTACTTGAAACAAAGGGATTTGGCCTTCTCTCAAATCCAAGGTTGCATTGTTGTGCTGTTTAGGTTTATGTTCACAAAATACAGTAAACGCACAACAAACATGTGAGGTTACGTTTTGGGGATCGCACCTAAAGCCAAAACCATGTACAGTAAAAACATATTAGGTACAATGGTGGGTGGAAATGCCACAATCTTTTCCCCTGGATGCCTCCATCCTTTCCACCCCTGCTCTTTCCCCCAAGTGTGTAAAGCTGATTGTGCACGAGATGTGGACTTACTGCACACATCAATTCTATCGTGTTTGCTTCAACATGACATATGCTCAGGCCATAAACTATTGCAGTTCTCTGTACATATGTAAGACCCACTGAAATCAGTAGGGCTAGCAGCCTCCTGGATTGTGGTCCCAGAGTATCTATAACTTACAAGCCTGACCAAGCAGGCTTTCCTTTAAGTTGAGAATCTACAGCTCCAATTTACTCCCTGCTTTATAATGTATTGGCAGGGAGTAAATTAAAATATATTCATTGCTGATAGACACCACCTAAATCTTCACCTTGACCCTTGTTTGCACTTCACTACTTTGGGGGCTGGTTCAGCTAATGATGAGATAAAAGATGTAAAGGAATTTTGTGGTGCCTGTTATCATTTTCTTAGTTCAAATTTAACAGGAACATCAAAGCGAAAAAGGATGACATGCTGAAGTAAATTAAACAATATAAACACATTCAGCTCTTTTCTGTCTACATGCAGAAAAACAGGAAAATGGTAATGGGATCAGGTGGATCTGGATGGATGAGGCATGTAGAGTAAGCACTGTCCATATTATCCAATGAGAGCTCAGCAGTACTACCGTACTTATTCCTGCACTAACAAGAGAAACACTCAGTGTAGGCTCCTTGTGCGTGAGAAATGACCACCAGGGATTTGCTGGACTTTTTTTTTTTCAATTTTTTAAAATTGATTTTCCAAATTTATAACAAACATAAACAAACCAACAAACACAAATCCTGACTGTAATAATTGTAACAATTATTTGTAACAGTTGTAACAGTTTTCCAAAATTAATTTTTCATAAAATTTACTTAGTCGAGTAACATCTTTCTTTCTTTTCGTATTAATTTTAAACATATTATCCTATAACATTACATATTTAAATCCTAAACCAATCTGGTACTTGCAAGTATTTCTATTTAAGTTATCTTAGGATATTTAGCTAAATAGTCTTTAAATTTCATCCAATCCTCTTGGTACTCCTCCTCCTTCTGGTTGCGGACTCTTCCGGTCAGGCTAATGGGGGCCTCCTGCTGCTGCCACGCCGCCGGAGCACGATTTCTGTTCTCATCCTGAAGCAAAATTCTTAACCTGAAGCACTATTTCTGGGTTAGCGGAGTCTGTAACCTGAAGCGTATGTAACCTGAAGCATATGTAACCTGAGGTACCACTGTATAGGGAAACTGGTTTTTTTTAATGTTTAATGTTTTATTATGGTTTTTTATATGTTGGTTATATATGTTGGGTGCTGGGGCAACCCAGTCAGATGGGCAGGGTATAAATAGTAAAATTATTATTATTGAATAGGACTTCCCTGTTTTCTTTAGAAATGCTGAAGGATATGCTCTCATACATCATATGTGCAGAACACTCTTCTCCACCTGATGAATTGCACCATCCATTTGTTTACTCTGCAGTCAACAGTCCTGGCCTCTGAAGCAGGGCGTACGAGTAAATTGACAATGCTGACATCCTTCCCTCCACATGTACTTACTCATTTAGAAATGTGTTTTCCCACTTTCCATATCTCTCTCTCTCTCTCTCTGTATGTGTAACAGCATCACAATAATCACTCCCTCTAACAGGGAAATTGGTGCCCCTGTACCAAATGCAGCAAAGCCGAACAACCAAGGAGACATAAGAGGGAGATATTTCCTCTTGGGGATGCCTGGGGGAACACCAAGATTTGCAGCAGCACAAAAAATGTAAGCCAGAAACACAGATCTTCCCTAAACAAAACAAACAAACAAACAAACAAACAAACACAAAAACCCTAGTGCAATGAAGACTGAACATATTGAGTGTTAGCTAAAAAATAAAAATGGAAATCAGGTAGAGGTGTGTGTGTGTGTGTGTGTGTGTGTGTGTGTGTGAATTGCTTTGCTTGAGCAACCAAAGCCACTTTCAAATACACATGTGTACTCACTAACAATATTTAAATCCCCCTAAGTGTTACAGCATGGGACATGGGTCTAAACCACAGAGCCTAGGGCTTGCCGATCAGAAGGTCGACGGTTCGAATCCCCGCGACGGGGTGAGCTCCCGTTGCTCGGTCCCTGCTCCTGCCAACCTTGCAGTTTGAAAGCACTTCAAAGTGCAAGTAGATAAATAGGTACCACTCCGACGGGAAGGTAAACAGCATTTCTATGCGCTGCTCTGGTTCGCCAGAAGCGGCTTAATCATACTGGCCACATGACCCGGAAGCTGTACACCAGCTCCCTCGGCCAGTAAAGCGAGATGAGCGCCACAACCCCAGAGTCGGTCACGACTGGACCTAATGGTCAGGGATCCCTTTACCTTTACTTAAGGGTTACAGCCTACCTAACCAGATACTCCTCTGCACCTGCTAACTTGCTTTCCAGGTCAGTCTAAAAGTCAGGTTTATTATTATTATATTATTATTATTATTATTATTATTATTATTATTATTATTATTAATTTTTATTAAAAGATTTTCATGGCTAACAAAAGCACCTTTTCTTGTCATTGTTATAAAGAAAGGTCATCTACCAATCTAAGTAGCTTCCAATAAATAAATAAATGTGCTCCCTTGACTCAACACTTTTCAGAATAAATTTTCACACTACCGGTTAAAATTGGTCTCCTCCAATTAGTCAGCTAAGATATTGGTTGCCTAATCTAGTGATTAAAGCATGGAGCTCTGCTAATTCTTCACAGTCAAGTTGGACAAGAGCTATTCCGTCAAGAATGCAAAAGGGTTAGCATGCAATATGCTTTGTTCCTATTCCTACCTCACCCCATTATTGTGTTATGAAAATAGTCTCAGCTATTTCTTGATATTCACAACCTCCCATAAGTTATGTGATGCTCATGGTGGAGCCACCTTTGCGCCTGTGCCGCCCCCCGCCTGCTCGCTCCCTCCCTTGCCCATACTTCCACTTGCTTTTAAATTCAGGACGTATCTCCTTTACCCTATGGCAATCTTCCCAACCCTCCATGGTGCAGCCCCCATTATTCTTTCCAGCTGTCTCCACATAGTTATCCTTGCACCATAATTGCTTTTAAGATCACAGTGCCAATAGCCCAAATTCAGCTGGTAAGCAGCGGAATAACGTGACAGTCTCAGAGGCTACTTGCAAGGTCAATGACACTCCCTATAGAGGTTTCCAAGAAAAGTAGCTGAGCACACACAAACTCAGATGGCTCATTATATCAGCCAACACAAAAACAGGCATGGCATTTTTAGAGTTCCCATTGTCAAACACTGAAAATCTACAATGGTGTCCTTACTTCTGACCAGGAAATTGAGTTATCTGCACATGTGTTTTATATATTGCTGTATAAATATAACAATTTAAAGACAAACACACACCTCATTTTAAAGGTTTTTTTAATTGTATATGTGCATGCAGAATATAAATTAATGCATTTCTTAAAGTGTAGAAATTTTAGGATTATGGTGTTGCTTGCCACTGTGAACAATATCAGAGAGTTAAGCATAGAAAGTTTGTCACGTTAGTGAAGAAAGTTTCATTTTTTCCAATATTCAAGTTTTCTGAAGCTTGATCCAACATGAGGTAGCATTATATCTGATGTTAAACCAGCTAATGGCTAATGGAATATAGCCATTGCCCATTGGTTTGGATGGTCTCCTCCTATGAGCAGAAGGAGAAATGAGTAAGTGCTGTTTTGTTAACTATTCTGCACGGGATTGATATCTCACAGTGCAGGGGTTGTATTACAAAACCCACAGTCCCAGAGTTACATTGAAACCTAAGCTTCATTTCAGGATGGTGAGAGAATCATAGAATAACTGTAGAACTGGAAAGGGACTAACCCACTGCAATGCAGGAATATGAAGCTGTCTCATACGGGAATGTTGAAGGAAGAGAAGGATAGGGGATAAAATGAGGTGGATACGAGTTATGGAAGGACATTCATGAAGCAGACCTCTGGCAAGAGTAATTTGTGCCTCCCCTTCCAGCACCAAGGAGGGAGGGAGAGGGAAGGTTATGTTCTTCATCTAAGTTGGAAACGGCCCTTTCATGAGGAAATAAGACTTTTCACGAGAGGAAGGGCACATTTTGGGAATTTAATCTATTGGTTTAAGGGGGAAGGGTGATAAAAGCATGCTTAAAACTCTGACCATTGAAATTTATGGAACGTATAAGTCCGTAATTCTGTCCATTATTTTGTATGCCATGGTATGATATGACATGATTAATGTAATTTATGTAATCTGCTACAGGATGACTGACGAATGGAGTAAAAATTATACTGTGTGTGTGTGTGTGTGTGTGTGAGAGAGAGAGAGAGAGAGAGAGAGAGAGAGAGAGAGAGAGAGAGAAACCATATCAGAAGTCCGATTGTAGCCAGGTAATAGATACACTTTAATTTGCAGTTAGCTATGAGGCTGTGTATAATGCAAGGACATATCATTTTGTCCTTTGTTTGTGTCTCTTGCCCTATATAGAAATGATGATGATGATGATAACAGAAGGGTTTCTTTTATAAACTCAAGAAAATGTCCACAATATTAACAATGCAGCCCTATGCATGTCTATTCTCAGGTAAGTGGATGTAGGATTGCATCCTTAGATATTTTTTTGTAAAGCATTGGGCATGATCTATCTTCCTGAAAGCAGGAGCTGAGAGATACATTTAAACATGATGTTATCTGGTGCCTTTGAAAATGTCAGCTATTTGGGGTCATTGAACTACCAGCTGCTAATTGATTTTTTAAAATACTGTGCAGAATGTATATCTGAATTTTAAAATGTAGGCATTTAAGTTGAAATATTAAATAACACAAAGCTACTATAACTTAGCTATTTTCACAGCAGTGCAACATGGAGAGAAATAACCAGGAATTCTGCTTAGAAATATTTTCATGAAGACATTTCTGGCACTTGCTTGACAGTTACTCCTTGTTCTTCAAAAGGTCAACAGCCTTGCAGATTTGATAGAAAGACAAAAGGCAATTAACTGCTAATCAATGAAAGGTCATTTCTTTCCTGATCTAGATTAGGTGCTTCATCAAAAAGTGTGGAAAAAAATCAGAGGATCATCACTGATGGTATTGACAGCAAGAATACACATTGCTTGCTTATATTTATTCTCAGTGGCCTCAAGTCAGGAAAAATTCTGACATCAGAAAATTAATTGTTCATTATATGTACACCTAAATCTTACATCTGAAAATCAAAATATATTCACAGCTGTTGTGAATGGTGATTACTCTAGATTGCAGTCCATAACAAATGTGATAGCCTAATTTCCCTAAGACATCATGGGCATGATCCACTCTTTACTTCCTCTCACGTGTGCCTTGTTGGAATCTCTTAATACCAATCCTCCCCAGCCTCAACTTTTTTCAAGTTTAATTGTGATATTGTCAGGTCTAGCTCCTGTCAAGTTAAGGGAAGAGTGAGGCAAGACACAGAGGCACAAATATAGAATAGGTAACAGCAGTATATGTAAAAAAAGACCTAGGTTGGTTTTTTTAGTAAACCGTAAACTAAACAAGAATTATCAGTATAATCTGATGTCTAAAATGGCATCAGCAGAAGTCTAGTGTCCAGGAATTGTGCTACTTTATTCTGCTTTGGTGAGATCTCACTATGTCCAATTCCCATCATCAGTTTAAGAAGGATATTGACAAAGTGTAGCATGTCTGGAGGAGGGCAGCAAAGATTGTGTATGATCTGGGAGCCAAGTTATATGAGGTAGGCTGGAGCTGCGTATGTTGAGCCTGGACTGGAGAAGAGATGGCAGGAAATGGGTTTAAAATCCACTAAGGGATTTGGAGTAAACATTAGAGAGAACTTCCCAACAGTATGAGCTGTCTGGCAGTGAAACACACGGCATCAATAGGTTGTGGACTCCTCTTCACCTGTACTTGATGTGCTGCAAAAAGATGTCAGTAAAGCAGAATCTCTATGTGAATTTGGATGCTCCTGTTGAGGCATCGCTTTGGAAGAATTAGACCAATTGCCCTCAGGCCAGTTCATCACTGAGCTGTTCTTAACAGGGCACATTTGCAAGATTTCAAAAGACTGGCACAATTTGGATCGCAATATCAGGAAGTGAAAGAGAAACTCAATTTCTCTTACAAACTTGAACTAACCATCCAAAGTAGGTTTGAATGTGACTGATGCTTTTGAGAACTTAACCCCCTCTGCATAACCACAATTGTATAAGTAAGACATTCAGAGAGACCCTAAGTTTCCTGGAACAAAAATACTAATCACTGACTCAGTTGTGTCACCTTCTGGACTGCATGTATACACTGCTAATAGTTCTGCCTTATAGGCTGGGAATTTTCCCTGTTTCAGCAATGTAAATGTTCAGCAAAATATATTTCACTTCTCTAGGTTCAAAGCAATAACTCCTGGAAGCAAACTTCATTGATTTCAATGCAATTTCTTGCATGTATTTTAATATTTTGTTGGAAGCTGCCCAGAATGGTTGGGGAAACCCAGCCAGATGGGCAGGGTATAAATAATAAATTATTGTTATGATGATGCTGATGTAAGCATTGTTAGGACTATAGAATGCTTCTTAATTTCCCTCCACCTCCAGAAATCATTTTAACAAAGAGGAGAACTATATTGTGTTACTATTGCAATGAGGACAACAGCTAGTAAGTTTCCAACAACTATCACTCCAATCTGGAAGTAGTCTTATGTTTGCATCCCCGGCTGGGTGAAGAACATGTGCATGAATCAATGTTGCACATGGCCAGTGCTTTTCTTCTAGAAAAAAAGGTGCCAGTGCTACAGACTCTTGAGTACCCCCAGAAAAAAGGACTGCTCATGGAATACCTCTTCCTGATTTCAGTTGTTTTGGCTGGGCTTGAGGATCCCTTTAAGAAGCTGGAATCCTGAGATAGGAATGGAGAGGAGCAGAAGCAGCCCATGGAGTGGAGAGTGGCGTCACTGTGGCTTGTGCGATGGGGCACAGGGGAAAGGCAGGACAGGGTGCAAGCAAGTTTGAGACTGTGTGAGTGTACCAGTGGAGCCAATGCAGTGCTCCCACTGATGTGTTCTCCCTTGCTGCTACTCTGCCCCACCCAATCTAGGTAAGTGGCAGTGACATCCCTGCGGGGATGGAGGCACTGCAGCAGCGTTCCTCTTCACCAGCCACTTCTGGAAAGGAGTTGTGCTGGGTTCAATATTCATTTGCTCTTCCCCACCAAACAGCTGCTCAAATTTCAGCTTTTCTAAATAGCCAGCTGGTTAGCTGATGGCTGCAGATCATCATAACAATGGTAAGGTTTACACCAGGGATCCCATGTGTTGCAAGTGTTTCACGTGTTATCTCAATTGGCAGTCCTTTGAACAATCCTGTAAAGAAGCTGAATATTGCCACCACCATATTTCACAGTGTAGCTGGATTAGCAATACTCAGTAAGTCCCAAACTAAGTCAAGATTTGAACTGTGGGTTTCTCATTCTTAGCTGCTGATGCATACCATCTCTCCATAGCCATGTCAATACTGAACATGTTGTGACTTATCAAATTATCAATGCCATCAAGTTTGCCAATCTCCCTGCAGCTTTCAATACATTGATAGGTCATAAGTGGTGTAAACACTTCACTGTTCCTCCTTTGAATTCATAAGATTAAGATTGTCAGCATAAGAAGTTTAGCTAGTCTCTGAGAGAGAGAATGCAATAAAGCCCAAGGAAATCATAGAATTGTAGATTTGGAATATTTAAACTCTATACATATACACTACAAGGGCAAACAGGGATTCAAAACTTTTCTAATATCCAATGTTGTGGAAGTATACCTTTAATTTCACTTCAATAAAAACTTATTAGGGATAGTAAAATATCGATCTATCTGCTCAGATCCAATACATTTGAGACATAAATCAAGTTACCATATCATTATCTAAAAATTAAGTAGGTCATAAATGCCTCACTTCTTTCCCAGAAATCTAAAAGGATGTTTTAAGTACTTCTAATTAGCAACTAGCTAGATAATTCCCGCTATAATAAAATAAATGCCTATTAACATGCTAATTTGGGGGCTATTAACTGACATACAAATCAACCGACTACAGTTATTTTGCTAAGCTCAAGTTAAGCCCCCAAACTCTTTGCAAGTTTAATGTATTTGTTAGGGTGTAGTAGCACATTTATCGCATGTCATATTGGATTATGCACACACACTGAAATAACCCTCATATTACTTAACTGCATCAAGACACTATATTTTGGTGTACAATAATGTTTTAATTTAAATTAAATGACTGAATTAATTAACTGTTAAAGATTAATGCAGCCAGGGAGTGTTACAGCATTTATAGGCAAAATACATTCATAATCCCTCTTCTTGTAAATCAGCCCCAGTTCTGCTCATATACTTCCAATACTGCCATGTATGTTTTAAATGTAGGACCAAGCTAGATTTTAATCTTGACAAATGTGTGGTCCCATTTGCTGAGATAACAGGAAATGGAATGTGCACACTTGGGCTCATTGTTAAGGGAGGACCATCATCAGGCAGGAGAGCAGGATGCTTAATGTCTACCATACACACACACACACACACACACACACACACACACACACACAAAATGTCTCTCCTGCAAATGGTTTCTTGCAACTGTCGACCCTGCTAATGTGCCATCTAGTCTCACTTCTTCCTTACTTCTGCCTGAAGGACCGTTGCAGCAGGAACTGACAGGTGGGGGTGGATTAAGGGCAAGCGCTGTTTCCCAACTTAAGAAACTGTGCTACAAACCAGTTGTGGTTGGGAATACTGCCTAGGTACACTTTAAATCAGCCAGGTATAGCAGAGACTTAGGATAAAGTAAAAGAATCATAGAATTGTTGGAAGGCACCCCAAGGTTATCTAGTCCAATCCTCTGTAATGCAGGAATCTCAGCTAAAGCATCCAGGAAAGATAGCCATCCAACCTCTGCTTAAAAACCACCAAGGAATGAGAGCCTACCACCTTCTGAGGTCTTCCACTCCACTGTCAAACAGCTCTTATTGTCAGAAAGTTCTTCCTGATGTTTAGTTGGAATCTCCTTTCTTGTAACTTGAATCCATTGGTTCTGGTCCTGCCCTCTGGAGCAGGAGAAAACAAGCTTGCTCCATCTTCCATGGGACAGCATAACTTGGTAGAACTGTATTCTGGGGTGTCCTTTCCTTACCCACGCCCAGCTTTTGGGATGGATGAACTTTAATCTGGACAAATCCATCAATGGGGCAGCCCTAAAATCACTTACTCTTGAACAGAAAGCCACTCACTCTAGCAGATTTCCTCTGTGAACCATGTCCCACTAGACATCACAGTTAAACCGGATCCTGCTGAGGCTTTGATGGAACTGTACCCGAACATTGCAATCTTATGCACAGCTGCTTGAAAGCATCTCTGCTGCTTTCAGTGGGATTCAGTTTTGAGTAAGCAAGGGTTTCTGAAAGTGGCTGTACTGGAGGCTTTCTATTTCATACTGACCTTGTCCATCTGTCACCAGTACAAACATTTTCTCTCCACAGCTTGTCAGTTTAGAAACCTGACTAATCTAACTGCTCGTGTTGAAAAAATGGATGAGCTGAATGATATCTACGTCAAAGTAGACAACCCCTTTGACTGAACGTTTTCTTCTCACAGCTGCAATTGCCAGTTCCAACAAAACTTGAGTAAGAGCAAATATCTTTAGTAAAAAACTTGAAGGAGAGTAAATATGTGGTGCTTTCTGTATAAAATAGTATAAAATACTATTTTATGGTAGGTATGTGCCCCTTTTTGGGGGGAATCAGGTGCTGATCTACCTATCCTGAAGGAGATGTGAGGGAATGGGGCTTGAAGAAGCACTGAGGGGTTAGGGTTGGGTGAGGTGTGAAGAGTGGGGGTTGGCAAGTGGGTGGGGGTAAGCAGGCTGGTGAGAAAATGCAAGCAGTGGCAGTAGCCCTTAGTTGCGCATATAAATAACTTATTTTATATGTATTCAGATTTATCTCAGAACATGCATCTTATTAAAAGCAATGAAGCAGAAAGTTTAGACAAGTCTACATTCAGAAGTGCATTTGTATGTACTTTCCATTCTAAGCAGTAATAATCAGCATACACATTTGGAGCTGCATTCCAACGCGCTCTTGAAAATGCACATAATTTGCAAGCCACATGACTTGAACGTGCACATAATTTACGACAAATGAACTGGTTGTTTCTGGGCCCAATTCAAGATGGTCGCACTAGTATTTAAAGCTCTAAATGACTTAGGTCTCACTATCTGAAAGATAGCATCTTTTCCTACAAACCCACCTGGGTGTTATGATCGGGGGGCGGGGGACTCTTGGCCATTCTGCTGCCCTCGGAAGTTGGTAGGGATAGCATCTCGGGAGAGGGTCTTCAACTATGGGCTCCCGCAAAGGTGCAGCTGGCATCTTTGTTATATGGTTTTCCTAAGATGCTGAAGAAGTACCTTTTTATCCAGGACTCTGACCCCTCAGGTATATTTACAAGACCTACCTTAAAGCTGTGATTTGTTTTAACAGATTTTAATATTGTATTTTTGAATTATTGTGAACCTGCCCCAGGTCCTCATGGTGAAGAAACCTAAATTATAATAATACAAACCATACTTTATAAAATTAAGCATGTGAAAAAACACTCATCAGCATTTTGACTGATAATCAAGTCCACTGTTAATATAAATTATCAATATCTAGAGGGCACACTTTGTCAAGCTCTGGTCTATATAACTGGAAAAATTCATACAATTACTGGTGAATGTGTGAACTTTTCTAGCACGGTGTGTCCTCTCTGCACCACTTCCAATTCCCCCCTATGCCACTTCTTCAAGTGGGAATGCAATTCAGATTTTTGTATTTACATAGGGAAATCTCTTGTCAGATATGACCTAATGGGCATGGTGTGCAGATGTTCTCCTCTGCAAAGTAAATCCACTGGCAGGATAAAGTGGTCAACCAGTCATGCAAAGATCTGCAGACTAAACCTCCACTGGTTCACACAAAGACTTATTTTGCACAAGATGGAGAGATGGAAGCACAGGAAACATGAGGTTCTTGCACTTCTAATTATCTTTAGAACAGCCAAAGCTGCTTTAAGTGAAATATTTGTTTGGGGGATTGCAATATATCCTCATCTTCACTGTGATAGATCACTTTCCATTAAGGATGGAGTATAAATTCAATTCAGCATGTAGCTAAAATTTCACTGAAAATTAAATTTGAAGTGAAATTGTTGATTCACCCTAAAACAAAACATCTAACAGTCAACTTTGCTATGAGTCTTTATCCTGCACTGTACCAGTCTCTGAATGTACTTGGGCATCTCTGAGACCTCTCTTTCCTCGTCTATGTACTACAGGAACCAGCACTATGTTGGTACAGCCACAAGAGAAGTGGGTTTCTGGTGCAGAGGAATATTTGAATGCTTGGCATATATACTGCAATAAATAATAAGGATTCTCTACCTGTCCATTGGCAAGCACCTATCATTAAGATACAGATGAATGCCAAATTAGTCTTACAATGCATGCAGAACAATTTGACATGGATTGCTATTTTATTCCATTTTGAAAAATGCCTTGCTATTTCCTATGAACATATATGATGGGTTTAAGATTCTCAAGCCAGTATTTATAGCCTAAATAATGGTGTGCTGTCAGAGTAACTCATGTAATGCATGGTCTTCAGATGGCATTATCGTGTGACAATCGGGCTAATAAATAATGTGTCACTCTAAATCAAAATTGGTGTGTTTCAGCGCAGACCACTATAAAACATTTTGTTCCCTCTCCCCTCAGTTGCAGGATGCAAACAATATAGGTTCTGTAAGATCAAAAATCCAGCAAACAACATTTCAGAGTTGTGTCACATTTCTCTTTGTATCCTTGAGAAGTTTCATCTGTATCTCTAAGCTATCTTGACATTTCTTGATACCAACTGATGATGGATGTGGAGTGTCTTTGGAAGGGGGGAAAGTTAAACTGCTGAAGTAATATGCACTCTATTGTTGATATTTGTCTTCTCAATTGCATTATGGAAGAGTGTTGACTACAGCATTATCAGATTCTTTTCCAAGCAGCTGTGTATATCCTAGGAAGCTGTTATGGTTCTGTGTCTAGCGCAAATTAAGATGATCAAACCAAGTAGTGTAGCAGCTCTTAGATATTTGCCTTGCTGAACTTGGCTCCAAAAGGACGCCATATATTGGATTTGTTGATAAAAGGGCAAATAAAATGGGAAGAGGCTCAACTGACAGGTATTGATGTCATACTAAAGATTTGTCCAATTACCACTTTAAGAATTGGGGAAGAGGATCTTGCCAAGGTCAAGAGGAAAGGACACAAATAGGAAATCTGCTTGCTTTTTTCAGGTATCTAAAGCCAAAGCTAGCAAATTTTGGCAAACATGAAGCTGCACTGTAGATACCAACTCCAGATATCCTCCTTCTCAATGCCAGATTACCAAATAGGCAGAGCAGGCACCAGCCTATGGGCCCTATGCCTTTTAGGGGCCCCATGACAACAGATCAAAATAAGATGGATTTGATCTTGAAAGAAAATGACAATCAAGCTTTCTTAGTTTGATGTGATCCCACTAGAGTGCGCATGCCCCCTCCCCCGAGATTTCAGTTGCCTAGGGACCTCCACAGGGTTTAAGCCAGCACTGCTTCTTCTTCTGGCACATAACATCTCCAGATATAACAGTGTTTTGCCCTGATCTCTGAATTTCCTCATGCACGCACCACTTCCCTGGGTATCAGTTGCACAGGCAGGCAAAGCCAGTGCAATCTCAGGTCCCATTTATTAGGTTGGAGTGGTGGGTTAGGTGGGGAGGAGATACACACAGGACTGCTGTTCTTGATGGCAGCCTCACATGCGGCTTAACTTCAGTGGTCTATGCTCTGGTAACCTCTAGGTTAGATCACTGCAACATTTTATATGTAGAACTGCCTCTGAAGAGGGATCAGAAACATCAGCTTGTTCAGAATTGGGTGGCCAGGTTGCCCAGTGGGGCAGGAAGGCTTCATTATATTATACCAATCATAGCTCAACTGCACTACCTTCCTATTAGTTTTGGGGCTGAATTCAATGTGCTGGTTTTGACCTATAAAGTCTTAAATGGCTCAGGACCACAAAACCCAAAGGACTGCCTCTCTGCATATGAACCAATACAGAGCCTGTAATCTTTATCTGAGGTCCTTCTTCGTGTGCCTCCTTCACAAAAGGTCCTGAGGGTGGTAACACAAGAATGGGCCTTTTCTTAGGCTCCTTGTTTGTGGAATGCATATCACTCAACTGTGCTGATTAAATTGGGACATCCCATTTTTTTGGGGGGGGGGGGGCATGAGAACACAGCACCCGAAAACATATGAGAGCGACATTGATAACAAACATACTTTGGGGGGCACTCAGGTCACATGATTATGCAGGAGCACAGCCCTGGAATATGGGTGTCCTCGTTTTCTGCTGCAACATGTTGGAGGGTATGGGAATGCGCTCCCCTGGCCAGTGGTTGTTTTTTTCTGGGGGGACACAGGGCTACACATACCCCTAAACATTTTGTGAATCTAAGTTTGGCCTCACTGAGGGGCAGCATTTCAATAATCCTAGGAAAATGAGAGTACTCCTAAACATTTTTTTAGAGGGGGGGGAACACTGCCCCTGGCTCATTCAATACATACCTTTAGGCACCAGGTGAAAATACTTTTCTGTAAGCAGGCCTTTGGCTGATTGAACATTCGATGGACTTTTAAATGTGTAGGAAAGGGGTTATTGGCTTGTTTTTTAGTTTTTTAATGTATTTTTTGATCTTGATTTGTATTTTTATATTGTGAAGCGCCCTGTGAACTTCAGATGAAGGTGGTATACCACTACTACTATTACTACTAATAATAATGTGCCCTAATGTCTAGTTCTAGCCTATGTACCTTGGTAAATCAGTTATGCACCCTAAGAAGCTTTAGGTACTCTAGACATAATACAATTGTCCTAGCAGGGACAGTTTGGGGCTCTGTGACAACAGTGAAATAACTAGGTAGGACACAGAGCTGGGGGGAAATTGGGCCAAATCTTTATTCAACAACAGTAGAAAGCAGGGTTGGCATGGAAGTAGGGCAAGGATCCTGCTACACATTCAAACAATCCTTGCTGATAAAATGGCCCTCCATCAGTATTAGGAAACACCCCAACCTTCTCCATGAGAATTATCCAGCGTTGAGCCCTGGTATGGAGGAAGCCAAGTCTCCAGGGTCTCACTGGGTGTCTGGGGTCAGAGATTCCAGCCATGCAGGTGCCACAACCTGAGCTTAGGGCATGCCAGGGCCCCTCTTCTCCACCCCAGGGCCCCTCCTGGAAGGCCTCTGGATTAGGAGGATCCTGTGCAATGGTCCAGGTAGTGTAACCACTGTTCCTGTAACTTTGAATTTGCGAACTCTGCTTCCAACGGTGTCCCTAGGAACTTTCAGTGCCTTCACTATCTTTTTGTATCCTGCTCCTTGTTTGTGAAGGGTGATAAGACTGGAGAAGCCCGTATAGCTTGCAATTTCAGCTGAATTTAGGGAAACCACTTGAAGCATCCATTGTGTTGAGCTATTTCTTTTTTTTTTAAATAAATTTTTATTAGAGTTTTACAAAAGAGAAAAATAAAGATTCACAGAATAAAAAAGAAACCACAGATAAAAAAGACAATACAAAAAGGAAAACACACAAAATACACAAAAAACAGCTAATTAAGAAAAAAAAGAAATTTGAAAAAAAGAAATAAAACAAGTCCATTTTTCTCAATATCCTCAAATTCATATGCTTGTATCCTTGACCTCCTCACACCTCCCCCCTTTTGTGTTCCCATTTACATACTTAATTCAGCAAATTCTTACCCTTTTTCAAATATCTTAACTTTGTGCCATAACATATTATACCTCAATATTTTCAACCATTTATCAATACATTTTTTTTACATAATCTTATTAACTTTTGTCACTAGTTACCACTTATTACTAATCCAAGCATAATTTTAACATTCATTAATTTTACAGTATTTCTGAAGATAGTCTTTAAATTTCTTCCAGTCTTCTTCCACCAACTCTTCTCCCAGGTCTCGGATTCTGCCAGTCATTTCCGCCAATTCCATATAGTCCATCACTTTCATCTGCCACTCTTCCAGGGTGGGTAGCTCTTGTGTCTTCCAATACTTTGCGATGAGAATTCTTGCTGCTGTTGTTGCAAAGCTATTTCAATTGCTTTTGTTTGATTTGCCCATTGCAAACAGCTGAAAGTCTGTAAATTTTGATAATAAACCTGATTTGCAATGGGTGTTGAATAATTTCTATTGCAACTGGATACCTTCAGGGATTTTTTCAGCCGGAACTCACAGGAACTCAGTTTCAGCACCTCTCGGGTGGGTGCCCTTGCCATTATAAGAGAACAAGGGAGGCGTTACCCATTTTTCTAGAAAAATAGCACTGTATACCTTTATACAGATATGGAATGTAAGTAATAAATGTTGTTTATATTTAGCCCGAGGGCTGTGTAGCTGCTTTTTATAAATAGAAAGAGAAATATTTCTAAAGCTATCTTTTTCACAGTTACAGATAACTGTCCAACTAACAAGACTTCCTGCAGCTATTAATTTTCCTTTCTTTGTACAGAATTTCCTAGGACTGATGATGAATAGAAATAGCTGAGAAAAAGTTTCCTTAATGAAACTGCACAACAACTTTTTTTGACAGCTCCAATCATTTATACCCCACAAACAAGTAAAAAGAGTCCTGAGCAGAAATAACTAGGATAAAGCATATTTTCCTGGGCATCATTAGAATTCTGGCTCATGGAGACAATGTACCTTAATGCAAAGGTTACCTTTTCATCTCTAATAGTATGTCACTTTAAAAACAACAGGGACTAGAAAAGCAGTGCAAGGCACCGCGATAGTACCCCATTCACCCCCTGAGTAAGCTCACCCATGTGACTAAGTCAGGAAGAAGAAGAACCAACAGCTAGGACTTGGGTTGCGTGTCGAGGTCCCCAAGCCACCCCCCAAATAACTCACAACGCACACTTAATTTTTGTTTAAGGTTTTTGGCATAATTTTGGCCACAACTTTATTTAAATACAAAACCGTGAGTGGTTGTTTAGGCATTGGTTAAGACTATCTGTCCCCCCGCCTGGGGACAGAACTGACTTCCGGGCACCACCGAAAGACCGTGCGGGGGAAAGCAAGTCGGGGAGAAATGGAGCTGAGTCACAGACCCTCAATTCTCATCCGCATGCTCCCCGAAGGCTTGCCGGCCCTAGTCCCATTCCAGGGATTGGACGAAAAGATGGCAAGCCCCAGGATTCCTTTAACGGAATTCCCTTTCCGCAGCAACCATGGAGGGGCAGGCCCAGCCTATCCTAACCCCTCCGCCACCAATTTATAACCAATGCCTAACCACAACCTTACAAGTTGTGACGATTTGCTACGCAGTAGGCAAAAACCAAATGGCACACACTAATCAGCCAGATGAACAAAATTCCTACCAAGCCCCTGCCCCAACGGCAGACGACCCCATGACAGGCATAGCAAGGTCAATGCAACAACCCCTTACTCAAGGCCGGGTGGGCGGGTGATCCGTTGCACGCAGCAAAGAGAAAGCTCCAGGCTGCGTGCAGAGTATTTAAACATTTTACCCCTCCCACCAAAATTGCAACATAACTTTTACCCCAGCAACCCAGTGAACCAATCACTGCCCCAGGCCATCTTTAGAGACCCTGCCTGGTAACAGAGGGGTGGCTCAGCAGACCCCACCGCAACACGTGCTCTCCATGAAGGAGAACCCGCTATGCCAAAATTGTGCTGCGCGCAGAATCAGGACAAAGTTAATTTGTACAATCTGTCTTTTGGTGTGACAACTCTTTATCATCCAAATTGCAAGCTTCTGTAATTTAGTCCTAAGGATAGTCCAACTGACAGAGAGATAGATATATGGATACAAGCAGTAGTGAGAAAGGTAGAGATATAGAAGGTTTTATTCTGTGGCATCTTTCATTCTTCCTTTTTTTAATGAGATCACAGCCTCAATCATAATTTGGCACCTTGTCTCTTTCAAGGGATTTTTTTACTTAAAATATTTTTTTTTACAAAAATATTATAATTTTACTGCTCAATGAACCTTGCAATAACAACATTTTAGCATCTATGCACCATGGCAGATGGCAAGCTAATGAGGCCTGCTGGAGTTGCATACTGAAATATTCCACACACAACACCTCTGTGCTCCAAAGGGAGGCCAAAGAGTAAATTTTATTTATCTTCTTCCTTGTATTTGATACTTGCAAATCACAAGACAGATTATTAGAGAAGACATTTTTACAGCTTTTAATTAGACTTACTAATGTTTACTGTGTATGTTAGACCTACAAAACTGAAAGGACACAAATTTCCCATGTCTTTTATCTTGAAGTATTTCATATTTGATAACTGCCAAGAGTTTGGTCTCCACATATTTGGCTCAAGTATTTCTGGAAAACTTATAAACAATGTCATTTTGCAGAGATTGTAAAACTGGATCCATGCACCCATTTTTAAATATATTTGTCCTATAAATCTGTTTAGTCTTAGGCAAACACATTCAAATTAGGTTGCTGTAATTTAGAGATGTGGGATTGTCAATCTGGCCAACAGGCTTTAACTTGCTAATACTCTGAAGTGTGGGGTGTGAAGGGCAGAATCGCAATGCCACTGCTGTTTCCACCAGCTGCTGAAATGTAGATGTCATGGACTTTCCTGTGTGTGGACAAACTCAAATTCTAGACCAAATCTAGACTAGCTAGAACATGTTCTCCAGCATAGGTCCCTGAGGTCACTGGCTAGCACTGAACCCTTCAGCTGGAGTTTGGAGAAGATGGAATGGAACCGGCAGAAAACACTGCTTTGTGGACTAACAGTGTTGTTTCTCAGCTAGGGCAACCAGGGCAAAGCCTTGAAAGGATTCTGTGTTCCCTCACCTGTCCTCGACCCAGATCATATCATTTTGCTTCACTCACACATAGTCAGACACTTCTCATACCCTCCCACTATGTGTACAAAGAATCAAAACCCCAAGTTGTTTCTGCAAGTTGCCTATGAGCAGCCAATCAACTCTTTCCAGTGGCCTAGAAATTTAAGGACTATCTCAGGAAACATTGTAAAATTATTGAAGGTTAGAACGATGTTGATTCAGAAATTAAGCGGTTATAAGCTGTAATGATTATGTGATCAAGAAAAGAAAGGTTAAAAATTATATAGAAATTAGGGGAAGGATTTGCTGAATTGAATTAATTAGAGATTGGAATACAGAAAGGGGAGGTATGAGGAGGTCGGGAAAGTAAGTTTTATGAATATAAGGGATTGAAATTATACTTGTTGTTGTATGTGTTCTGTATGTATTTTTACTGTTTTTGTTTTTTCTATTTTATATAAACTTTTAAAACTTTAATAAATATCTTATATAAAAAAAACCTCTTTCCAGTGGCCTGTGGGCAAGGAAGTCATGTAGGTGGGGCCAATAAGGTTGCAGAGGTGGAACCGGGGTGGGCTGGGGGGTTGTCACTTGGACCAGGCCAGGTTTTTCTGGTTTTCTTGCTGTCCTCCACCTCAAGGAAAGTAACAATACAGCTCTATTCTGCCCTGGTCCGACCACACCTGAAATACTGTGTTCAGTTCTGGGTGCCACTATTTAAGAAGGATATTGACAGGCTGGAAGGTATACAGAGGAGGGTAACCAAAATAACAAAGGGTCTGGAAACCAAGCCTTACAGTTGGGTATGTTCAGCCTGGAAGGGAGGAGACTGAGAGGAGACATGATAGCCATCTTCAAATATCTAAAGGGCTGTCACATGTCAGATCGAACCACCTTGTTTTCTCCTGCTGCAGATGGTAGGATCAGTCTTGTAAGTGTGACTGTGTTAGATCCATGCATGGATCTAAGAACTTTACTTACCGGTAAATGAAACGAAATCAGGCTCACCTGTTTAAATTAAATTTAACGGAGAATAGCTGATCATGGGAATTGAGCAAGCCAGTTATATTGGGCTTGGCCTTAGGCCTCAATCCTAACAACGTCTACTCTGAAATAAGTCCTATTGAATTTAATGGAGCTTACTCCAATGTAAGTGGGGTTAATTTAACTGCATTTATATCATCTCCAAAAACAAGAGTTCTCTGTGTGTCTCCCAAAACAAAGCAAAGCAGTCAAAACTGTAAATTAAAATCAAAACACAATATACAATTTAAAACATCATTAAGATTATACTTCATGTTAATTCTTTTCCAGGAATACATATTTTAGCATACAGACACTGTGTGTATAATATGCAGGTACCTAGCACAGGACCCTCATACACACTTCACATCCAAAGAAAGAAAGAAAGAAAGAAAGAAAGAGAAAGGGGGAACAGGCCTTGAGGGAGGGGAAAGGTAGGAAGAGAGAGTTCAAGGATTTCAGCAAGCAAAAGCATAGAAACGGCCACACCGTACTTACCCCCACCCCACCAACACAAATACTGGACTCTGGCTCTGGAGGCCTATGCCCCACTTTGCCCAAAGGAGCATCCTTCACCAGCTCTTTCATCAGTATCACAACCCGTTATTACCCACTTCCTGCCTTCAGGGCAAAAATGCCCAGGCAAGCGGACCCTATGAACTGGAAGTCTTGCCCCCTCCCTTTATTTCAGAGTAATGAATCAGGATACAGGAAGTAACACATTAGAGAATCCATTAAGTTAACAAAGGGGATAGGGCAGGCCTATGGTTCCCACAGCAAGTGGAAATGCAATCTGCTGCCGCTGCATTTGTGGTGCGTTGTTCCGTCTTATACCAATTCTGGAGCTCCCCAAAGCTGGAGCTCTAACTATCCAGAGGTGGTTGAATGCCATGAATGACAGATAAACTGTCGTCACAGTGTTTAAATATTTGTGGTTTCTGGTTTGCAGAGGAGCAGACACTCAACTCAGTGTTGTATTTGATCAAACACTGTGAAAGGCAGCTTTCGTTCAAGTGCAAATTCTTTGTTTCACTGATCCACAATGGTAGCCTGTCAATATTATCCTCTTACCAAACATGTCATGTTTGCTTTGAACTGAGTAATTCAAAAAAAGTCAATATCTGAATCTGAACTTCTATTATACTTTAGCTCTCATTTTTTTCAACACTTTTGACAGATTTTCTCTTTGTCTCTGTCTTTCAAGACATATGCCAGCGTATCAAATAAGAACAGTTGTTAGCCAAATTTCTCTAGAGACACAATGAAGAATTATTTTAGTACTTTAGAGTGTCTTACATTTTTAATAATCATAAGAAGAAATATTCAAATTATCCTTTTATTTCCAGATCCTAACATCTGACATTCATTTCACAGCACTAAAACTAGTAGTCATATTTCCATAGATGGGAACACAAAAGGGAGACTGTGCGTGTGTGGAGGGGCGGAATATTGGGATTTGCTGAAGTTGTTACAGGTGTCTGAGCTGACCATAGGTTCTAATATAAAACATTCAGTCTGTCTACCTGCACCAAATTCTGCCCCTAAAGTAGGGAATTCTGGGTAAAAATTCAAGTCACTAATTGTATTTAGCTGTGGATCAAACTGATCCTGCCTAGTGGCAGAAAAGTTTATTAAATACGATACAATACATCATTAGACCAGAAATCACATATACAGTTAGCAATCACCTCATTTAAAACATTTACCCAAATGTTATTTGTGGTCACCTCAAAAAGGAACGCTCTATATGTAGTAAAAAAGCTTTTCTCTCATAGGCTTTCCCCCATAATATTGGGGTTGAACAGTCCATGTATGCAAGTGAGGCATCTGATCATAGCCTGCATTTTTATCAAGGCTTATATTTTGATCAGATTCCTGTATTCTAAAAATGAGCTTAAATTCACATGTTTCTTTCGAGATGAGAAACCAGCAGGCAAGGTCTTTGTCGCAGGCAAGGTCTTTGTCAGAGGCCCCTTTGGTTTATTGCGGTCATAAAACAGGCTGGGAGCAAAAGGTCACACTGACCATACAAATTATAGAATACAATCAATCAAGGTTGCAAAAACAATTAATTACTGTGCCTCCCATTAAACTTGAGCCACATCTTCCTAAGGTTAAAAAGGCAAGAGCTAATACAAACAGCAGCTGGCTAGGGAAGAGGCCTCTCTCTCTCTCTGAAGCTGCTTTGAAGCTTCAGAGAATTTAGAAAACTTATAGAACTTAGCTTTTACTAAGTTCCTTTTTACTTAAGAAAAGGTCTTTGCTTCTAAAAATCTATATATGTTATGTATGAAATATATTGGCTTAAATGTAATTATGCAAAGGATTTAGAAAGTAAGAAATCATAGAATCATAGAATCATAGAATCATAGAAGAAGTTGGAATAGACCACGAAGGCCATTGAGTCCAGACCCCTGCCAAGCAGGAAAAACACCATGACCTCCAAAGAAGGAGATCTTTCATTGATAATGTGTGGGAAGGTGAACAAAAAGATCTGTTCAGATAAAATTAGCCACCATCTGTTTTGGAGTGAATAGGGCAATAGGGCAAAAGATGAAATGTTAGTTAAGGCGCCTAGTCCAGGGCAAAAGGTTATCTGGTAATTAAGGTGCCTTGTAGAGGTTAATGGCTGTTTGCCAATTATAAATAGAAGGAAATATAGCTCTTTGTCTCCCATAAAAGGTAATAGGAAATGGGTGTATCTTTTATGATTGGTTCTAGCAAACAGCCAATAGGAATTTTAACCAGGCTGATTGGACAGAGGCAGCCAAAGGAGGAGCAAGGGGGCTGAGCTGAGGGAATATAAGTGCTGGCCATAATGACAGGAGGCCAGGACAGAGCTTGGTAACCTTATACCACTGTGCCTCACATTTATTTGTCTGACAAATAAATTATTATTTTAATTTCTCTATTGCTGCGTTGAATATTTCATTCCAGCTAAGCGTTAACCACAAGCAGGGTGCTACATAAGTACAATGGTACCTCAGGTTAAGAACTTAATTCGTTCTGGAGGTCTGTTCTTAATCTGAAACTGTTCTTTACCTGAAGCACCACTTTAGCTAATGGGGCCTCCTGCTGCTGCTGTGTTGCCGGTACACGATTTCTGTTCTCATCCTGAAGCAAAGTTCTTAACCTGAGGTACTATTTCTGGGTTAGCGGAGTCTGTAACCTGAAGCGTCTGTAACCCGAGGTACCACTGTATCCCTCAAATTATTCATGAGCAAATCTCACGTGACTGTGTATATGTGCAGTGCCAGGAAGTAAATAAATAATTTGATTCAAACCTGGAAATGGCAGGACAGAGCTGGAGAGTCATGTGCATGGGCACCTGCAATGCAATCCCCCTCTAAGTGGGGGAATGGCTGTACTCTCTTCTGGCCTAATATAAGAGTGACACTGCATAGTACACAGCATCTTCTGCTTGGCTTTTGCCACAAATCCAGAAATGATAGGCCATGGGAGTCATAGGCTGAAACCTAAGCTTCATACAAGCTCTCCTAAAAGGAGCAGAATGTACCGTACTTTTCCATGTATAAGACAATTTTTTTTTACCTTAAACAACACTTTAAAATTGGTGTAGTCTTATACATGGGTAGTGCAGAGGGCGAACGGTGGAAATGATTTCTGTCTTGAATAGTAGATTGTCACTGGCGTTATTACGGGTGATAGGCTGCTGTGACAATATCCGCTTGTGATTAAGCATTGCTGAGACATTATCCGCTTGCAATTGGGCGTTGCTGCGAGAATGTCCGCTGGCGATTAGGCTCTGCTGCGGCAATTGGGTGTGTGATTGGCGGCGGCTGGTGTTGATTGGAAATACAATAGGAGGCTTCTGTGTTGCGTTCAATTGCAAGTGTTTGGAATTTATGTGAGCTTTTTTCCAGCATTCCTCCCATTCTGTACTATCTCCCCCCATTTTATTAATATTGAGTCCCCAAAATTAGAGAACATCTTATCTGTGGGAGTGTCTTATAGACGGAAAAGTATGGTATGTCTCTATAAATGTTGGATTATTAAAATCCATCTCATCTAGAAAATCATGTTTAATCAAATCCATGAGAACATAGGAAGCTGCCTCATACCAAGTGAGACCCCTGGTCCATGTAGCTCAGTATTGTCCACATTTGATTGCCAGCAGCTCTCTCGGGTTTCAGGCAGAGACTCTCTCAACCCTGTCTGGAGACTCCTGGGAATAAATCTGGGACATTCTTCATGGAAAGCAGATGCTCTGTGGCTGAGCTATGGCCCTCCCCTTTCGTCTGCATTAGTATCCTGTCTCTATAGCAGATTATGAAAGTAGTGTGTCACACCAGCAAAACCACCTCTTGCATGGGAATAGGCCAGAGCAGGTCAAGCAGTAAGGCCGCCCAAAGCCATTTAAGATTGGCAGCAGCAGCAGCAGATATGTTCTATGCTTTTGATAATATTTTATTCTCTTGCTAATAATGCTTTTTTAAATGTGCATTTTATGTTTGACTTCCATTACTAACATTTTCTTTTGAAATGTTATGATTCTTTCGTTAGCTGTGTTAAATGTGCATTCTGTAGCTGACCTACTTTATAATGTTTTATTTTGACATGTTTAAGATAATTTTTTAGGTTCCTGTTAATTATGTTGCTTTGAATGTACACTTTATATTTGCCTTTCTTCTGTAATGCTTTTATTCTGGATTGTTTTGATGTTTTAATGTAGATTGTAAACTGCTTTGAGATTTTTTTCCTTAAAAATATAAAGAGGTATAGAAATGAAATGAAGATGATGATGAAGAAGGCTGCTCCTAAAGCTTCAGAGCTGCCTCTGAGCTACAAAAATCCCAGAGAACTCAAGCGGATTGTTGTGTTTTGCTCAAGCTCTCCACAGAAGGGCAGGGGTGAAGTGGGTGGTGAGGTGGTTTACTGACTAACAGCTCTAACTTCCAAGCAGGCAATATCTTTTTCAGGGCTTTCCATTCTATTTCCTATCACAGTGCTTTTAGGATACCTCAGGTTACAAACGCTTCGGGTTACAAACGTTTCAGAAATCGTGCTCTGGCGGCGCGGCGGCAGCGGGAGGCCCCGTTCCAGAACGAATTAAGTTCTTAACCCGAGGTACCACTGTATAATTATCCACTGTCAAGATAGCAGAAAGCTCCCCCTCCATAACTCCCTCCAAACTGTTTTTAACATATAAGCCCCTACACCAATCTTTTTGAAAGTTTGTAGGTGAACAATTTTGCCTACAGTCTCTCCTCAAAATCACAGGAAGGTAAGCAAATATATTGTTAGTTCTATCTCCAGATCAGCTTTAAAGGCCCCCATCATTAAGAGCAGAGCAAATCAACAACAAAACACCCTGCATCTATTCTTCTGAAATTTGGCAGGTATCTTGCATAAGGAAACTTCTATGTAAGCATCTTTGTACACAAATTTCCAAACAAAACAATAGGAGGGACAACCATTTCCATTTTTAAATCACTCAAAACTATAAAGATTGCCCTTGCAGGAAAACACCTGCTGCTATCCTGAATGTAGTGGTATAGATCTCCTCTGAAGGGGCTATCATGCCTGGAATTTTCTTCCAATTCTGAGAAGACAAACTTGTAACCATTTTTAAAGTCCCTACATTTCTGAACAGGACCGAAGGCAAAATGGGTGAGCTCTGATGCAGCCTGGATCAAATCAGATCACTTTCAAAACCACCTAATTCAGGTCTGAATAAAATGTTATGTGCTGCACATCCTTGTCAAAACCTCAAAATGTTAGAATCAAAATATGAAAAAAAATCAATAGTTTCTTTTTGATAAACTTGGCCAGGAGCTTCCAGGAAGCCCTAGCCTCCCAACAGCTCAATGGATGCAGCTTCCTGGGAAGGCGATGGGTGACGTTGCAGTAACTTAATTCAGGACATTGCACACTCATCCGCATGAGCGCTTGATTGCCTCTGCTGGTTTGTTCATACTGAGCCAGTAGCCCTGCTGTCTCCTCTTCCCTCTCTCCTTCCTGGCAAGCGGCAGCAACTCAGCTGTCAGGAAGTCAGGTGAGCCTCACTGCCCTGCAAGGCCATCTGCTACTGTCTGCTCACCTGTTTTACACAGAGAGAGCCCCTAGTCTTAAAGACACACGATGACTATCTGACCAGTTATAACTATGAGCGGTTTAGAACTTTAATTTGCATTCCTATATTTCTCCTTCTGAGAATGTTCATTAAAACACTCCTGTTGCGAACAATATACCTCATTCTGTGCCTGAATCATCTTTATCAATTTTTCCATGAAGGCTGAGCATGAAGAGGCAGGGCTGGGAGGCTCTATGTCTAAAGAAAGTTTGTTTCCTCCTAAACTACCCTCTAGATTTCTAACAGGATTGAATTACATTTTATCTCCTGAAGAATACTGAAGGTCTTAATTTCTTAATTAGGACTCTCTACTTCTGAAATCAGTGTTTTCTTAAGGGTCATATCCTTAATTTCCATGTTTGTCTGCACATTATTTGAAGTCTACTTAATGAAACACTTTTAATGATATAATTTAATATTTCATAAAATAGCTATCATTCTAATAATGTGTCAGTGTCAGCAATACAAATAATAGTCAGAAATTGTTCAATCAAAATATATTTGGAAAAGCTCTTCAAGGAATCAATATTAAACAACTATTTGCTTTCAATTAGGAATATGTGATTTTCTAATATCCCATTATTGAAAACATAATTTGCAAATGATAACTCTAAACTGTGAAGTCATGTTGGTTAGATGTTTTACTGTTCTTGATTTTTAAAAATATATAAATTTAACTTATGTAACTGTAGATGGTGCTATCTGTACAACTGAAAGCATGAAAAAGAAAATACTTTAAAATCTTGGGGTGGGGGAACTGCTTGAATAAGAAAAGACTAAGAAAACCAAATAAACTATCTCAGGAAAGGCCACACAAGTTGTGCTTGAAAAATTAAAATGCCACTCATCTTATTACCTGCTAGGTGGTTCAAAATCTCATTGTGTGTTTTGTTTATATTCTGGTTTGTTTAATTTATCAAGCACCACAAACCTGGTATGTGAACAGATTTTCCATACTGAACTCATTTATTATTATTTGGACTCAACTATTGCATTCCGCTCTTCCCAAATTCTAGTTTCAGTTGGACAATCTCCAAAGTTAATTCCACAACTGGATGAAGGGCAATTTGCTGCAATGCTCAGTTTCCTCAACTCACTTGCATTGTTCTCTATGGGTTGTATCCAATGAAACCATCCTGTATGAGCAAGGACCCTCTCCTTTTCCTGAGGCACATCACCAGTGCCTCCCCCAGATCTGCTCCAGAGAGTTGGAGGAACCCTTAAAACAGGTTTGAAAGGTGTGTGTTAAAGAGAGGGAGAGGAAGTTCTGGTGCACAAGCAGAAGTCCTTGAACAAAAAGGGTGTCTTTGCTGGATACAGTGCAATGTTACCAGGGTGCACATGCTCATTGACAAGGAATGCAAGAAACAAGCACAGTACTGACTGTACGTATCAAAGATTTTAGGGTGTGTGTGATTTACTGCCACTCAATCTCCCTTCTACCCCTTGATTCCAGACTCCTGGAACTCCACATAATCCCACTGACTTGACTTTGCTTCTTGCTCCCTCAGAGTTTCCTCGTGATCCCCTGCAAGCTGACTTCTGTCCTTTGCCCTCCACAGAAACTGCCCTCACAAGAAATCACAAATGTTCAAATTATTGCTGGATATAGATTCCCAGATGATCATGACATATTATTGCTTAATGAGGTTCAGGGCATCACTATCCAGGATTGGTTCAAAATTGGGAAAGGAGTACGACAAGGCTGTATATTGTCTCCCTGGTTATTTAACTTATATGCGGAATTCATCATGCGAAAGGCTGGGCTGGATGAATCCCTAGCCGGAATTAAGATTGCTGGAAGAAATATCAACAACCTCAGATATGCAGATGACACAACCTTGATGGCAGAAAGTGAGGAGGAATTAAAGAACCTTTTATTGAGGGTAAAAGAGGAGAGCGCAAAATATGGTCTGAAGCTCAACATCAAAAAAACGAAGATCATGGCCACTGGTCCCATCACCTCCTGGCAAATAGAAGGAGAAGAAATGGAGGCAGTGAGAGATTTTACTTTCTTGGGTTCCATGATCACAGCAGATGGTGACAGCAGCCACGAAATTAAGAGACGCCTGCTTCTTGGGAGGAAAGCAATGACCAACCTAGACAGCATCTTAAAAAGTAGAGACATCACCTTGCCAACAAAGGTCCGTATAGTGAAAGCTATGGTTTTCCCAGTAGTGATGTATGGAAGTGAGAGCTGGACCATAAAGAAGGCTGATCGTCGAAGAATTGATGCTTTTGAATTATGGTGCTGGAGGAGACTCTTGAGAGTCCCATGGACTGCAAGAAGATCAAACCTATCCATTCTTAAGGAAATCAGCCCTGAGTGCTCACTGGAAGGACAGATCGTGAAGCTGAGGCTCCAATACTTTGGCCACCTCATGAGAAGAGAAGACTCCCTGGAAAAGACCCTGATGTTGGGAAAGATGGAGGGCACAAGGAGAAGGGGACGACAGAGGACGAGATGGTTGGATAGTGTCTTCGAAGCTACAAACATGAGTCTGACTAAACTGCGGGAGGCAGTGGAAGACAGAAGTGCCTGGCGTGCTCTGGTCCATGGGGTCACGAAGAGTCGGACACGACTAAACGACTAAACAACAACAATCCAGGAACATCAAGATACAGGTTTTGGTGGTAAAATGTCTATATACCCTCCAACATCCTGGTGATGAAAATTGGGACAATGAGTTTCCCCCCCACACACGTGCACACACAGCCTCAGTGATAGCACTCAAGTGGAAAATCCACATTCAGGGGCAGTCTACCTGCCACTCCACTCCACCACCATCACTAGGTGCTGAGCATGAAGAAAGGGGTTGGTTTGCCCACCCCCTCAATCCCAATTTGCCTGATCGGTAGCTGAATTTGCCTGATCGGTAGCTGAATGCTTCTGCCCTGTCAGAAGCATTCCCTGCACCCAGTTGGCAGCTGGAAAGTGAACTCAGCATCCTGCAGGGCGGACAGGGGCTTGTGCACCTTGCTGAGGGCCTCCGAGGGCCCCCCTAAGAGCAGCAGTGGCAGTGTGAGCATAGAGGCCGCAGCCACTGCCATTGTTGGGATCCTTCCTGTCGCTGGATGGAGAGCTGAGCTGAGCCGCTTCCTTGGAGAGGAAGAGGTGGCTGCGCTCAGTCACGTTTGGGTGGGAAGTGAGAGGTGGAGGGTGTGCAGAACTCGGCTGCAGCCTCCTGCTAACGTGGGGCTGTGTGCATTTCTCTCTTTCTACACATGCAGCACCCAAAAACAAGCATCTTTGGGAGTGTGGGACCAAAAGACAAGACATTGCGGGATCCAATCGGAAGCCAGGGTGGCTTCTGTGATTCCAGGATGTCCCACTCAAATCAAGACTGTTGAGTATATTTCTTTCGTTAAAAGAACCTGGATACGTCAAATTTGAAGAGTTGGTTGTCTAAAGTAAGGGAAGCAGCCATGATAGGAAAAAATAACAAGTTACAGAAGACCAGGGCAGGCATAATATACAAGTGGGTTCCTTTAAAAACAAATTACATTTATTTATTACCTTTCTTAGGGGTGAAATTTGAACACATGGTTTTAATAGCCCAGCAGTGGAAGTGGGAAAATATTTGGTCTAGTATAATTAACTGTTTGTTTTTGTGCATAATGGATTATTCTATTAAATTTGTTATAATGACAATAACATTGTTTATACAAAAAAAAAATCTTAAAGTACTTGATCCTGTACATAAAGATGCAAAGGGAGATGACTTGCTATTTGAATGAGAAGAATAAATAGCTAGCCTAATTTTGGAGGAGGATAGGTCCTTTTTATCTTTGTTTAGCTATGCCCCTTTGATGGAAAAAAGAGAGAGAAAAGGCACTGGTGTAACTGAGCCTACCATAGGATAATTCAGTGTAATCTCCTTGGTTTGAAGGTGTCAAGAATATAGTACTGTGTGGTGAACAACTAAGTGATCAAACGTCATACACGGTTCAGTAATGATTTCCATGTTCCTTTTACAGATCCAGTTCATCTAATTGGGCTTTCAAGTGTTCCCAGCATGGAAGATGGTTTGCCTTATAGGCAAAGTTTACTTAAATTATTGCAATCAATATCAAGCTTGTTATTCACCATTTTCAGGAGGGATTTCTATTCAGAAAAAAACTGATTGTCCAATAAAAATCACTGCCAACAGCTGGAGTACCATGTTCACAACTTATTTCTAACTAAACCAAGTCCATTTTAAAAGACAAAAAAGAATGCTGTCAGGCATTGTCAGGGCTGGCCCAAGATATTCTGGTTCCTGAGACAAAGCACAAAATGGTTTCCCTCCCCACCAGGAAGAAGGGGGCGAGTGAAGATCTACATCTGGAACAAGTATTATAGTATGAACCAGAGAAGAACTCTGGTGGGAGACTTGCTATCAGTTAAAGATATAAAACAGCATTGCAAATCAAACAGGGCTCATTCAGTGAAAGCTATACTATGGTTTCCAGAATGTTTTTAATGTTTTTAATTTAGTTAAAGCAATTACTTGTCACCTTTCATGGCAAAGCTCTCCCAAAGAGGCTTGCAAAATCTAATTAGCTCCATATACTTGGTAGGTATGTTGTCAATGTCAGTATTCATTTTATTATTGTTGTTATTTTATTATTATTGTTGTTGTTACTACTACTACTACTACTACTACTACTACTACTATACTGCACTATACCCGAGGTCTTAGAGCAGTTCATGTTCCAAGCTTACGTATATGCAGAAGGTGTTTTACATAAACCATAAAAAATACAAAATACAAATAGACCATAAAACATTTCAGTGATAAAAAATACATAAGACAGGCATCACCGATACAGTTCCAATATGTCCACCAGTATGTCTTATGGTGCTCACGAATCCACAATGCATGACAGAATACTCTTCCTGCTCAGTTCCTATTTGCGTTTTTCCACACCCCAACGCCACAAAAATTCCAGATGTGCCTATCAGATTTGCCTGTCAGACACATTCCTCACAGTTTAAGCTTGTGCACCAGGTGCACCCATTCCTTGTGATGTCTGATTTGGTCACAGTGACACATACCTTAGTTGCATCCCATTTGGATTACTGTGACACACACTATGTGGGGTTGCTTTCAACAAGTGCTCAGAAACTTCAAAGAGCTTCAGACAGAATACTGACCTGAGCTGGTTAAAGGGAGCATATGACTTTTTTCACTGCAGTATTACAGTGTTTACTCATGTTAAGCTTGTGGTCTACTAAGACCCCTAGATCCTTTTCACATGCACTACTGGTAAGCCAGGTGTCCCTCATCTTATATTTGTGCAGCTGGTTCTTCCTGCCTAAGTGTAAAACCTTACATATGTCCCTCTTGAAATTCATTTTGCTAGTTTTGGTCCAGTTCTCCAATCTGTTAAGGCTGTCTTGAATCCTGATCCCATCTCCTTTGGCATTAGCTACCCCTCTCAGTTTGGTGCTATCTACAACTTGGATTAGCATAAACTCAATACCTGTATCCAAGTCGTTTATAATGACGTTGAACAACAGCAGGCGCAGAACTGAACACTGAATTGAACACCACTTGTCACTTTTTTCCCCAGAAGGACAAGGAACCATTAGTGAGCACTCTTTAGGTTTGGTCAGTCAACCAGCTGTAAATCCATCTAACAGTTACCTCGTCCAGCCCTCATTTTACCAGCTTCTCCGCAAGAATATCATTGGAGACAACCATTTGCTAGCCTCCAGTCTGCAGGGACCTCACTGTTTCTCCAATAATTCTCAAAGTTTATAGACAGAGATTACATCTGCAAGCTCCTTTAGTACCCTTGGGTGCAACTCATCAATCCCCAGGGATTTGAATTATGTCTGACTACACTCACCTTTCCCCTGCCTTTGTATAATAAAACCCAAGAGGACATGATCACTTTCTGTCAAGGTTCCCAGTCCTTCCACTTTGTTGATCAGTTCCTCCATGTTAATGAGGACTGGGTCCAAGATCGATGGCTCCCTTGTTGTTTCTTTTACCTTCTGGGAAAAGGAATTGTTAGTGAGGCAACTGAGGAATTTTTTGGACCTTACATTTTTGCAGATTTCAAGTTCCAACTGATATTGGGGTAGCTGAAGTTTCCCATGATCACTATATCTCTCCTTTTTGAATGTTTGGTAAACTGATGTAGGATGGCATCGTCCAAGTCTTTAGTCTGGCTTGAAGGTCTATAGCAGACACTCACAGTAAGGTCACTGTTTTCCCCCTCTCCTACAATTTTTACCAATATACTCTCAGTATGATTTACATGCTCCAGGTCATGGATCTCTTAACAAGTGTACACATTCTTTACATATAATGCTGCTATTCCTCCCTTCCTGTGTGGTCTATTCCTTTTGAAAAGGTTATAGCCCTCAGTTTCTACATTCCAGTCATGAGTCTCATCCCACCAGGTTTCAGTAATGCCTATTAGGTCATATTTGCCAACATGAGTTCAAATTCATCTTGCTTGTTTCCCATACTCTGTGCATTAGTATAGAGACAACTGTAAGCATATGTGATTCCCTCCAACTGCTTTTTGCTTGTAGTTTCCTGTCCTTTAGCAGGTTTCTGTAATCCCATCTCAGTTTCCTGTGCATCAATGAATCTATTATCCCTAGTACCAGGTGTTCTCCTGTCCCCTGTAATGTTGTGTCCCTCCCCCTCAAGATCTAGTTTAAAGCTCTCCTGTTCAGGTTCATGAAACACATTCTGGCCAACTGCTATGAGGTGCAATTCATCTCCTGCCTCAAGGAAGCAAAAACCTTGGTCCAAGAAGCCAAACCTTTCGTGATGATACTACCTGCACAGCCAGTATTTTCTTCTATCTCCCTGGGCCACTACCTTCAACAGGAAGGAGTGATGAAAAAACTACCTGTGTCCCAAGGTCTTTCAGCTTCCTGCCCAAAATCTGAGGCAATGACTTTTACTACCTGTGTCCTACAGCAAGAATTGGAATAAATAATACCTGGTTGTTACATGAGCCCTGTGTCTGTGAACCAGACAACCATGGCCCCACTGATTTAGTCTTCACTCTGATGCCCTTGCCAGGCTCACAGAGCACCTCTTTCACGCTAAGGAGATGCAATGTGGGGCAATGCCCCTATCCCATAATGCTTCAGGATTTAAGGTCTTGGGGTCATTGGGATGTGGCAAATTTGCCCCCACATAAGAATAGGAATGACACTGCTTACATAAGATGCTTTTAAAAAAGAAGAAGAGAGGCACACCTTTTAAAGGAATATTTCATTGGATGAATAGCATCATCCAGATGTAGGAAGGAATATATGACACTTGTTTGATATTTGTATCTTCCTCAGACTGTGTTTTTTGATGTGGAATTCTCCACTAGGGAGTTATGGGAGTTATCAGAAATAATCATTGTGTAGTATAGCACGATAATAAGTCAAAATAGAATTCTGGACCATATTTCCTATAAAGCTATAACAACCAATTTCAGCTCACTTGCTGTGAGGTGTTAGTATGACAAAGCTTTGGAACGTGCCTTGAACTCCAGACTCTTTTAGGAAGATTTTGTGAAACAAATCCTCCATTTCATACATCTATGTTTGTAAAAGTTACAAGCCTTCACTCTTTAAATTGGTCATGTTAAGCTTGAGGTTTCGAGTTGTTCTGTGTACTTTAGCAGATGTTACCCAGCAACTGCACTGATCCATCTGAAGCTCCATTTCTATATTAACTGCTCCCGAGAGTGTGAGAAACAAGACTAAAGGAGAACAGGGCAAAGCAGTCACTGACGGACAATTAGGGTTGCCAGCCATAGAGGTGGGCAGTCAAATGTTACCACAGATGTTTCAATAGAGCATCACCAGCAGAAGGATACTCGGCACAAGCAGGAGAAAGATTATTCTGTGTGCATTTTGTTTTACTGGCAGTAGGGTTAATAGCAGCAATTATTTATTTTATCTTCTAAGATGCAAACGGTTGTCTCCTGAAGGTGGAAGGGTTTTCGCAACCAGGACTGGCTCAGCATGGATCAGTTTTAATTGCCATTTTGCAGAGTCAGAGCCTCATACACTCCTGAACTTAAATGAATACGACCAGGAGAATGAAATACCATGAAGTATATCATTATGCAGCTGCGCACTACTTTGATATGACTGTCCTCCTGTCTCCACATTAAAATAGAGTTGACAGATTGTGTACACCAGCTAGCATGGCATTTATCTTAAGATTGGAGAGGGGTGGCAAATGCAACAGAACAGAGAGTATATTGTTTGGATTATAGGGTTAGGGCAACAGTTGCTTCCACAGGGGTCCTCAAACTTTTTCAGCAGGGGGCCGGTCCACTGTCCCTCAGACCTTATGGCTATTTTTGGGGGGTGGGAATGAACGAGGGATGATGAGTGGCACGCAAAAGGGCTCTGGAGAGAGGCTGGCACCAACAAAGCCCAGCCCCCTTCCTCCTCTAGGCAGGGCGGGGAAAAGCCAGGAGGAGGCTTTGTGAAGGAGAGGGAGGGAGAGGGAAAGAACACGCGCACTGGCGATCCAAGTGGCGATTCCCGGATTGTCCGCGGGTCAGATTTAGAGGGCAATTGGGCCTGATTCAGCCCATGGGCCTTAGTTTGCCGACCCGTGCTCCACACCCTGGAATGAAGACAAGAGTTTAGGCCTTTTAATCACAATGTTATTTGCCAAAAATCAAAGGGTCTGCAACAGGCTGAAAAACACCCCTTCCCCATTGGCATTAGATCTGATGAATGAGGATGCCAGAACCCAGATGAAGTTTCTTCTGAAATAATTATTTACATCACTGATGAAATCTGATGTAGCGTGGAGGAAAAGGGTAAAGAGGGAGCACCCAGTAGCCTACTGAAGGAATCACCCAGAAAATGTCATGCCCCCTTGCCTCCTTTTCCTCTACTGTCCTCTCTTGCCACTGCCACATGCCCATGCACCCACGGCTGCTCACCTCCATGCCCTTGCATGGCGGTGGGCAAACAGCAGGCACACTGTGGGTGGCAAGTGGGCACAGGGTGGAGGAGGAGGAGACTGTGGCCAACAAGCACAGGAGGCAGGTCTGCCCCCCTTCCCAGCTGTCTGGAGCCTGAGGCCACTGCCTCACTTCACCTCATGGATGTCCAGTCCTACTAGCTACCTTTTCCCACTCTGCTAGATAGGGCAGGATGCCATGCTGTAGCAAAGAGGTGTTGTCCCTTCATAAAGGTGTGCTATTGGCTCATGTGACCCACTGACTGATCCCTATGAGATCCTGGGGTGCGTCATTGAAGCAAAGGGGTGAGGCAAAACCATCCCCTGCCAAAGCAGAAGGAGAAATCCTACTTGCTTTTGTAATTTCAGAAGCAGTTAAACCAATTTGTTAGAATTTGCCTGCTTAACTATACCACCTAATAGGCCACATGAAGCAACCCTTTGGTTGTAGGAGAAAGTATAATTCATCACATACACACACCAATCACCTTTCTTTTTCTAAGCCAATATGTCTGAATATTGTGTCAGGTACCAAAATGTGTTGAAGATCCAATCAGAACAATTTACATATTTAAACAGCAGTCGCACTTCCATTACATGTTCCTCTGCACTTATATGTGTGAATGAAAGTGAGAGTTGTGAGGGACCGAAAGAGAGAGAGAAAGAATGGGTAGCAATACGAGTCTTAATTAACTGTAGTATTGCACAGATTCCCCTCAGGAGGTGTGGCAATTTTTAAACTACCTGCTGAGTTTTATAGATGAGGTAAATTGGAGTTGTTGCAAAATGTAAATTTAAACCTTACTTTTCTCTCTCTCTAAAAGGAGATTAGGAAAAGAAATGAGAACATAGAGCTTTTTTCTACGTACCTATTCTACAGTGCAGTCCTTTGCATGTCTACTCAGAAGTAAGTCACATTGAATTCAATTGGACTTACTCCCAGGTAAGTGGACATAAAATTGTAATCTTAATGCCATTCTGTGAAACACCACGTCTCAGTCACACATCCAACTGATCCAATATTTATGAACCCCTTGCATTCTTCCACTGCCCCCACTTTTATTCTTATGGCAATAAGATTTGAACTGCATTATATTATGAAATAAAATGTCTATATTTGTTTTAAACAGCAATTGTACTGTTCTGTATCATCAGATGACTGGCAGATGAGGCAGGCGGAGGGTCTGTCAGGGTGAAATCTCCCCTGCATTACCCACACCTAGATAGTAAAATTCTGAATTCTTCCACTCCAAATGGGGATATATTGAAGAGTATGGTGCCAAGATATTCTCCTGCATTTGTTTTAACCTTTCTCCCACAACTTATGAAATAAATCAATTGCATTTCAGCATTATCAGTGAGTTCAGAATATTTCAGAGGAATTTCAATGGGTGTGGCACAGAAATTTGCTGTGCTTGCCTTGGTTTCAAGGCTAGGGGATATTTCTCAGTTTTCTTTCATTTATTATGTAAATCATTTCTCCAGAGGTCTTCATTCAGCAGCCTTCCTGGGTGCTTGTCTATACTGGGTATGTCATCCTCTTATGTACCTGACAGCTGTTTTTTAAAAAAGTGAAGCCTTCTTTGGTCTTTTAGAAATCAGTGCAGATTTTTCTTAAAGGTAAATCTTCTCTAAAACAAAATCCATGACAGCAATAATCTCAGGTGCTTGATAATCAGCCACTTTGGCTTCCTGTGTTTCAATTAAAGGTCCAGAGAAGACATCTTGAGAACTCAAGACAAAAGGTTTTTTTAAAAAACAACAACCGTGAATCACAAGGTGGCAGAGAAGCTGCAGAGCTGGAGAAACATTTAATGGACAGAAAAATATCCATGGCCACCCTGAGACAATAAACAAAAATGTCAACCTTGCACCCACCCAAATTCTGAAGGAATTTGAAAGCACCCTGAGATCGGGTGAGAAAAACAGTGGAAGAAATATTTAGAGAAATGGAAGGGCAAGTTTTGGTACAGCAATAATACTGAATGCTACCCATGTAAAACACCCACTACACTAAACCTTGCCTCTGGTGTGCTTATGACATGCATGATTTGGGAACAGAGGTAGTACATGGGGAAGAATTCAAAAATATGATTTCCCCCATTTGCAGTTGTATGTGGCAAAGTCCAGAATTCTATCACTTCAGTCTAGGAACTTTTTGCATTGAAGGCTCTGGGTCCCACCAGAATTTGAGATAAGAATGATAGCTTGGATTGATATGATTGAATTGACAATAGCCAACTTGAGGTGGCATGAATAGCTTCTAAATGGCACAAATAAATTGGGTCCTCCTCACAGAGGGAACGTGTTGTGGTGAGATCATCAGGACTGACCTCACTGTTGTGGGTGGGAGCGATTGGATAGCCACATAGAATCATAGAATCATAGAATCATAGAGTTGGAAGAGACCACAAGGGCCATCGAGTCCAACCCCCTGCCAAGCAGGAAACACCACCAGAGTACTCCTGACATATGGTTGTCAAGCCTCTGCTTAAAGACCTCCAAAGAAGGAGACTCCACCACACTCCTTGGCAGCAAATTCCACTGTCGAACAGCTCTTACTGTCAGGAAGTTCTTCCTAATGTTTAGGTGGAATCTTCTTTCTTGTAGTTTGGATCCATTGCTCCGTGTCCGCTTCTCTGGAGCAGCAGAAAACAACCTTTCTCCCTCCTCTATGTGACATCCTTTTATATATTTGAACATGGCTATCACAGCAACCCAATAGGTGGTCCCTCGGTTGTTGGGCAAATCTGGCTAATGGGAATTTTGTGTATTAACTGAGGGATTTTTATATATACCGCTGCATGTTGCGTTGAGCTTCCTATTTTCACTTCAGGCACCAGATCACCCCCACCCACCCACCCAAAGGGATCGAGGCTGAGTCTAAAGGGATCAAGGGACCTATTTATGCCCATGCATGTGACCCAGAGCTTCCTTTTTCGGCTCGTGCACCAGAACACCCGCCCACCTCTCCCTATATTTAGGGTCTTGCCATGACCTTGCTATGCCATTGTGGGTCATCTGCTTTTGGGGCAGGGGCCCGATAGGAATTTTCCCATTTGGCTGATTGGCTGGTGCCACTTGGGTTTCGCCTGCCACATAGCAAATTGTCACAACTTTGTAAGGTTTGGCGGTTAGGCACTGGCTAAAATGGTGGTGTGGAGGGGAGGGCGGGGAACCTGGCCCCTCCAATGGCAAGAGGTATTCCGTTGAAGGAATCCAGGAATTTGCCATGCTTTTGTTGACCCCTTTCGGGGGGTAGGGTCTCGCAAGAGTCCCTGGGAGCATTTTGGGATGAGCTTGAGTCACGTGCCCGTACCAATGCTGCCCCGTGGTGTTTACCTGCACTGACGATATGGTGGGGCCCAGTCGTCAGTGCTGCGTCCTGCTGAGGCCAGGAGCAGCCTAGTCAAACCAATGCCTAAACAAACCACTCACTATCTGTAATCAATAAAGTTGTGACCAAAATTATGCCAATAACCTAAAATTAAATTCCATGTCATGTGTGTAATTATTTATTGGGGTAGCTCCTGGGGGAGAGGGGGAGAAAGAGAAAATATTTTAAAAAGAAATGGTTAAGCAAAATTGACTCTCGTTGATTGAGGTGTGTGATAACTGCCCTTGTTTTTAGCAGCTGTATAGTCTCTGGATTAGCAAGGCTTGGCATACTGTACAAATAGGAACTTGGCATAAACAAAATAGGAGCTTAGCCTTCAGTGGGTAAACCAGGTAGAGCTTTCTGAAAGCAGTTTAGATCTTGCCTCCAGAATCACCTATGAATCTTGGTCTGGAGAACACCAGCTCAAGGTATGGACACCAGGGCCCCAGCCGAGCCCTGACAACTACTGTACTACCATTGAGATTCTTTCTTGAAGTTTCCAGATAGACAACTTTTTAAAAATGTTCAGTATGATGATGGGGCTTCTTCTCAAACTAGGAAACATTTAAATGGATGTCTTTGTGCTGTTTTTTTGCAGTACTGGTTCTGTTTGAGAAGTTCAGAGGGCTATAATTAAGGTCTTCACATGCCAAACTGCAATGAAAAAGAGGCATGAAACATCACAAGCAGCACAGAGGGGTTACACTTAAAAGATGATCCTGCCAGGAACACAGGAAATGATATAGGCTCTGTAATACCACTGGGATGCTTTAAGAGACTCAGACAGCTGCTCAGGAAACTGCAAGCACACCACCATAGCCATTAGCCCTCATTCCTGTTGAGTAGCTCTAGTTGGGGCCAATTCAGAAATCGGGCAAAGGAGCACAGAGTATATTTCCTTCTGCAAAATATGCACTTGCTGGGAAGTCTCAGCTGTCATGCCACATTAAACAGGTTTCTATTATGTGTGCAAAACAGACAGTATTAAAGCTGTTATGTACCCAAACAGTTACATCCAGGTACTTTACCAAAGGCAGATCACTGAGAAAGTTATACAATACAGACTGTGTGTGTCTGTGTGCACACAGAGAGAAATTTTAGATCCTATATTGTTGTTTAGTCGTTTAGTCTTGTCCGACTCTTCGTGACCCCATGGACCAGAGCACACCAGGCATTCCTGTCTTCCACTGCCTCCCGCAGTTTGGTCAAACTCACTTTAGTAGCTTAAAGAACACTGTCCCACCATCTCGTCCTCCGTCGTCCCCTTCTCTTTGTGCCCTATATTACTATTCCTTAAATGGAACAGAAATAACGTTAGATTCAGACATGTAGTGCAATTCATATTGCTTTACTAAAGGGATGAGGAATCTTTAGCCATCCACTTCAACTCCCATCAGCCCCAACCAGCATGGTCAATAGTCAGGGATGATGGGAGTTGTAGTCCTGCAACATATGGACAATCCCATTTTCCCTATTCCCTGTTTTATCACTCTAATGGGAAAAGAAAGTCTAGCTCTACTACCACTACAAGCACAACATACAAGGCTCATTTACCCTGTCAGTTGGTTCATCCATCATTAGTGTTCTGCCTTTTCAAGTTTGGCTCTTCAAGGACATAGGTAGAAACCTACATAAATTCCTTTTAAGTGAAGATGCTAGGGATTAAACTCATATCTTCTAATGTAAAACATGTCCTATCCTACAGACCTATGGAGACTTATTCTCTAACATACTTTTGATAGCTCTTTCATCCATTACAGAGTTGCTTTGGATGTTGCATGCAAGCAACTAGAAAAGAAGTGCCGAACGCTTCCTGTCCTTATGCTTATGGGTCTCCTCTACAAGAGAGAGATGAGGCTCCTTCTGACCAGAGCAGAATGTCCTCTCTTTCATAGGGAAAGGAAAGCACATATTACTCATGCTTCCTTTAAGCAACCTTTCACAAATGTCCCTTTATTTATAAATTAATTAAGGCAGAAAGATTTGTGTGACTGCAGCAGAGTGAGCTTAAAGGGCCACCTAGTCTCTGCTGGATTGTGGCCGTCTGGATGCTGTTGGACTCCCACTCCCATCAGCCCTAGGCTGTATGGCCAATGGTTATAGATGATGGGAGCTGTAGTCTAGCGACATCTGGAGGGCCCGCAGAGATTAACCATATTAACCCATTTTACCACATACCTGCATTTAATAGAAGTCTTCTTTACACTTCAAAGGAATATACAAAGATAACGAACCTCAGCGTATCTTTAGTCAAAGAAACAAAACAGCTCAGGCCAAGCAAGCACCAGAACTCTTCTCCTTCTGACCACTCATTGTTGTCCCACCACCAACTCCTAAACAATCTGAGCCCTTTTCCCTAGCTGGTGCCTCCCACTATTCCTCTGCATGACAACATCTCACCCATGGTAACTATGTTGTACCCACTTAAATCTATTTGTAGAATGACTGCAGGCCAATTTGTTAAGCCCTTCCAAGTGTCATTGCCATTGGTGGGAGAATTAAGAGAGAGGGCCTTCTCAGTGGCTGCTCCCAGGCATAGGAACTCCCTCCCTAGAGAAGCTAGGCTGACTCCCTTATGGAGGACCATTCACCAGCAGGTGAAGACTTCTGAAAAAACAAACAAACAAACAAAAAAGATTTGAGGAAGTTTGGGGAACTCACTACTGCCAGTGAAAGGGCTGTTTTTATTGCAATTAGTTGTATGGTTTTAATAGATTGATATATGTATATATTTTTACTTCTAACAAGGTTTAATATTTTCCTACAATTTTAACAGTTCACATTTTTATATGTAAGCCGCCTTGAGTCCCATCAGGAAAAAAGGCAGGGTATAAATAAATATATATATCTATTGTGTTGGTATCTCATACAGCAGAGTTAATGTTTCAAGCATGCATGTGACATTTGCAGACATCTTTGTAGCACAGAGTCATTGTTCCATTGGGTCTAGTGTCTGAAGCCAGCTCCCTGTCAAGCACGTCCTTGGGAATCCTGCCATCTTCCATTCTGGTGTGTGAGACTGGAGTGTGATCATGGTGGTAATGTGGGCTTGGGAGAGCACACCTTTGCTTTAGACTCTGTCCTGCCCTGGGATGCCCAAAATCAGTGGCGTAGCGTGGGGGGTGCAGGGGGGGGCCCGGCCGCACCGGGCGCAACATCTGGGGTTAGGGCAAATCCACGGGTTGGGGGCGCAAATCCACGGGTTAGGGGGCGCAAATTACTTGCCTTGCCCCGGGTGCTGACAACCCACGCTACGCCACTGCCCAAAATTCTCATGAGGCATCATGTATGGAAGCCATTGAGGTGTCACTTCTGGCAATGGGGTAAAGGGACCCCTGACCATTAGGTCCAGTCATAGCCGACTCTGGGGTTGCCGCGCTCATCTCGCTTCATTGGCAATGAAGTGGTGCTTATATCTTCTCATTGAAATAAGGGATACACAAAAGTATATAATTTTGGCTGGATTTCAACAATGTGTTTACAGGAGTCTAATTCTGTGCTGGGTTGTAGCCAATTGACAAATTTGCTCAGAGTCAACAGAAAGACAGGTTTTAAATACAAGGATCATCACAGACATTCTAATTTGATGAACGATTTAATATAGCTATCTGAAAAAGAATAAAAGCTATAGGTTGGATTATGGATTATTGTTCCCATCTATTTTCTCTCCTGCAAACAATGTCCTTTAATATTGGGGTTTCTAAAATTTTGCTAAAGCAGTCCTTTCCCCACTGGCAATGCAAATGCTAAGGGGCTGGGAAGATAATGACTGTTACAAAGCAATGAAGGTTTCAGTGGGTGCTCTTGTACAGCACTTATTGGCATCCAAGCCAGCTACTTAGCATTCCATTCCCCCACAAGAAAGCCATTAAACAATGAAAAGAAACATAAGCAGGAAGAAGAAGGATGCATTCCAAACACCCCTGCGTGATCCCCCTTGCTACTCTATTGATTCTCATGGCCCTTGTGTATTTGGCTTGCTAGCTCTTCTCAGCCTTCATTGTGAGACAATGAATAATGTTTCACTTTGTCAAGTAGAACTTGTTATAACAAATGAAGGATTATATTACTACCCATCAGCATTTGAAAGCAAAATAAAACGTTTAAAAATGTATGTCAGAAGGAGATTAAGCCAAAAGTCATGCTCACTGTGTCAGCATATTCCAAATTCAGTACAGCAGATAAGCAACTTCAGTGAGATGATGGTCACTGAGATATATTTTATGGAAATGATGCAAATCCATAATGTAAATATTTTTTTTCCACTCTAGGTTGCCACTTTTAAAAACTTTTCTCTATTTAACAGCAATAAGATTTGAAAAGGGAAAACCTTTCTTGTTGCGAGGGGTGTTCATGCATTACGTTCCATGTAATGTGTGAATCCCCCTATGGAGTCAAAATCATGGCAAAAGCTTCACTTGGCTAATTCTTGCATGTCAGTTTACTTTCAAAGACACAGAAAAGGTTTTTAAACCTATTCTAATCATAGTATTTCTGAAGACATGGTGGACCTAGACAGGGCTGGCATAATGAAGCAAACTGCTTCAGGAAACACTTTGAGAGGGGAAGGTAGATGAAGGCTGGAAAGGAGACCCCCACCTCAGAACCCCAATCCTAAAGAATAGTTTTTTGAGGGGGTGGGATGCTGCCATGTGTAGGAATGGTTGACAAAAATTGGGTGCTCAGCACCACACAGCAGAAGTGCTTTCCAATACCACAGAATAATCATTGAGCAAGGCCCATTGTGATTGCACCGCCACGCACAGTTTCTTTTTGTTTTCTGCACCATGCACCATATATCATAATGAAAAGTAACTCACATTTTTGGTTGCTCTGGAGATCCTGTAAAACATTCTCTGTGTGACTCTTTCATTTGGTGCACAGATGCAGAAAATTCAGGCATCCATTTAAGACCAACCTGAGACCAAAGCCTTTGTGAGGTGCACGACAGACTCTCACGTGTCAGACTTGTTAAATTAAGAAGGCTGTTTTTAAGCAATGCCAAAGTGGGGTTTCATCATATGAGGCAGGAAAAATGAAGGCCTTCGCAGCAAACTGCTATCACTCTTCATTATGAATCAGTATAATTACCACTGATTCATGGTCGCCAGTGGATTCAATTAGTTCCTCTACCAGGCTGTTAAGGAAGTGGGAGTAGCTATTTGGATTGGAAAAGGTCCATGATGGTGAAATAGCCAAACTAGGAGGGCAGAAAGTTCAGGCATGGAGAATGGACATTAACTCAGTTAACATGCCTGAGGAGGGAATTGGTAATCAGACCACTTATGAACTACAAAACAGAAGACTTTATTACTTCTCCTGCTCTATTTATTGCCAGATTTATACAGTACTGTGGCATTCCTTCACCTCCCTACACATTTTAAGGGGTCCCCACCACCTCATACGCCATGCATTTTTAATCAGAAACAAGTTGACAGTTCAGAATGTTTCAGCAATCTCCCACTACTCCTCCCATCATCTTTTAAGCGCTTTACTGAAAGGGCATTGAGATGCCAATTAAAAAATGATGGGCATTATGATATGCTGCATATCCAAAGTATGTGGGGGCGGGAGTTGAAATTACCACAAAATTGTGGAACCTCATTTAACACACACCGGTAGTAATTACTGATGACACTTTAGTCCAAATCTTCTCTGACAACCTAATGATTATAAGGTAAAACAGACGTCCCCTAGTACCACCAGCTGGGAACACCCTGCCAGAAAGGACCACAGCCAACACAACACTCTGCCTTGCAAATAGATAACGTGGTCAGTGATATCAAAGACCGCTGAGGTCAGGAGAATGAACAGCAGAATGAACAGGGTTGCACTTCCTCTGTCCATTCCGAACTGTAATTCATCTGCATTTGTATTACTTTGCATTTGTATTTCTTTCCTGTGAACAGTTGGAAACCAGAAGGAAACAGATCTAAATCTAAAGCTGTATCAGAGCTGTAGTCAAATATACCTCACTGATCAGTTTTTAATGATATTGTTTTACTGGAATCTATTTGACCCAAATACCAGATTGGTAGTGCTGTTAATGAGCAAAAATTATTCCCCCCCCCAAAAAAAATTTGTTTACTTATATGAATTTTCAGTCTTTATAATATATGCACTGAAAATATAAATACCGTTAATATGCATCTGTGTAAATATGCTATTTAAAATAAAACTGCATTATATGTTTGTCTGTCCAACCGTTTTATATAGCACATTCTATATCTGGGGCTCATAGCAGCTCATTAGGAATGTATCATGGAGAAGTTGCAATATCGTCTCACTTACACACTGATCTCATTTAGACATACTTCTGGGTGGATATGTACAGGACCATTACCACCAATAAAATCTTAAATATCACATTACATTGTAACAGAAAACTTCCTTTATATTAGCTTTTGACACTTCCAAGCTGCTGTGATACACAGCTTAGCACAGTATCTCAAGTCAAATATTAATTTCAAATTAAATTAATGTAGATTGTAAAGTGGATACGGGAATCATGTTTTTAACAGGGAAGAAGTCTTATTTGTCATGCAAGCTGCCCCTGCTGAAATTCTCACTTCTGCACAACCATTCATAGCCCACTTTCCATCATCATCACCGTCAGATTTATAAGCTGCTGTCCAATAAAAATATATTCCCACGTGGTTTACAAAGCGTGTCCTCCCTCAAAGAGGGCATGTGTTGTGGTGATACCTGGAGACTGACTTCCTGGTTGTGGGTGGGTATATTGGACAGCCACAACACCCGACTGGTAGGTCCCTTGTTGCTGGGTTTAATCTGGCCAATGGAGAGCTGTCTAGACGGGCCGAGGGACCTATATATACCTATGCACATGACCCAGAGCTTCCTCTTTCGGCTTGTGCGTTGGAACACCCACCCACCTCTCCCTAATTTTAGGGCATTTTGTGCTTGACCTTGCTATGCCATTGTCTGTCATCTGTCGTTGGCACGGGCACGGCAGGAATTTTCCCCACTTGGCTGATGGACTGTTTGCTATTTGGGTTTCACCTGCTGTGTAGCAAATTGTCACAACTTGTAAGGTTGCGGATAGGCTCTGGTTCAGGTGATAGGGATGGGAGAACGCTCTCGCCATCCCGATGTGAAGGGTAATCCGTTAAAGGAATCCAGGGATTCCACTTGGTTTGGTCAACCCCTGAGAGGGGGTGGTGCCCATGCCGAGGCAGCTGGCATTTGTCCGCAGACAGCTTTTCCAGGTCATGTGGCCAGCAGGACTAAACTGCCTCTGGTGCAATAGGACACTGTGATGAGTGCCAAAGCACACGGGAAAGCATTTACGTTCCCGCTGCAGAGGTACCTATTTATCTCCTTGCACTTTTTGGCGTGCTTTCGAACTGCTAGGTTGGCAGGAGCAGGGCCAGAGCAACGGGAGCTCACACCGTCACACACAGATTTGAAGTGCCGACCTTCTGATCGGCAAGCCCAAGGGGCTCAGTGGTTTAGACCACAGCACCACCTTCTCCTTAATATAGCATTAACCCAGCACAGTCTAAACATACAAAAACCAGACTGCACAACCATTTTGTACAGTTATCACTGCAAGAGTTGCACATGGCTAAATAAAGTTCCTTTACCACGCACACTCATCTGCATAATTTATAAAGTATGCAGCAGGAAATATTAAAGTGGAGGTGAAGCAAGCATCACCAATCAGCTTTTTTTTTTTTTTAAACTGGGAACAACCTGTATATGGCCAGGAAACGTTTGGATTTTTATATAAAAATATATACACAAGGGGGTGGGGGCATTAGTGTTCTCCCTCACAGTTATGAACCAATTGTAATTCAAGGAGGTTTGCCCGTCATTAAATTTCCTCTAGAAAGTCTTATTTACCTCAGAAGGCTACATTATATTTTTCATATGTGTAGGTGGTTGTGTTGTAAGTGCCTGTGCAGGAGCTCTTTAATGCTAACCCCTCTTGATAAAATCCTCATCATCATCATTTTAATTTGTATACCATCTTTCTATCTTACAATACTCAAGGTGGTTTGCAAGCTGAAGAAATGTACATCTTATAACAATCTAATGCGATACAAAAATGTGATAATAAAACATAACTTTAAAATAAGCAACCTACATCAAAAAATAATATTCAAGAATCATTAGAATAGTATAAAATAATAATAATAATAATAATAATAATAATAATAATAATAATAATAATATCAACATATAAAAGTTAAACAGAAATCCACTCAACAGTTACAATAAATAATACCTAAACTATCAATGAAACAATGGCAAGCCACACTACATAAAATAATACAATACACATTGAGAAGCAGAGACTAGAGGGTGGGGCAAGGCAGGTGGAAGGAGGCCTTGCCTGATGGAGTCTCTCCCCATCCGAGGCTGAGATCAACATGACCAGAGCCCCTGACTTTTGGGGGCACTCCTCTTGATACCTTACTTGCAAGAGTGTTATGTTGTTTTAGATGGTTGATACTCCCCCAGCCCTTGAGGGCCAACACACACTCTCTCTTGGTCGCAGGAGCATTTGACTGAGCCCAATAATTCCCATACCATATCTCTCTGCCTGTGCTCCCGGGCTCCGCGCAGCTCTCCGCAACCCTAGGGAGCCCAGCGCTTTGCGCCGGGCTCCCAAAGGTTGCGCAGAGCTGCCTGCATTCCGAAGCCTGGGGTGCGCTGAAGAGCGTGCCTGGGCTTCGCGCAGCTCTCCGCAAGCCTGGGGAGATCAGCGCGGCTCCCTAGGCTTGCGGATAGCAGGCTGTTCTGGGGGCTGGGGTCGGGGGAAGCTCGGGCTTCCCCTACGCCAGCCCCGTGCCTGGGGGGGGATATTTTTTTTCCTCTTTATTCCCCCCCCAAAAAAAAACTAGGTGCGTCCTATGGGGCGGTGCGCCCTATGGGGCGAAAAATACGGTAAGTGTCCATTTCAAAGGATGGCAGTGCTTCAGTTCTCAAATTGCTTTGGAAAGTGTGATTAGATATGCCTACTTTTAAATGTGGACTGACTTGCCTTTCTTCCCCATCTATACCAGAGAGTTTGCCCCATTGAACTCAAATAGGAATTACTTCTGAGTAGGCATATTATGCCACCCGAAGGCAAGATAGTAATGTGCACAGCCATGGAACCACCAGTTTCCAAGTATCAACATTGCATGCTAGGAGTAAATGCTCAGAGAATTCTCATATTAAATTCTAATCAAATCAAGGGAAGTTTACCCATCACTAACTCATAAGGTGTCCAGATGTGGGGGACGGCATTGCTCATGCATCTTTAATAGAAATGTAGAAGAGGGAACAATTACTATGCTATCTCTCTTCCGCAAATAATTCAAAAACAGCAATTAAATTGCAGTCTTTATAAGAGTCCATAATTAATTACTAAACTAGCCCATATTGTATTTGAAAAAGATTTACTCTGTGTTTTAAATGCTGGACACATAATGGAGGACTTAAGTCCTAAAGAGAGGGAATAAATTGAAAACCACTTAAGATGTGTTTTTTGGCATTGTACATGTAAAAAAATGAGCACGACTTGCAAGGTCAGGTTCACCGACCTAAAAGATGGAAGCAGGGGTAGAAAGAAGGTAGATGAGGGATATATTGATATAGATAAGCAAGGGTTTGTGCCTTTCAATTGCTTAACAGTAGAAACAACCACTGTTTTCAAATTAGGATTTTAGAATCCTTGACGCATAGTAACTCGGATGAAGATTTCTACTTGCATATGCAGATCATTGCAGTTTATGGCTCATGGGCAATTGGCTTCATCCCCTGAGCCATGATTTTGCTTCAGACTCTGGTTGGTTGACTTCGGATTTCGAATAAGAAAGTATTTTTTTGAAACCTCAAGTCTACCCATGCCTGCAGTGCTGGATTAGACCTCATGGAGGCCCTTAGGCAGCTGAGATCTCGGGAGTGGGGGCCTTCATGCATGCTCTCTAGGGGGATCACATCAAACTAAGAAAACCTGACTGTAATTTTCTTTCAAAATCAAATCAATCTTATTTTGATCTGTTGTTGTGGGGCTCCATTTCCGAGCACAATTCAAAGTGTTGGTGCTGACCTTTAAAGCCCTAAACGGCCTCGGTCCAGTATACCTGAAGGAGCGTCTCCACCCCCATTGTTCTACCTGGACACTGAGATCCAGCGCCGAGGGCCTTCTGGCGGTTCCCTCACTGTGAGAAGCCAAGTTACAGGGAACCAGGCAGAGGGCCTTCTTGGTGGTGGCACCCGCCCTGTGGAACACCCTCCCACCAGATGTCAAAGAGAACAACAACTACCAGACTTTAAGTAGACATCTGAAAGCAGCCCTGTTTAGGGAAGCTTTTAATGTTTGATGGACTACTGTATTTTAATATTTTGTTGGAAGCCACCCAGAGTGGCTGGGGAAACCCAGCCAGATGGGCAGGGTATAAATAAATTATTATTATTATTATTATTATTATTATTATTATTATTATTATTATGAGGCATGGGGCCCATAGGCCAGTGCCTACTCTGCCTGTTTGGTAATCCGGCACTGCATGCCTGGGCTAAAATATTAACCATGCACTGAATAATGGCCTCAATGTCAGCCTGCATTTATTTTACAATAGAATCATAGAAGAGTTGGAAGGAACCCCAAGACTCATCTATTCCACCCCCGTGCAATGCAGAAAACTCAACTAAAGCATCCATGACAGCTGGCCATCCAACCTCTGCTAAAAACCTCCAAGGAAGGAGAGTCCACAATGTGTGCTTAAAAGAAAACAATACTGCGGATTCTGAGCCAGAACCAAAACTCATGAGTCCTGCAACATATATTCTGATTATGAACCTGGCAATTCCTCTGAGCAAGTACAGAGTCTCTTTTGCTGAATACAACCTCTCTGCATGCCTCTGGGTTCATACAGCAGGTGTGCCAGGAAAGTATGAGCCTTTTCACTTTTCTTGGAAATCAACAGTTAATTCAATTGTTTTTGAGATTATATGAATAAAGAGACAGAATAATGCAGGCTTCTAATAGAGAGTGATAGTGATTAAAGCTATTGTTCTATGGACAGAGACTTAGAAGTTGAAAGAGTATTTGGTCCGCTTCAATTGGTATCATGTACCATTGAAAATGCTGATACGTATGGAGCCAAGCTATTTACTGAGCTCAGATTCCATATATACAGTATATGTTTGAAGAGTGTAAGAAACAGTCTTAAAAATGTTTCTCCATTTTACTGATAGAGCAAACAGAGACCGACTCTCAAAACCCATGACTGATTCCACTTGAGAGAACTCAAAACACACAATAGAATATAATTCAAGAAAATGAGCCAAACTACAGGATCAAAGGACCACCAGGTATGTAGTTATCATTCCAGAAAATCACCCATTTTACAGAAGTACATTCTTCCTCCCACGCATGCCACCTTTAGCATTAGCTCTGAGATGAGACTTGTATAGTACTGTAATGACATGGGGAACCTAACCCAAAAACAGATTAGATAAGGGACAATTACCTTCAATATTAAGTTTTCACTTACCCCCCTGGTGCCTAAGTAATTCTCTGTATTCAGTGGCTTCATTAATGCTAGTTTTCTGCTCTTCTTAATTAATTGCCTTTTTAATATTATCATCACTCAAAATAATCCCTTATCACTAGTGCTTTGGAAAATCCCAGAGACATCATAAATAAATATTATAAACATAGCACGCTATCAGAGTTGCCTAGTTCTGTATTCCCTCTTCTCTTATTTCCTCTGTAAAAATGTTTCCTTTTAGTGTCCCAAGCATCTCTAGATACTTAAGGTTTTTTCCATCTTTTAGCTATTTTTTTAAGACTGTATGTCTCAGGAATTGCTTAATTCATCTACCTGGATTCTATGAAATTTAAAGTCCTCATGTAACAAGCACGGGGTAACTGTTCCACCGCTAAGGCTGCAATCCTCATCTCACTTGCCTTGGGGGAATGCCCCACTGGATTAAATAGGACTTACTTCTGAGTAGTCCTTGAACTGCTGCTCAACAGGACACGGGCGACAATTTCTATCCAACACCCCTTCAGCAGCTGACAGAGCTTTCTGGAGCAAGCAGGCCACCCAAAGCCCAGCACAGGGCAGAAGGTGGTGGAGGCAGTAAGACGGGATGGCCTTTGAGTGGCCTCATTCGCAATCGCTAACGTGAGGAGGACAAATCAGACGGAAGACAGTGGAGGCAGAGAATATGGTAAATTGCACCCAGATGAAACAGAGGCAAGGGAGCCAAAGGTACTGAACAGGATGCCAACAATTGTCAACAATTGCTTAAAAACAGCAGGTGTTTTTCAACAGTATGTAAACTGAGCATGGATCTTCTTAAGAAGATACGTATCAGCCCTAGGAAGTACTCAAAATCCATTTTAACACCCTACATGTCAGAAGCAGTTATGGAGAAAGGAGGGGAGAGAGAAATATTTTCAATGCAACGTGTCACAAATGTGTTAGCACCCTTGCTGCATTTCAAATTTCCAGGGTTACAAGAGAATAGACAAAATTCAGTGGCTTTGTATCGGTTAAGGAGTCGTGAACAAGCTAAAAAGGAGCTATTTTCTCCACAGTGCACAATTTTTTTTAGTATCTGCTTTCATTTTTATGAAAGAAAACAATAAGCCCCCTACAGTTATGAATGAAAACGGATGGTAGGTATTAAATTAACATGGGTATTGCTTCTAACTGTTTCCCAGGTTAAATATGGGGAAAGATGTATAAATTCTTTCCTTCTTCTACAGATGCTCATGGCCTCTGTCTACATATATGACCACATTTCCCTTGCATATACACCGGTGACTCATCTCCAAAGTGGCTGTATATAGGAGTTGTGCTGAATTTTGACATTTTAAATGGACAAACCTTGTCCACTGTTTGGGAAATGTATATGATATGCTGTATGAACAAGTCACAGTAGGCCTTGATCAGATATTTGTGAACTTGTTAAATCCAAAGGCTTACAATTTAGAAAGAAAGAAGAGGAAAAACCTCCTCTCATACCTTCTGAAACTTGCACGCACAGGATGAAATATACATTTTCCAAATCCTAGAATCTAGGATATATCATGCAACTGAAACAACTAATAGCTGTTGTTGTTTTTAAAGTCATATAAAAGAGACATAGGACGCGGGTGGCGCTGTGGGTTAAACCACAGAGCCTAGGGCTTGCAGATCAGAAGGTCGGCAGTTTGAATCCCCATGACGGGGTGAACTCCCGTTGCTCAGTCCCAGCTCCTGTCAACCTAGCAGTTCGAAAGCACATCAAGTGCAAGTAGATAAATAGGTACCACTCCAGCAGGAAGGTAAACGGCATTTCCATGCACTGCTCTGATTTGCCAGAAGCGGCTTAGTCATGCTGGCCACATGACCCGGAAGCTGTACACTGGCTCCCTCGGCCAATAAAGCTAGATGAGTGCCGCAATCCCAGAGTCATCCACGACTTGACCCAATGATCAGGGGTCCCTTTACCTTTAAAAGAGACATAGGCACAGCTGGGTAAAAGGTGGGGGACGGGGGAGATCCTTTGAAGGTCTTGGTTTTGGTGCAATGCCATCTCACTCCTATTTTGGACCTGTCCCATTTTCTTTCTTTCTTTCTTTGAAGAAAGATCCATGAAATATTATGTAATAAGTAAAATTGGTGCTGAGAATATACTGGTTCTTTCCATGGCCATTGAACAACTGTAATCTAACCATCCAGTTTAAGGATTATGCACCAGGACAGGCTTGCAGGGTACAGGCCTGAGCTCAGCACCTCTCTCTTTAGAAAGTAAGCATTAACTACATACCTTCCTTTGGAGAATTCAGAGAATACTGTCCAATATCACCAGACAACACCAGCTCTCCATTTTGTTCACACCCTTTGGGAGGGGGGTATCCTATAGCAAGATCCTATAGCAAAGATTAGCAGTTTAGGATGCAGCAGATCTCTGGCTCAGCTGACTGATTTCCAGCTCAGCTGGCATTAATCCTGGCTCAGCCAAAATTATGCTGGCTGAGCCGAGGCCAACGTAAATCCCCAAAATGGGGTGCTCCGGAGGTGTGGCAGAGGTGGGAGCATAGAGGGGTCATGTGACTTGGCAGCCCAGCAGAGAACACTATTTTAAAAGCTTGTTTTCCCTCTGCCATTCCATCCAGTCAGTCATCATTAAATGCTGAGGCCATCAAGCGATGGCAATGCATGTATAAACCACCCAAATGCCTTGTGCATGGATGCCACAGAGTGAAGATAAAAGGCAGCAGATATGAAATAGTCTTTTGGACAACCCATTAAAAACTGAAATGAGGGGGAGAGGGAAATTTAGGCTAGTTGAGATATGTTATTCAAGTACAATAGGTCTCATAATTATTACAGATAAGTCAATGTCTATGAATTTCCACTTCCAATAAATTTATGTGGACAAGTATTCCAAAAATACTTGTGAAAACATATTAACCTAAAATCCACATGTACACTATGCAGCATTGATTGAAAATGGAGTTTGGATCTGGTGCAACTTTAAGCCTGTTTAACTTACCCTGCCTTGCTTTATACCAGCTTCCAGGGTGTAGGATTGCTCCCTAAACCTCCGCAGGGAAAGAGAATACTGCCTGGCCTCTGTGAAACTCACTTTTCAACAGTTTCACTCATGGTGGAATATCCAAACGTAAGTGAATATCCTGAGGCTGCAGCCTGGGGTGATAGAGCCCAGAAGGGCTTTATTCCTTGATCCTTCTCTTTGAGTAAAGAGGCTCTAGCTTGGCTTTCATTCAAGAACTTCACCTTACCTGCATTCTGGAAGAGGGAGCCTGCGTGGCGCTGATTCACCAAGCTGCATTTTAATCAGCCTCTTTGTAAGTAATACATTCTTCTCTTGCCACCTCCATTTGATAAAATAATTTAACTTATTCTGAAGATTCCTCTATCTGTCTCTCCTTTTCTGCCAACCTATCAATCTAAAGCCAGCAATGAAATATTATTAGATTTTCTTTGGCCAGCTCCATTGCATAAAAATCAGTAGTGGTTCTTTAGGGAACGGAATAAAGCACTGAGAACTTAAAAAAAAAAGATATCTCTAGGATACAAAAGGAAACTCAGTTCATTTTTTACCACTGATGGTTTATCATCATATAAAATGGAAACATTCAGACAGTTTTGGGGTGTTTAAGTTCCTACAGATATGACACCATTAGGGTTCATAAAGTAAAATGGGTACCTCTGATTAGATTATATTTATTTATGTAGAAATTTATATACCAGCTTTCAATAGTATATCAGTATAATACAATAAATCCATATATTTACAGGAACTGAATGTAATTATTAGTGGACTGGAGTGTAAAGAGATTGAGCTATGAAGGAAAAGTCTTCAGTTGAATATCACTTTTGCCGTAAACTAATAAGGATCCCTTAGGAAAGTCAATTGTTCTTAAGCTCATCTACAATGTGGGGATAATGATTCCCTACCTTATGGGGTTTTCTATGGATTACTACACAGTAGTAGAGATTAATCATCTGAAGAAGGGTCTCACCTCCAGATCTTAACAAATAGAAAGAACAGGTTGGAAACCGATGCAATCACAGATCTCCTAGTCCTTGGCCATCAAACAAAGACTAGTGGAGCCCTTTTAAAACTAGGTTACTCTGTTTCAGCTGAGCTGCCACATTCTGAATGAAGTTCCTGAATTGTCTCCAAGGACAGTCCCATGAAATGCATATTGCAGTAGTTTAGTAGTAAGATTGCCAGGGCATGTAAAACTCCTGTTAGCATCATTTCATTTTCTTGGAAAGCACTATTGGTACACTACTTGCAGGCAGAGTACTCCTTGGCCACAGCTGTCACCCGGGAAACGGGGGCAGGTTAGGCATGGGAGTAGTCCCAGATTGTGAATTTTTAGTGGAAGTCTTAAACCAAAGCTCTCTGGTTGCCCATTCACTCTGCAATAGACCAGCCTTTTCTTTTCCAGAGCTTTTCAGCACTGTGGTATAATAATAATGCCAGATTGGTTTCAATCTACTACTACTACTAATCAAATAACAGCCTTCCACTCCAGCTCTCACATTCTCTTTATAAAGGGGGGAGAGCTACTTGAGATATTTCCTGTAATTTGTCAATCCTTAAAGAACAGCCTTTGATATATATATATTTCTTTCCCTCCTCCCACATGTTCTCTCTGTCTCATGGGATATGATAGGGTGTGAGAGAGGGCCGTGAAGTCTGTCTGTGTATCATATGTGTGAGTGTGTGTCTTAAGACTCAGAAATAAACTGTTCTGCTTCCCCTTTTCTCTGTTGTGTGTACATGTAGTCCTTCTTGCACAGGCCAGGCCAGGTTTCAGCATTTTAATCTGTAGGGCTTTGGCAAATTTGTTCTCTCTCTTCTCCCCTTCCATCTCCCCACACTGGGAAGTTCTCGTTGCCCGTTATTCCTTCATCCAAAGCTCCATGTTAATAGTTCAAACAGTACTAGGAGAGCTGGTGTTGCAGAGTGGCTGGAGTGTTGCACTAGGGTTCAAGTATCTACAGTACTTGAAAGCAGGAAGAGCCAAGAAGGAGAAAGGGTGTGATTTGAGGGGGAAAGGGACGGACATGGGGCAAAAGGAGCCCCTGGGAACCTGAAGCTGGCTCTTTGATCCCAGGTTGATCATACTTTCTCTAGATTTGTTGCAGTGAAATGCAGAAGCCTTCATGGCAAAGAAGCAGACTTGTCAGTAAAACAGCAGTGAGTGTGCAGAAACCCCTCTTCCTCTGCCAGTAGAGGACTGTGGAGTTCGACTTCCAGCAGGGATGACACTTTCTCTGGTGCTGCTTTCAGTAAACAAGGGGGCAGTAGGATCCCATTTAAAGAATATGAATGCCCTCACCGTCAGAAACTGGGAAATAAATAAACAGACTAGAAGTGTTCATATATGAGTAGACATATACTGTACTTTGCAGGTCATGTACCTGTAGAGGCCTTATTTCTCCTGTTCCTGTTCCTAATTCCTTATTTGCGCGGTGGAGTCATACAACATATCTGATTTGTGTTTTTCCATTAATTTTCCTTAATACGCCAAATCCATTTAATTACAGTTTCTATAAATAATCCATGCAAAATACTTCTCTGAGCAGAATGCACTTTACCTTATGTATGTGGCACGTGTTAATACTTAAAAGCATTAGAACAGATGTTAGGTGCCTGCTCAACTTGTTTTCAGTTTTCTTTTATTTATATGTTAATGAGAATTTAATTACTTCATGAATACTTAAACAACCTGAGGGGGCCTGATATCATTAGCTTGAACATGACAAGAACTGCAAGTGACCACATGGGAAGACGAAAATTGCTTTTAGTTTACTTGAAGACAGGAAGATGAATTCATTTCACCCCCTGCCGTGTCTTACCTGACACGCAAAACTGAAAAAAGCACTAAGCACAGACTGAATTTCAGTTTCATACAAATGAAGGGATCAGAGAGAGATAACTATAGATAAAGTCATAAATTTTTGCGTCTTGGATTTGCTTCACTTCCCTTTAATAACTAATCTGGAAATGTCTTCTTATTTTTCCATGTTGTTTTTTAAAAAATTCAAAATTGCTTCTGTCATCTACTTTTCCTGTTACTATGTCTAATTCACATACACACTGTGCTGTTAAATAATCCATTTTTATGTTAAAAAAACACTATAAAATATTTTACTTAATGTAGGTAACAGAAATTGCTTGCTCCACATGGGTTCTGTTTGGGTTCTGATCTTGTCATTAGCCAGTGCCTTTAACGGGAGCATGGACATCTGCAGGATTTTTTTTTCAGGCGAAGGCAAAGTAAATACTCCAACTAAACATAAATTGGCATCAGGGAATATGTTTATCATGTCTGGTAGATCTTGTGATGGAGGACTGGTTAGACGTGGTCTCTGAAAAATTTGTATTGTAGGTTTACCCCTCAACTGGTTCTCAATGGGTCAACCTGTGGTCTATCTATGGGTGGAGCTAGCATCTGGACAGTATCCTTCCACCCGCTGCTGAAACTCTCAGTTCTTTAATTAACGCTTAATTAATTGCACTGCTACTACAATAAACTTCACAGACCCATATTCACTGTGTCTTGTGGAGGTCCAACAAAAAAATAATTCAAACTTATCAAACATGCTTATTTCTTTTCAGATGGAGAAAGATAGTGTTTCAGCCTAGGAGATATTTATTCTCCCATGTGGCAGAAACTTACAACTCAGACGATGTTGCCTAAATAGGAAAAGACATTTCTGTAAACCGCTGAGCCTTCAGCATTCTGGTAACTGCAACGTTAAATTGCTGAGATGAATTTCCAGGACACATTGGCAAAGGCAACAGTTCGAAACACTGGCTGACATTCAGTCTAAACGCTGATTTACTTTCAAAAAGAAACTTTTCCCAAAAAGAACTTACACACCCCTTCTACCTGGAACTGTTTGTTGATATGTTTATAGCACTGGGGCAGGGGAGATCATATAATGATCTGCATAATAATCTAACCTGGTGGCCTTTGGCAAACTCCTTTCTCTCCTCTGTAATCTCTTCACCAGCACTATGGGGATATCATCTTACCACATTGCGCTTTTGTAAGAGCCACAGACATAATGCTTTTGAAGTGCTCCAGGGATGCACATTGGAAATGCCTAAGTATGAACCAGAGAGAGCGATTGGCTTCTCAAAATGTAAAAGGAGTATTAATTTGCTTATGTAGGGCTCTCAAGAGCACTTGCATGAGTGCTGGAAAGCAATGTTCCAAAGCATGGGGAGATGACCCTGGAATTAGGAAACGAAGGGACAGATCAGGCAGTGACTGAAGCTTCTCAGTGAAACTAGAGCAATGGGAACTTGTGAAGGGGAAATGGGGACAGTCCACAGTCTAACAGTAAGTGGAAGAAGTAGAAACTGGAGAAAGGAGGAGGAAAATGAGATGCTGGGGGGGGGGGAGTAGAGAACAAACCCAGGATCAATGAATATAAAAACATGGGAAGAGTCTGCTGGATCAGGTCAATGGCCCATCTAGTCTAGCATTCTGTTCTCACAGTGGCCAAACAGATGCCTATGCAAAGCCCGCAAGCAGGATAGCGGCCCAAGAGCCCTCTCCCCTCCTGTGGTTTCCAGCAACCAGTATTCAGAAGCATTGCTGCCTCCAACTGTGGAGGGAGAACTCTCTTTCTCTTTGGCAATCACTCATAGCCAAGTAAGATTGTCTTCCATAAATATGGTCTTAACAATGACTGGCTTAGGGACGCGGGTGGCGCTGTGGGTTAAACCACAGAGCCTAGGACTTGCCAATCAGAAGGTCAGCAGTTCGAATTCCCGTGACGGGGTGAGCTCCTGTTGCTCCGTCCCTGCTCCTGCCAACCTAGCAGTTCAAAAGCACATCAAAGTGCAAGTAGGTAAATAGGTACTGCTCTGGCGGGAAGGTAAACGGCATTTCTGTGCGCTGCTCTGGTTCGCCAGAAGCGGCTTAGTCCTGTTGGCCACATGACCCAGAAGCTCCCTCGGCCAGTAAAGAGAGATGAGCACCGCAACCCCAGAGTCAGTCACGACTGGACCTAATGGTCAGGGGTCCCTTTACCTTTACCTTTTTATATATATATATATAAAATATTTATTGAGATTTTACAAAAACATAGGTTTACAAAATACAAAGAAAACATATGAAAAGAAAAAGATAAAAAAAGAAAACATACAAAAGTACATAAAAAATAAAAAATAAAAATAAAAATGCAAAATACAAAAAACGAATAGATAAAAAAGAATTAAAAACAAATCCATTTTTTGTAACTTTAAACTCATTAGCTTGTTTCCTTGACCTCCTCACACCTCCCCTTTTTGTATTCCCATTTAAATAATCAAATCAGCAAATCCTTACCCTCTTCCGTTTATCTTAACTCTATATCTTAACATATTATAACTCTATATTTTCATCCATTATCAATTCATTTTTGCATATTCTTATTAACTTTGTTGCTAATACCACTTATTTTCAATCCAACATCATTTTAACATTCATTAACTTTACAGTGTTTCTGCAGATAGTCTTTAAATTTCTTCCAATCTTCTTCCACCAACTCTTCTCCCAGGTCTCGGATTCTGCCAGTCATTTCCGCCAATTCCATATAGTCCATCACCTTCATCTGCCACTCTTCCAGGGTGGGTAAATCTTGTGTCTTCCAATACTTTGCAATAAGTATTCTTGCTGCTGTTGTTGCATACATAAAGAAAGTTCTATCCTTCTTTGGCACCAATTGGCCGACTATGCCCAGGAGAAAGGCCTCTGGTTTCTTCAGAAAGGTATATTTAAATACCTTTTTCATTTCATTATAGATCATCTCCCAGAAAGCCTTAATCTTTGGGCACGTCCACCAAAGGTGAAAGAATGTACCTTCATTTTCTTTACATTTCCAACATTTGTTATCGGGCAAATGATATATTTTTGCAAGCTTGACTGGTGTCATGTACCACCTGTATATCATTTTCATAATATTCTCTCTTAAGGCATTACATGCCGTAAATTTCATACCGGTGGTCCACAACTGTTCCCAGTCAGCAAACATAATGTTATGACCAATATCTTGTGCCCATTTGATCATAGCAGATTTAACCGTTTCATCCTGCGTATTCCATTTTAACAGCAAGTTATACATTCTTGAAAGTATCTTAGTTTTGGGATCTAACAATTCTGTTTCCAATTTTGATTTTTCCACCTGGAAGCCAATTTTTTTATCCAAATTATAGGCCTCTCTTATTTGATAATAATGAAGCCAGTCTCGCACTTTATCTTTTAATTTCTCAAAACTCTGCAATTTCAATTTGTCTCCTTCTTGTTCCAATATTTCCCAATATTTCGGCCATTTGGCCTCCATATTGAGCTTTTTCTGAGCCTTCGCTTCCATTGGTGACAACCACCTTGGGGTTTTATTTTCCAGTAAATCTTTGTATCTTATCCAGACATTAAACAATGCTTTCCTGACAATATGGTTTTTAAATGCTTTATGTGCTTTAACCTTGTCATACCACAAATATGCATGCCATCCAAAAACGTTGTTAAAACCTTCTAGGTCCAAGATGTCTGTGTTCTCAAGAAGCAGCCAGTCTTTCAACCAGCAGAATGCTGCTGATTCATAGTAAAGTTTAAGGTCTGGCAGGGCAAATCCGCCTCTTTCCTTTGCGTCAGTTAATATTTTACATTTTATTCTAGGCTTCTTGCCCTGCCAGACAAATCTAGAAATGTCTCTCTGCCACTTCTTGAAACAGTCCATCTTGTCCAAAATTTGCAATGATTGAAACAGAAATAACATTTTTTGCAATACATTCATCTTTATAGCTGCAATTCGACCCAACAAGGAAAGCTTCAAATTTGACCATATTTCCAAATCTTTTTTCACTTCTATCCAACATTTCTCATAGTTATCTTTAAATAAATTTAAATTCTTAGCAGTCATATTAACCCCCAAATATTTTACTTTCTTAACTAATGTTAAACCTGTCTCCTTCTGAAACCTCTCTTTCTCAATTGGTGTAAAATATTTCTCAAGCACTTTAGTTTTTGACTTGTTCAGCTTAAATCCTGCCACATGACCAAATTCTTGAATCAATTCTAATACTTTTTTCGTACTAGATTCTGGCTCCTGTAACGTCAAAACTAGGTCATCTGCAAAAGCTTTCAATTTGTATTGTTTGGCTCCGACCTGAATACCTTTAATCAGACGGTCCCTTCTAATCATATTCAGCAAAACCTCCAGAACCAAAATAAAAAGCAATGGGGAAATTGGGCAGCCTTGTCGTGTCCCTTTCTCTATCTTAAATTCCTCTGTCATCACATTATTGACTATTAACTTAGCCTTTTGTTCTGAGTAAATTGCACTTATACCATTTTCAAACCCTTGGCCCACCCCCATTCCCTGAAGATTTTTCTTCATAAAATTCCAAGAAATATTATCGAAGCCTTTTCCCGCAGCTATAAAAATTAAAACTGCTTTGGTATTGATATTCACTTGCAGCTTCTCCAAAATGTTAATTATATTCCTCGTATTGTCAGACAGATGTCTAGTCTGGTCCCCCACAAGGTCTGAGGGACAGTGGACCGGCCCCCTTCTGAAAAAGTTTGCTGACCCCTGCGCATGGTCATCAGCATATTGAAGCTCTGTGATGGAGCTATTGGTAACCTTACTCTTTGCTTTCATAACCATGATGGCATGTACCTGCTGATATCCTTGTTCTCCATGAATTTGTATAATCCTCTTTAAAGCCATCTAGGTTGGTTGCCATCACTGCCTCCTGTGGAAGTGAGTTCCAGTGTTTAACTACAGAAGGAGATACTGACAGAAAAGCAGGGACCATGGTGGCAGATCTGTGAAGTGACTGAGTGATTGTGAACCAAGGATGGCCAAAGGAATCACTGGGCCGGGGAAAAGAATATTAACTTGAATTACTCAAATATATCCTCACATTTCCCTGGCAGACAATAAAACTACTGATGGAAACAATATTTGCTTCCCATTTTGGACGTTGTGCTTTAATGGTTGGTCAAAGGATAACTACCATACGAACAAAAATGAGTCTAGTGAAGCCAAACCTCAGTCTCTCACGTCTGTTATTTTGATGTGAGGTTAGTGCAAAAACATTTCATGATCAATTTCAAATAAACACACACCATTTCCCTTCAATCTACATGCCAATACTAGGGGAGCATAACAAGTAGTCTCCAGGAGGAAACTGGTCATTATATTTTCTCAGCTAAAGTAGCATAGCAAGTCTTAAGGGAGCAATGCAAACCCAAGATCCACCATGAATGGTGAGGGAGATTTGGAATAGGCAGGTCTCCAACTGGCTGGTGTTCCTCAGCTGGAGATGCACTAGTGCAAGTCCTCCATCTTGGCTCAGCCACTTCACCTGAGGCTGGGATAAGTCCCCAAAAGGGACATTTTAAGAGAGTAAAATATTGTGCTTCGATTGGTTGATTATTGGTATGCATATCTTGAACGTATGGAAGTGAGAGCTGGACCATAAAGAAGGCTGATCTCCGAAGAATTGATGCTTTTGAATTATGGTGCTGGGGGAGACTCTTGAGAATCCCATGGACTGCAAGAAGATCAAACCTATCCATTCCTAAGGAAATCAGCCCTGAGTGCTCACTGGAAGGACAGATCCTGAAGCTGAGGCTCCAAGACTTTGGCCACCTCATGAGAAGATAAGACTCCCTGGAAAAAGACCCTGATGTTGGGAAAAATTGAGGGCACAAGGAAAAGGGGACGACAGAGGACAAGATGGTTGGACAGTTCTCTTGAAGCTACCAGCATGAGTTTGACCAAACTGTGGGAGACAGTGGAAGACAGGAGTGCCTGGCGTGCTCTGGTCCATGGGGTCACGACTAAACGACTAAACAACAACAGTCTTGATCGTATGGATCCTTTTTAAAAAAGAAACATATTTGGTTATGTTTCAGTACAAGAAACTTAGGGAGAAATCTTACAGCAAAATCCACCAACGTGCTGATGAAGTTGTTTAAAACATTTCTCATGTAACCAGTCATTTTAATGATTGCGTTTGTCAGGGAATCAGGAGCAGGAGCACTGGGGAGAGAGGATTGGGAGAGCGAAGGGGAAGAATCCGAGGGCAGCGTAGGGGAGTATGACAGTGGCCCGAGAGATTCCATGAGCTTCTCCAGCGAATCAGAAGATTCCCAGAAGGGGGCGCCGATGGTCAGGGCAAGGGGGGTCCCAGGGGGGACGCACCAGAAACAAGGAGCCAGAGGGGAACCCCAAAGCAGCAGTGGAGGATCGGGACCAGTTTCCCCACCAGAGCGTAGTGGGGGGGAAGAGTCACATGTGTCAGGGGCAGTGTCTCCTCCAGAGAGGGAGTCAGGGCTGACCACGCCTCCATCGGAGGGGAGGTCAGTTGCAGCTAGCCCCCCCGAAGGGGGAAGCAGTGACAGCAGCAGTGGAACGGTCAGGAGGAAAGCTGCTGGCTGGGCGCGCGCGCCAAGTTCAAATGTGCAGGCGCGCGGAACAGCAGGAGACCCGGATGGGGAACCAGCTCCTAAAGCCCGCCGGAGGGAGGGAGAAGGCTCAGGGGAATCAGTGGGAGAAGAGGCTAGAAAGGGCGGAACCCCGGCGGGCAGGCGGACCCAGAGGAGGAAGGAGCAGCGGAGAAGGTGGAGCAAGGCTAGAATCTTAAATTGGTGTCAAGGGGGAGGAGACTCAGACGGAGCATCAGCGGTCTGACACTTGAGACGTGGAGCTGCGCGCTGCGGCTCTGGAAGGGAAACTGAACTTCAATAAAGACTTTTATACTTAACAACGAAGCAGCGTTGGTCCTTTGTGAGCTGGGACCTAGGGTAGCTCTGACAGCGTTGTATTGCTTTTAAATGTTTTTATGTTTTTGCATACTGCCCTGCTAGTTTGCAAGAGGGTGGCATACAGATATACATGCAAATATAAATATCCCAAACTCTGTTCCATTCAACCATGTGACCTAGTGAAAGTTACATGGGGAAAACTGGTGGTACAAGGGTTCATCCGGACTTGTGCTTGTCCCATGCCCAGGCATGGGTCCAAGCAGTTTGGCCCTTGCCCTGCTATTTCGCCCCTGAAAGCCTGCTTTTTAGCAATAAATTAGAGCAAACATCAATCTGGAGAAAAGCCAATTGACGTTTGCTCTGAATCAGCAGTAAAGATGTTATGTTGTGAACCACCTGAGATCTATGAGTATAGGGCAGTATACAAATTTAATAGATAGAATAGATAAATAAAGATCCAGTATCCCCGTGGGAAAGTGATGGGACAAGAGCAAGTCGGGATGAGCCCTAAGGCAAACTGTATTCTAAAGGCTTGTTTTTCTTCTGCCAGGCTCATCCTCATTCCTGAATGGAATGTGGAACAGGGATAAATTGCCCTGATACTAATCTATCCCAGTGTACATTACGCTGGATTCCAATAGTTTGGATTGCTCTGCTGCTCTTGTTCAGAAATACTATATTCTATATTGCTTGCCCAACAAAATCAAAATCAAAATGTCAAAGTAACCCAAATTATGCACCAAGATACCAATTCAACAGCTACTTTAGATTATGCAAAGCAAGCAGATTTTCTTATTTTCTCTTTTCCCCCCAAAGTCAAACAGAAAGTTTTACTATTTTTCAGAACTAGCTCAAGTTATGTTAGCCAAAGGGGCAACTGGAAAATTTACTGATCAATTCATCTGGCTTCTGAGACCACACCAGACTCATACATATTAAATAATATCAGAAACCCCACAGGCTAGAAACTTCTTTTCTTATTTTAAAGGAATGGAAGCTAAAACCTATATAATAACAAATTTTGTACTTTTCTTGTGGTTGTGCAGATTTGTAGGCTACACAAAAACTTGTCTATATTTCTGAGGCTACGTATATAAAACAGTAGCTTGTTGACTTACTTTCTGCCTCTGAGGAAGTGACTGACTGGCCAACATTTTCATTTCATACTATACACAGTTTCCTTCCTATGCCTTTCGGTCTGTAATATCTAGATGTATATCTTTGCTGAGGAAAAATTGCCATAGGAACAAACAAGCAGCCCATTTCATCAATTATGAAGTAGGAAAAGCCCTCTGGAGTCCTAGATCAGCAAACTTGCCAAGGGAGGTAGCAGTAGACGATACATATCCCTCTGCTTTTGTACTACTGCGCAGCTGAAGAGGCTCAGGGCTCTCCTTGCCTTTGCATCTACAGTTGCACAGACTCCCAAATCCTTTCCACTTAATGGAATTTGTGACCTAGAAGGTCCGTCAAGGTAGCTGACAATGTTGTTCCAGGACCAGGTTTATTATCAGTGTAGTTTTAAACTATGTCTGTCACCTTATGGCATTTGGGTCACCAGCAGTAAAAATAAAAGCACTCCAAAGAGGATAAAAGTAAGTTTTAAAACCAATAAATCTCACAGCAGTTCTGAATCATAGGGAAAAATGCGCTTTCCATAGACAAAGAAATACTACAGCATGTTTCACACTTTGCAAGGTTAGCCCACAATCTTTCTTAGATATAAAATATAATTAAAGCCGACAACCTGGTTAAACATTTAAATTTATTAACTATGCCATTTTGCCTCATTTAACTTTCAAACTTTGTAAGTCCTCCATTTATCCTTGCCCCCTCTTTCTCAGTGACCCCTGGGAGAAGGCAGGCAAGGACAGGGATCCAGGGATGGGACCCACCAGGTTATCCCTGGGCAGCAGCGCTGGATGGTATCATCAGGAGCAGAAAATAAGACAAGAGAACCTAGTTTGACTACTGGGATTTTGTTTTGACATGTGTGGCAAAGACATCTGCTAGATATTTACTCGGAGTAAATTAAGACTGGGGTGCAGTGTGGAAATGGCTGCTTGCTTATTTTTCCTCCCAGAGGGCAGTAGAATAATAGCAGCTTTAAAAAATTGTTTGCTCTTCTCACTGAAAAGTTAAATAATTGCTAAAATGGTTTGAAAGTGAGGAAAATCTGTTCCTGCATCCTTCCTGCATCTTGCCATAAGTAAATCAGCAAACAATAAGCTAGAGAAGCTAATCCTTATCTTAGATACGAAGTTCACATTTACCTGCAATTGTACCATCACCCAAAGTAACTCAGCATAAAGATCAACAAGGCAAAACTGGAAAATACACAAGGACACCCTTACAGTGTCGTTGGGCCACTCTCTGTCTCTTTGCATACCTATTTCACAGGTGAGTTGTGAGGGTAAAATGGGAAGAAAATCGTGCACGCCGTCTTGAGCTCTTTGAAAGGAAGGTGGGAAACTAATGTTAGAAATACATGTATGAATAAATAAAGACGGTATGAACAATATATAAGCTAACTGGAGTAGATACCGTATTTTTTGCTCTATAAGACTCACTTTTTCCCTCCTAAAAAGTAAGGGGAAATGTGTGTGCGTCTTATGGAGCGAATGCAGGCTGCGCAGCTATCCCAGAAGCCAGAACAGCAAGAGGGATTGCTGCTTTCACTGCGCAGTGATCCCTCTTGCTGTTCTGGCTTCTGAGATTCAGAATATTTTTTTTCTTGTTTTCCTCCTCCAAAAACTAGGTGCGTCTTGTGGTCTGGTGCGTCTTATAGAGCGAAAAAGGTAACATTTAAATAGTCCTTTTGCAAAAGGGAATGGAAGTCCTTACCTTAACAAATAAACTATTGATAGCCAATAAATACTGCAGCATTAATCCATGAATGCAGTTGGGGGCATTTCCAGTCTTCCTGAATGAAGATATGCCAGTTATATTTCTGAACATTAACTGGATATGCAAGGGACTTTCATAGGAGACAATCACATATCAAATTATAGGTGCTTGGAAAAATGAATTATTTAAAGCAAACAACCTACTTGCTGCAATATTTGGGATATATACTAAAGATAGTACTTTGTCTGCTGACTTTATACCTGTTATTGCAACCATGGTAATTCTTTTCACATCATATATAGCAACAAAATCTGCAGAATTTCTTAAGTTTCACTAAAGCCACATTCCAAGCTATTCATTTTCACATATCTTATTGAAGTACATCAGATGTTTATTTTTAAGCACTGTGGGGTATACCTTTCTCATTCCCTAATAAATCATCTTCCCAGGTTTTACTGTTCTAAAACACTGTGCTTCTGCTGTTCTGTCTTTAGCTTGGAAAAATATTAGTCATAATACTCTATTCAAAGGAAAGAAAGTGAGGAAAACAGATAATTACAGGGAGAAACAGAGCATGCCATATAAAGTTCATGAAACCCAAAATGCTATTAATACCAACTTCCCTGTGTAATTTCTATTGCTAGACAGAAGGATGCAATTGTCAAAGGGAGAAGGCATTCAAAGGCAGACTAACTGCCTCATTGAATGCCTTGCATTGTTGGCAGGGTGGACACGAAGCTTTGTGGGAAGAGAGTATAACAAACTTGGAATGTGGAATTTATATGTAAAGCTTTTAAAGTTCAATTTAAAAAAAATGTCTTCTCAAACCCCACAATGTTTGGAGGCCTTGGAAATTTTATTATTATTATTATTTTAAAAGAAACCTTTTTTAAAAAGTTTGCCCTCCTTTTGGAAACAATGGGCAAGAAAGGTAAGAGAGAAATTTAGGGAGTAATCCTATAGCAAGATCTGTCAGGTTGAGTAGGTTCAGTGATCTGGAGTCTGTTTGTTTTTTAGCCAGAGCAAACAGGAGCTCTGCTCCAGCACCTCTCAGGGGGGTGATATTACCATTCTAAGAGAACAAGGGAGAAGTTCATGGTGAGCTCTGGCACCTCTTTTTCTAGAAGAATAGCACTGGTTAGGATCCAACAGATCCCAATGCAGCTGGGCAATGCCAGTGTAACTCCTTCATCCTTGGCTCAGGTGGAGATGCTCTGGTGTATCTCCAGGCTCCTGGCTCAACTGGACCCAGTTGGCTTAGTGGAGCCTGGCAGATCTTAAGCCAGTGTACACTCCAAAAAGCTGCATGGTGTGGGAAATTTAGATTGGACCCTAAGTCTGTTTCTCTGGGTCACGTGACTTGGCAACCTGGTGTAAGTTGAGCCAGCAAAAACGATAGTGTAACTCAACATTTTTAAACGCTTGTTGTCCCTCTGCCCAGCTTATGCTGACTCTGCCAGCAGCATCCCAGTTTGGAGGTCATGTTTACATTGGTATGCTTTATGCCTGCTTGTTGTGTATAGGCGTGCTCTTTTAGAAATGCTCAGAAGCTTGTCTCAATTTCCCCCTGACTTGGAAGCATGACAGGGGACAGGAGGGCTCCAGACACCAGACACTCCCATGCACACCTTTTTTGGCCTTTCAGATGTCCTTGCTCCACTGGTAGTTGGACCTGTGCTCTTACTACAGCCAAGGCATGGGGGGAGGCAGCAAGAGTCAGAGAAATAGGTTCCAACATCAGGTCTCTGCTCCCCACTCCAAGGGCTATGGCAGAGGTCCATCCCAGTACCTGCTACCTGAGTCTTTAAACTGGAGGTGATTGGACAGAACTTGAGATGTTCTGCATGCAGAATATGTGCTCTACCACTGAGCAATAGCCCCTTCCCTCTGGGAAAGTAATGCAGCCTTCAGTTAAGCATGTTTCGAATACATGCCTAACCATCACTATCAAACTCATGTCTAGGAATGGAGTTCCTTGAACAGGCGCCTCCTTTTAGAAATTAGCCACGAGGAGCTTCCCGTCACCCAGAGCTGGAAATACTTTTCTAAAAAATCCGCTTCACTGGTCATCTGGCACTCGTGAGCTGTGAACCAGGGTGCCCTCAGTTTAAATCTTGCCTGCTCCATGAACTGGAGTCTACGGAAAACTATTATCAGTCAGCTTCAATCTCAATTCTCCTCCCCAATCCAGGTATAATATTGGTTTAACTATTATAATATGTATGTAAAGTTCTCTGAACACTTAAAAATGCTACATCCATGTTTATTATGTGCTGCTCAAGCTACATGAAGTTGTGCGTTCTCAGTATCATATAGCATTACAGTACATGACTTCACAGGACGCTGGTGGCGCTGTGGGTTAAACCACAGAGCCTAGGACTTGCCGATCAGAAGGTTGGTGGTTTGAATCCCCGTGACGGGGTGAGCTCCTGTTGTTCGGTCCCTGCTCCTCCAACCTGGCAGTTCAAAAGCGCATCAAGTGCAAGTAGATAAATAGGTACCGCTCCAGCAGGAAGGTAAACGGCGCTTCCATGCGCTGCTCTGGTTTCGCCAGAAGCAGCTAAGTCATGCTGGCCACATGACCCGGAAGCTGTACACCAGCTCCCTCGGCCAGCAAAGTGAGATGAGCACCGCAACCCCAGAGTCGTTCGCGACTGGACTTAACTGTCAGGAGTCCCTTTACCTTTACCTTTACCTTTACCTTTACCTTTACCTTTACATGACTTCACAATGACAAATAATGCCAGGAACTCCCATGATAAGGTCTGATTCCAAATGCACAATTTTCATGGAACTTCTGCATTCTGAATCTTTCTTCCAATTTTAATGAAGTATCACACTTCAGAACATACTGATCCCAAAGCTCCCTCTCTTCACCTATTTGTATCAGAAGTTGCTATGTGAGATGAAAAGATTCCAAAACGACTTTCCAAATCTTTGCACGGGGACCAAAATTTTAGCAACTTTAAATTCTCACTCTTTCCTTGGGCTATAAACTCACCATCTCAAGGAATGGGAAGGCCCATGGCCTAGGGCTTATGGAACTTAGAAAGAGACATAAAGAAAGTGTGTTACCATGGAAACACTCAGTATCTGTTGCAAATCTCTGTAAGACAACATTGCAGGGCACACTCAAAGTTTTACATCATTTATAATTCGGATTACAAATTCCACTGTTGGGTATATGAAAAATAAATAAACCTCAACTTGGCAACCCCTTAAACAACTGCAACCACCAGCATCACTGCTGCTAGCCCAACTGAGCAGATCTTCCCCATTAAATTTGAGAGTTCTTTTGAAAAGTATACTTATGAAAGAATGCTTCACTCAGTCTTGGCATGACCAGTACAGCACCGCAGAACTAAAAAAAGTATAGAGGAGATAAAATTTGTTTTATTGCAATGCCTATGAGTGTGTATAATGGGGAGGGGGAGTTCTTCTTTGTCCCAAGTTCTGAGGCAACTTTCATAGGCTCAACTTTAAAAGGCATCCATCCTCACAGTAAATCAGGGGCTGCTAAGGAGAGGAGGCTGGAGAAGTCTTTGAATGTGCTTTCCAGCTGCTTCCCGCCCCCGGCACAGTGCAAAGTAGGATGAAAATGCGCTCGCATAAGATTTAGCAGTTGTACTGGGGTACAGCCATAAACAATATGCTCTATTGTATAGAAAAGATCAAAAGCTGGTGTGAAAGAGGCTCACAATATACCTGTACACTGCTGGAAGGTGAGAAACTCACATGACATTCCTGGGCATCCCACTCGCACAGGTTCTTGCTTTTTCAGAGCATCAGCTGTTCCAAAAGCCAAGCCAGGTGGAAATATTTATTTATTTATTATTGTTTTACTATTCAAAATGAGCAAATTGTAATGTTTCAAAGCTTAAAATGATTCACTGCAAATAATATAAGCAGATGCATCATTTTAACAAACTATGAAGAAACTGTATAACAATAATAAAAAGACAGCTGAATAAACCAAAGGTGTCAAACTAGCTATGAAGGTTCATTGGCATATTTAACTATACAAAGAAATGGAGGTTCTAGCTAGACTGAAGATTACAATAAAACTCTGTTAGTTTATACAGTTCCTAATAAGTTAGGTAGAGTTCATAACTACCAGAGGCAGCTAGTGAGTTCAGAGGTAACTGACTGATCCATTGGAAGGATCGTTCTATTGCACAGCAAAGATTCAGCACAGTGGCGATTTTGAGTGTTGGTTCACCTTCTTTGAATTCTGGGGATTCCTGGCTGCCCCCAAGCCATTCTGTGGTTTTGGTTATGTTACTAAACCATACACACAGGCAATTAAAAACTGTGCTGAAATTAAAACCTGTTTCTTCCTCCCAATCCGTTTATGGTCAACCTGATTATGGTAACTAAAGGTCTTTAGTGGGTGTCTTATTTTCTGTCTTTGCATCTGGCCTCTTATTACCGAAACCTCAGTACTAGGTCACCCTCCAGCAGTATTCATTGTCAGTTTGCTTTGTGGCTTAATTCCAAGTCTTAACTCTTAGGGTCCTAATTGTCCTGGCACTAGGGTATCTCAAGTACTATATTCTCCAATGAGAACGTGCAGAGTGCTTTATTCAAAAGATGACCGTCAGATGGGTGGGTACATACAAAAGGACCTTTCTGTCTGCAACCCCTTGATTACAGAAACCTTCCTCAAAACAAACAAAAAAAATTTCTTCCAGTAGCACCTTAAAGACCAACTAAGTTAGTTCTTGGTATGAGCTTTCGTGTGCATGCACACTTCTTCAGATACATCTGAAGAAGTGTGCATGCACACGAAAGCTCATACCAAGAACTAACTTAGTTGGTCTTTAAGGTGGTACTGGAAGAAAAATTTTTGTTTTGTTTTGACTATGGCAGACCAACACGGCTACCTATCTGTAACAGAAACCTTCCTGAAAGAATTGTAGATGTCCACCTCATTGCTGGGTATTCTGCATCATCCAAACCTGGCTTCTCAGGGAAAAGGCTTGGGTTAATTTAAAGTCAGTCCAAGGCTCCTGTAAACCACAACAGCCATTTCTTTAGGTAGCAACCCCATGTGCATTAGGCATCTGGCAGTGTGTCCATGAAACCCAGCCCTATCCAGCTAAGCTGCAGTGGTGTGTGTTTAAGCACATGGGTTACTACTGATTATGTGTGCATTGGTAATTCTGATAACTTTCCTGGTGTGAAACAATATTAAAAGGAAAGCAATGCTCTTATTTCCAATGTATGGATTAAAGAAGAATTCTCCCTTAGTAGTGTGAACACAGAAGCCCTGTTAATGTTAATGGGTGTAATGCACATGAATCAAACAGATAATCCACCCTTCAAATAAAGAGAGAAGATCGTTAGATTTTATTAATCCTCTTATATTGGTGAGAGATCCGTTTCAAGCCTTAAGGAAGAGAATCAATTTCATCTGAAAATAAAAGAAATGAGAGAGGAGTTTCTTTAATTGGTGAGTTGATCTGTGGAGGGACCTGGAGGCCACATGTTAATTAGCTCCCATAGAGAGACTGACATTTGTCTGATGTGCTGAGGGAAGAAGAGGCAGCAGATATGGTTTTTGTTTAAAAGGCCATACCTTTTATTAACAATCAGCTGCACATGATCTCCAGTGCACAGCCACCCGACCCTGAAAGATTTCTGACTTCTTGGGGAAAATGGGAGACTGCTGCCATCTGAGATGATTCCTCCTTTTCTCACACCATCGCTCCCACTTTCAACCCGTATTCGGAGAACTATGGTGTTCCTCAGAAGCTTATAAGGGACACACCAAAGTAAGAAGGTGTACCTTAGTATAGGCAGTAATGCAAGACAGATTGCCTACCACAGAGTGCAGGGTCTGCTCTTCCAAAGACGGTGGTTCTCCAAGGGTGTAGTATGCCCCCCTGGTGTGGCAGGACAGGGTGGGAAGTGTGGTGGCATGATTCAAGAACAATCAAATATTTAAGCATTTCAGTGCATCTTGTTTTGGCGGGAGTGCCATTTTGTTTTGGCAGGAGCACTGACTGGTATAGCGGGAACGCTAATTTAATACCCCCCCCAACCTGGAAAAGAAGGGATTAAGATGCCTGTTAAAAGGAATCCCAGTCCTGCTCTTCCTGCTAAGAGGGTGATGAGGGGTCCATCGCAATCCCTACGTTTGGGGCAGGCCTCCGCGGTGCCCCAGCATACTCTAGATTGCTTGGGGGCGATTGTGGCTAATATTGGATCAGACCCTGCTGCCGTTTCTTTAATTCTGAACTTGAGACGCTGATGCAGCAATTTTGGGGGCAGCCGGAGTCACAATCTGGCCCCTGCATGTCATCCACCATTTTTGAGGCTCATGGTCCTTCTGATGTGTGTGAAGGGAGTGAGGGTTGTGACCCTTCGGGGACCTTGCTTTTGCAATTCCAACCTTCCAGGATTCCATTGCTAGCTAGTCCCAGGGGTCATCCATGGTTGTGTCGCTGTTGGCTGAGGCATTCACAAAGTAAAGGAAGGATTGAACTCTGATTAATAAGAATACACACAGAGGCTTGAACCAGCAAGACTCTGGGAAGGGTGCGTATAATCGTGTCAGTCTGTCTGATCTCTGCAGCCCCTGGCCCAGGCTGTTTTATTCACAAAAGAACTTTTTACAGAGTGTTCGTAAGAACCAATCATATTTCTTCTGAGCATTTCAACAAACCCATGTGGGGACAAGTTAAACTAATTAAGCACACATATTTCTGGGGTAAACAAATAACAGAACTACAAAGGAGGACATTTGGCAACCCCGGAGGTGATAAGCAATCAATAAATATGATAAGAAGGATGGCCAGGAGGACAACGATCATTATCACCTATGGAGAGAGTCAGAACTTACAGGGTTAAGAAGTTCTGAGTGATGTCTCACATTCTTGGAGGCGTGTTTAGAACACTGGGAGTGTCTGTCTACTCTGTAACACACAGAGTGTGAGCTGAGTCTGCTCAAGGAGCGCATCGAAGATGAGCGCTCTGTCTCCGGGAAAGTTATGATTTGTTGTTTTTGTACGAGAATAAAGGTATTTGTAAGATAAGGAATGACACCGAGCGTCTGACTGATTTACTGCACACACGGCAATCATCGCATTGCTTCTACCGCTGTGTACTTCACTCTGCTACACTGCAGCTAGAGGCTGCCCAGAGGGACCAGAGACGCCCAGAGGAAGCGTGTGGACTCCGTGGGCAAGCGAAGCTGCCAGTCAATTTCACCAAATCACCTTCTTGTGAACCCTGTTTCCTGGCCCTAAGATTAACATCCTACATCAAAGAAACTTGCCCACTGTCTTTGATGACCCAGGAACCTGCCTGGCGAAGCAACTGGGCTGTGTACGTGAAGAGAGAGAAATGGGCAGTAGAGGAAATGGCCAGAGATGCAGAGGGTTGTGGGATTTGATCAGAAATTATTGTCAGTGTATCAAACCCAGACAACACAATGCATTCATCGTGGACACAATGGCTTGATGCATATTTTATAATTCCTCATAGTAATCCCACCTGACCCCACACTCTGGATATTTGCACTCCTACAGTTGACAGCCCAGCCCACCTCCTCACTGCTGCCTCCCAGTAACTTAAAGCAAATGTCCCTATTTGGCTTTCCTGCTAGCATGAAAATGGGGGTGAGCATCTTAACCTTCAAACACCCCAGACCTGGCAATTTCCATCACCTTTCCATTCAAAATTCTGCATATAGAAGCAGCAGTGGTATAAAGGGCTTCTATGAGTACAAGGAGGCTCTCTGCCTCACACAAGCCCTCTCCATGTGTTAGGGGCCCCCAGAGATGGCATTGGAGCAGGGGCACAGAGTCCAGCTTGCTCCTCTCCAATCATTTTGCTCACCTGACAGGGTGTTCATGCACTGTGCCATTAGTGAATAAAGTGCCACAGAATCTCTGTTGTTTTTAATAAAAATAATAAAATTTATGAGAAGAGAAAGATGTCCGTTCATACATAGTCTGTTATCAGAAGTTGCGAGGAGGGGGAGCAACAAGAAATGCCACCTCAGATTATTTGTCTGTGGAAGCCAAAAGTGTTTTGGCAGTACTAGCAAAGGGTTTTGCACATCACAATCACACGTTCCTTCAACAGAATAGGCAACACTCTCTCTGACTTCATTGTGGATCATAGAATTATAGAATCTAAGTTGGAAGGGACCCCAAGGATCATCTAGTCCAACACCCTGCAATGCAAGGATCTCAGCTAAAGCATCCATGACAGATGGCCATCCAACCTCTGATTCAAAACCTCCAAGGAAGGAGAGTCCACCACCTCTCATGGGAGTCTGTTCCACTGCTGAACAGCTCTTATTGTCAGAAAGGTTTTCCAAACGTTTAGTCAGAATCTCCTTTCTTGCAACTTGAAGCCATTGGTTTGAGTCCTACCCTCAAGAGCAGGAGAAAACAAGCTTGTTCCCTCCTCCGTGTGACAGCCCTTAAGATATTTGAAGATGGTTATCATATCTCCTCTCAGTCTCCTCTTTACCAGGCTAAACATACCCGGTTCCTTCAAGTGCTCCTCATAAAGCTTAGTTTCCAGACCCTTGATCATCTTGGTTGCCCTTCTCTGCACACATTCCAGCTTGTCAACATCCTTCTTAAATTGTGGTGCTCAGAATTGGGTTGTTGTGCTGGTCCCGGGCGGTTACCATGCAGCATGGTCCAAGTCCAGTCCGAGGTCGAGAGTGTGGTATGGAGGCTGTCCGTCAAGGTTGAAGCGGGGTCCAAGGCAAGGAGTCGGGTGTGGTCAGGAACTCTCGCAGAAGAGCAGGACAGGGAGCCAGCAGGAACAGGTTACCAACAATGTTGCTCCCGCAACCTGGGACTGGGCTGGCTGGCTTTTATCTGCCCCGAGGCATAGGGCGGTCCCGGTCCACAGGTGACTCGCCTCTCCTGGCCTGGAGGCGAGCACCCCCCCTGCGGGAACTCAGTTCCCTCTGCCTCTCTGCCCTGAGCCTCTGCAGCTCAGGAGAGGTTGGAGGGTTGCTGGACCCAGAGGCAATCTCACCTTCCCCTGACGGGGCTGAGAGTGGAGCACCTGCAGGCAATGGGTCCTCAATCACCTCCGGAGCCAGAGCAGATTCAGCTGGTGTCTGCTCCTGAGGATCCGGCACAGGTGAGGGCCCTTCAGGTTCAAGCCCCAGCCCCGGCTCAGCTGGTCCTGGAGGCAGGGACTCCTGTGCAGGCTGGGATTCCTCAGGTTCAGCCTCTGAATCTGATTTCCAGGCCATCACACTTGTAGTCCACCAAGACCCCAAGGTCCTTTTCACATGTACTGCTAGTAAGTTTGGTGTCCCCCATCCTATATTTGTGCATCTGGTTCTTCCTGCCTAAGTGCACAACCTTACATTTGTCCCTATTGAAATTCATTTTGTTAGCTTGGGCTCAGTTCTCCAATTTGTTAAGGTCATTTTGAATTCTGATTCTGTCTTCTGCAGCATTAGCTACCCCTCCCAGTTTGGTGTCATCTGCAAATTTGATGGATGAGCATCCCCTCAATTCCTTCATCCAAGTCATTTATAAAGATGTTGAACAACAATGGGCCCAGGATAGAACCTTGTGGCACTCCACTTGCCACTTTTTTCCAGGAAGACAAGGAACCGTTAATGAGTATGCTTTAGGTTTGGTCAGTCAACCAGCTACAAATCCACCGAACAGTTACCTCGTTCAACCCACATTTTACCAGCTTCCTTGTGAAAATATCATGGGGGACGATGAAAGAGGCCATACTGAAATCAGAAATCAGATTGGTCTGGCATGACTTATTTTTGAGAAACCCATGCTGGGTCTTAGTAATCACAGCATCCTTTTCTAAATGCTCACAGACCGACTGCTGGATGATCTGTTCTAGGACCATCCCTGGTATCAGTGTCAAGCTCACCAGTTGGTAGTTACCTGCGTCTTCCTCCCCTGCCCCCCTTCTGAAGATGGGGACTTTTCCTGCCTCCAGTCTGTAGGGACCTTGCCTGTTCTCCAAGAATTCTCAAAGATAATAGACAAAGACTATGAAATTACATCACAAGCTCTTTTAGTACTCTTAGATGCAGCTCACAAGTCCCGGAGACAGTGGCGTCACAATGGGGGGCAGGGGGGGCGGAGTGCCCTGGGTGCCATGTCTGCAGGGGTGACAAGAAGTCACCCCGCGAGGGCTTGCAGTGGCACGAGCAGCCATCACGCTGCCATAGGCAAACCTCTATACAGAGCATGTGCGGCGTCGCTACATACACCGCATGTGTCTTATGTAGCGATGCCGCACATGTGCCCTACGTAGCGACACCCACCCCGGGTGTCACGACGCCTTCCTTCACCCCTGCCTGGAGATTTGAATTCATTTAAAGTAGCCTGGTATTCCCTTACCACCTCTTTTCCTATCTTGGGCTGCAGCTCCCTCCTTACATCATTTATTCTGTTATCACCAGGTTGGGCATCGCTTTCCTTCTGGATGAAGACAGAGGCAAAGTAGATGTTGAGGAGTTCCACCTTTTTTCTGTCAGTCAGATAGATCTCCTGTTCATTTCCTGAGTGGATGTCTAGGAAATAACATGTACACCCTTTTAATTTAGCTTATTTTGCTTGATCGGTTTCATGGAGATACAAAGTTGAAATTCAGCTCCCATGAACCAGAAATGTGATCCCACTGTGAAGGTTTCCATAATGGCATGCTTTCTCTGTTAATAAATCGAACCCTGGTGGGACAAAAGCACTTTTGTCAATTAGAAGTAGTTAAACTTTACAGGGGAGCTCAGTCTCGTATCCATTAAGAACACCTTATTCTCCATGAAATGTACACCTCCAAGTATTGTGTACATTTTTTGTTGTTTTTTTACCACCCCAGGTATATTGTTTAATGTGTTTTAGCCACACAGAGACTTCAGTGCAGAGCATCACACAATGCTATATGTTCCATAATGGCAAAATACTAAGGCTTATCATTTGCAAGCATGCTATCAGAAGATGGAGACTTTGGAGATGCCAGTAAGGGGCAATAAAAGATGCTATTACACCCACCAGGAGGGTTTTGACAATATTCTCAAATGCTAGCTTTGCACCTTGTGAAACTGCCAAAATGCTACTCTTTCCATAGTGGCAGCTTACTATATTGGATTTTTGTGGGCATCTACAAAATATGACACTTCAAAATGCTACAAAGCTTCATTTCCTGCATTGCTCAGGTTTCCAGCTGAGTCCTTTCCCGTCTGGATTGCCAACACTAGGAATCTGTCACAAATAATTTTATTTCTGATTTTTAAAAAGTCTTTGTGTTTAGTATAGCCATTGACTGTGCTAGACATTCCCCACCCCCAATTCACAGCTGACAGTGTTAGATGGAGGAGGAGGATGGTTTCATGCAGTGCAATCTTATGCTCATCGATTAAAAAATTAGACCTATTAAATTCAGTGAGACTTATTCCTTAGTATGTGTGCATAGAATCACAGATTTAAACTTTACCCAAATGCAAAACCATCCCCTTGCTCCTATTCCTCACAGTCAGAAGGAAGGGGGGGGAGGTCTAGTCTAGGTAAGAAGTGGGAAATGTTGCCTAAGAGAAAATGTACGCAGCTCTCTCCCTGTGCTTTCTAGGCATGCGACAAGCATAAGTATGGAAGAGGAAGAACCCATACTGGGCTTCTCAGTTTTATCTACTGGGCCTCTCTACACAAGCTGCAAAGATAGTGGTGGTAACAGTGGTCAAGAGTTAGTCATGCTGAAGCTTTAAAAAAAAGATTGGGAACTCCTTCACTGATCAGTGCACACATTTTTTAAACAGTGAAATGTGCGGCTTTCTCCTCCTATGAAACATCCAAGCAAGATGAAAAAGCCACTATGGTTTGTTTGTTTATTATTCATTAATAGCCTTCCACATGTTTCTCAAAGTGATATACAGAATGCAGTAAAAAAGAAGAAGAAAAAAGCAGTTTAAAACAATACAGAAAATAGTGACAAACAAAACAAGACCAAGAAAAAATTGACACTCATTGCAGAGACCTATTCATCCAGTTGGAAAAGCTTGTTGGAACAAAAATGTCTCAGATTGTTTACAGAAAGTGCAGCTATTGGGCCCCTGCCATATCTCAGGAGGAAGGCTGCTCCACAGTGCAGGGGGAAGCAGCTCAAAGTCCCCACAAACATCTTAGAGTAGATATCACATTCTGCACCAGCTGCAGCTTTCTTACCAAGCTCAAGGGTAGCCCCACGTAGAGTGTATTGCAGTAATCTATCCTTGAGGATGTTTGAAAAGATCAGAGAAAATTCACAGCCACTTCAGAAACACATTTAAAGGATTTTGAGGGATGCCAAATGGAGAAGATTGCCTCAGTGGGATTTACACATCCCTATTGGATAGTCTTCCAATGTTTTGCTGTTGCTGCTGCTACTGTTATTCAGGACTGTGGTGTACATAGGGATTTTGCCACAGGGGAGAAAAGTAAATACTTCCAATAAATAATTAAGCATGCAAAGCTAGCATCACAGAACAGGTCTACTGTTTCTGATAAAACTAGTCAGTGGTGACTGAGCAGTGTCTAGGTTGCAGGAAACTTGGCCTTTGATAAACTTGTATTCCAGGTCTACCCCTCCATTGGTCCTCAGATTGTAGACTTACAACTTGAAAACAAACCAAGAATCTGGGGAAAGCTGCAGTCAATCAGTCATAACTATGCATGAGTGCTAGTTAGTGCATGAAGGGGTTAAGACCAGAGAGGTCTGTTTCTAGTCTCAGCTAGGTCATGCCCCCTTACCTCCACAAGGGAGGATGTGAAGCTGCATCACTTTTTTCTGTCACTCTCTTCTCACCATGTAATCCACCATGTCTGCCATGCTGCCTGTGCCTCAAAAACCATGGGCAAAATGATGCCAAGGGTTAGAGTAGGCAGAGGGTTTGTGGGCTGCATATATACAGTTGTACATACTTGTACACACTATACACACTCTTCTGCAGACTATACTTATGGCAGAAAGCTTTGGCCATCACTGCCCCCCTCTCCTCCAGTACTTCAACTATTGTTTTGCAACTGAGTTCCAGCATTTCAGAGTGCGTGCAAATGAACCAAAGTACTGGCACTTTGCACAGTTCACATGCAATAAATGTTCATACAAAGGCAGAAAGGCCACCTTCCTCTTTTCCTGAACAAGAACTTGTTCCGATGGAAATGAACAACTGAAAAGACTTGAATGCCGGGATATATGATTTGGAGGTAGCTTTGAGCTATTTTTAGCTATGTACAGTACAACAGCTTGCACCTGTCCTGCAGCAGATGATGGCCCACAGAGTTACAAGGAACTGTAACATCTCATGATCTTTTAATATCCATGTCTAACTGTCTGTAAATTCAGCACTGCTAGCCACCTGGGATTCGGTTTAAGTGTACTGTCAGTCAGGAGGAGAGACTCCACAGACTTCTGATGGTCTGCCAGATCATTAGTATAGCAGCAGGTTTTGTTCTACGTTCTTCACAGAGAGTTTTTAAAAACAGTACAGTGAAAATAACTGCTCATGCCGTACTTGGCCACTGCCACCATCTCATTTAAAAGCCTATTATCTGGTTACATTAAAAATGGTCAAAGGAAACACTTGCATATGTTTATTCAAAAGTAACTCCTAGTAATTCCATCGAGATTTATTTAAATTGTGCATAATATCACAGCCCTGAATTTAGATAATTGATTTCAGACTCTTTGCAACATAGGGCTCCCTGACATAAATGTGCCTAACTTGGAAAATGTTGTCTTAAATCAATGCTTTTCAAGTTTAGGTTTGAGTTGTGAGGTTTATGGGTATTGGTATTTTATATGGATTTTAGCTTATCCTATCCCTGAAGTCTTGGTGTAGTTAGCGACATTTAGAAAACAAAAAGATCTAAACAAATTGCCGACCTCTCCTCCCACCGAAGTCATCCACTAAAAGACAGGAAGTTTTTCTCTTGGTTTCTGACTTTAAAAACTCATTTTGAAAACCAACATGGACAGAAATCATACATAACTGAAATATCATCTCTACTGCTATTTTTCCTAGTTTTGCTCTTTCCTCCTTGAATCTTTGTCCTTTACTTGCATTAAGAGAAACTTGGATATAGTCATTTGCAGAGCCAGCCCAATATATTTGAGGCGAACCACAAAATGGCATCCTCCCAGCAAGCGAAGGAGTGAGTGAAGATTACACCGGGAACAAGGCAGGCAATCAAATCAACCTTACCCAAGGGAAAGGCCGCCACAGGGGAGGGGAGCAGAGGGACCTGCTCCTAATCATGCCTGGTGGCTGCAGACCCCAAAAGGCCCCCAAAGGCCTTTTCCTCCCAAGGAGGGAAGGAGACCAGCAGCACCTCCTGTTCGCCAAGAGGCAGCTGTAGAGGCAGCCTGTGGATCTTGTCACCTGAGGCAGTTGCTTCACCTTGGCTCATGGGTGGGCCAAGACTGTTCACTTGAGATTTAGGCAGTGTATACATTATTACCGGTATTTGCTATGCATCCACCACTGGTTTGGGAAGTGGTGTACACCTAACATTAGGCACAAATCGTATCTAACTATCCTGTTTTTTATAGGAATAACAGAGTTTTTAGGTGTTTTCCCCAAACCAACGTTGATCCAAATTGAGAAAAAGAGTAATCTAGCTGCATTTTAAGTTGACAATGTGTACATAGCATCACGCTCCTGCTTTTCATTTTTCCTTTCCCCCACTTCCAATGTAGGTGAAACTTGGTACTTGACAGTCAGTTTTTTATTGTATCAACACCAAGGTTCTTCTTGTTCTTTTCCTCGTGTGCTTTTTGCTTTGAAATCCACATGATCCATTTTTATTCCTCATTGTGTACTGCTGTCATTTTGTATGAACTTTTCTGATTCTTTTCTTAGCTCATCTTTTCTTTGGCTTGTTCTTCATGATTTTGACATTTAAATCAAATTGTCTTTCTCTACTGTTTGGATTACTCTTCTCATATAAAGCCGAAGCTTCTCATTCATACCTGTAAGTTTCTGTATGATTCTGCATTACCATAACTTTAATTATTTATTCCTCAGGCTCATAACTTCTTCCAGTCCTATATATTTTCTCCATTGCTGTGCCACATGCTTGAACTCTCCTCCTTGGTCTTCAACTGGTGGAGCCTCATTGAAAGGAAGAACATTTATGGTAAAAAAATAAATCAAGAAGAGGATCCTCAAATACATGCTTGGGGTATAAGTAGGTTTAGGGCCTGAAATGGTTGAAACCTGCAGCTCTAGTCACCTCCTTTTCGGCATGAGGAGGAACACATTCTAAGGAACACAGGAGTATTTGGAAAGTGGCACATCCAATAAAATTAGCTTGCTGACTGGATACCATTTCACTGTGTATTTCCCCGGCCCAATGGTGTGTATTTGGCAGATGCTGGCATGGAAAAGAGGAAAGATTCAGGATAGTGGATTCAGGACAATTGTTATATCACATGCAAGGGAAGAATTGAGCTGTCATTTTTTTATTTTTTGGGCAGCAGACCCATGTTTCTTACAGTGTACAATTCTGTCCTCACAACATAGTGAAACAGCCACTGGTGATGGTCTGTGGAGTTTCCCGATGCTTTATTGTTTTTCATTTTGTTCCAGAAGTGTATTCTCTCTCCATTTATTGTTGTTGATAGCTTCCTTTATTGTATTATCTTTCTCCAGGTAAAATGTCACCTCTTTCAAAGAAGTTCAGTGCTTGCTTTTCCTTTCTTCATCACAATCTAGTAAGATCCTAACTGCAGTGATCCATGACTTGGAGATCATAAGGTGATTGATGGGCGCCCACCAGCCTGATAATGACATGACTTGAAATGAAAATACAATTCATCTGGTGTGACAAATATAGTGATCCCTGAAGTCTCTGAAGTGTCAATGTGAATGCCAAATCCAGAGGAAAGTACTAACACTGGTGATTATGGTTCACTGTTTGCCAAAGTAAAATTTAGTCTTCTAGGCAATATTATTTATTGTCATCTACAGCTATTTTATAGAACCTGTGTTGTATCTATACTCAGAATGCATTGCCAGCTAAGGGAGACTAAACTTGGAAGTAAGTCTATCTACTAAAAGTTAATGAGCAGCCTAGGGAGTTATGATTTACTGTCAGTCCACCCAGAAATGTCAATAGCCCAGCCTATGCAGAAGCAAGCATTACTGAATCAGATGGGTGAACTTTTCGCATTACTTTCCAGGAGACAGCAAACAGAAAATTAGTCTATAAATAATTGAATTTCTTTTTAAATCTGTCACAGTATTTTAAAAGCTATTTGGTTCTCAAATTAGTTCTCTTCAAGTAGTAAATATATCAGAAGACTTCTAAATAATGCAAAAAACATAACGGGATTTTTTTAAAAAAAGAAAGAAAGAAATAGCAGAGCACATCATAAGAAGTTGTGACAATTGTTTAATTTGTTTTTCTTACCCACAGAGACTAACTTTGTAGATAGAATGACTATTAATGTGCTATTAAGTACACATTAGTTACTTCTAAATCTAAATACTAAATCTCTAATGAAACACACTGCAATTCCAATTCAAAACTGTGAATGTCTTGATCCTAAAACTTGTAGTGGCAGAAAATAAGTGTTTGAGAGAAGACTGAGAAACATTTCTCCAGTCCACACTCATAAAAGCATTCTAGCCACCAGTGTCAAAATGATAGGATCAAATATTGCTTGCGGACATTCACGGGACATTTATGAAGAGGATACAAGTGCTCTACCAAGTAGTTCTTTGAAAACATTTGCTCCATTGCTGCACTGCTACTTGCCTGTCTCTAAGGTAAAGGTGTTTTTTTTTAAATGCTATCCATGCACCAATATAGGGCTCCTTGAGCCTCATGAAGGATCTCCAGACTTTCATGGGTACTTTTTAAAGTCTCTCACTAGAAGAATGAGGCCCCCAAATAACCTTCACAGTCCTTTAATCACAGCCCTGGGCAAAATTCAAATACAACAATAGTATGTCAGTTGCTTGAGAAGTGCGATACCACAGGACCCCATATTGCCACCTTCCAACATGATGTGAAACTGTTCAGAAGTGCCATTTATGGAAAGCAGTAAGGCAATTGCTTGCCCCACCATTGGATCTCAGATACAAGATATATATTATTCTGCAGGATCATCATTTCTTTTTCCTGTGAGATACGAAAAGTAACAACACTGTATCTTAAAATATACCACATTTTAATTTTGAATGCAGTAAAGAGCAACTACTTAGACTCCAGCCTCCCTATAATGAAATTTACTCCACCATCATTACTGCTGAATCATACTGTAAGCGACACTTTGAAACCCTACCTTCCAACTGTCCCACTTTGAGCGGGACATACCAGGGCCAGATCTAGACACATCAAGAAAACGTTTCCAGAAAACACGTTGTAAACCTCATAATGGGTAATCATGTTGCCGAAAGACGGAACTCCACAGTGCCATCTGGTGTCACAGTGTTATAATGTATTTAAAACCTAGAAAAAGGAAGAAAGAAAAAACTACTTTAGCTGAGTCCCAGAGCCGCCCAGAGTGGCTGGGGAAACCCAGCCAGATGGGTGGGGTATAAATATATTATTATTATTATTATTATTATTATTATTATTATTATTATTATTATTACAGAAGCTGCCCTGGCTTCTGTTTGAAATCCTGGATGTGCTGCTCCTTTTGCGGTCTCCCGCTGCTGCATCCTCACACTGTCTCTCTCCTCTCATCTGAAGGGAGACTGGTTTCGCCCCTCTTCCTCTTTTGACTCCCAATTCCTATGCTGAAAACAAATTCCAGGGCTTGGGCTCTACTCAGAGTCACCCGGCTCTTAAGTTCCAGCTGTATGTTTTTTGCACCTGGCTCTAGTCGGTAGATATTGGAATTCCAGTGGATCTGGAGGTTTACCCATCCTTGGGTTAAACAGCATGGTGTCAGTATCATTCACAGTAACCAGTCCAAAAGACTAATTTATAGACAGTCAACAAGAGGATGAAAGAACTTGGTGTCCTTGTTCTGAAGCCGTGAACTTCACAAATAAGTGTTTCTCAAGACTAGGTAAAGTGTAAGAGGAAAAATGTGTCAAAGTGTTAGAGCCACTTACAGAGTTTCTTGCAGAATAATAAAAAAGGAACAACTGGGCAATATTTGACAAATTGAAAATAAAGCTTGAGAGCTTGACTTGTTTGTTCCGGCCAAGATCAGTACATGCCTGAATAAAGAAGACATAGCACTGAAGCAAAAAGAAAAGACCGTTAATGTACTATGGGATGGGATTTCAAGTAAAACCTGGGGTTGTTAATTTTGCAAAGAGAAGAACATGTCTCTACCTGATTCCCACTTTTGCTGTGATGTTCTGCTGACCACAGCTTTAAAATACTTCAGTGGTGTCTTGATATTTACTGTGGGGAAAACAAAACCAGATTTGTTGAACTCATTGGCTTCTTGTATGCCTATCAGGCTGACAGTGATTCTGCCCTCTGAAGCAGAACATAGCCCAGTCTGCCTCTCACAGCCTTCCATGTGCATGAATTACAGGAAGGCTCCTGGAGGGAACACCCTCTTACCTTGTAAGGATAGACGCTTGTGGTATTCATTAAGACTTTCCTCCCCATCTTTCCACCCTTTTTTTCTTTTCTTTTTTAATAATTTTACTTTCACATCAGAAGTCTAGAGCACAATTCAGCAAAATTTCTTGAAAAGGGGAATTATACCTTCCTTGGTCTAGCAAATCAATATTATCTCATAAAGACAATTTTATGGTTGAAGATTTATTTCTTTAGCATATTTGCATTTGTTTTTTGTTGTTGCTTAGAATCACAGAAACATAGAGTTGGAAGGAACCACAGGATCATCTAGTCCAATCCCCTGCAATTCAGGAATCTTTTGCCCAACATGGGGCTTGAACCCTGAGATTGAGTGTCTCATGTTCTACCAACTGAGCTATCCCAACTCTATACAATGATATGTTAAAAAGGTAAATAATACTCATCTATATAAAGAAAAATTAATCCATTTAAAGATGTCTGACTCTTTGCTGGATTTCCACCAGGAAATATGGGGAAAGTATCATATGTGATTTTGGATTGAAGGTAGGGAAATGGGGAATGTATTGGAGGGTCTCTTCTCAAGCAAAACGTCCAGCGTAATTTCAGTGTGGTGCCAAACTTCTTAAGAGTCCTGTTCAGTCATTGTGTCTGAACAGTAAATAGCAAACCACATAGAGGGCATTGAATGACAAATACTGCCACTGTCCAGCCTAAAGTCAAAGGTGAATTTGGGGATTATTTTACTCCATCCTGGTGAGAAAGGAACTCTCTCCAGGTGGGATGGTGCTTCTTTCTTCTGACTTAGGTCAATAGCCTCTGGGGAGGGAGTTTGTATAAATAGCTTGCTCCCTCCCTGAGAATCATCTCTTTGCTTCACAGTGGCATCCAACCCTCCTGACCATGGGCCAGCAAACTAAGGTCCGCGGGCCGGATCAGGCCCAATTGCCTTCTGGATCCAGCCTGCGGATGATCCGGGAACTGCCACATGGATCACCAGTGTGCACGTTCTTTCCCTCTCCCTCCCTCTCCCTCCCTCTCCCTCACATGGCGGTGGCACCTCCTCCCTCCCTCCTTCTGGCTTCTCCCCGCCCTGCCTAGAGGAGGAAGGGGGCTGGGCTTTGTTGGTGCGAGCCCCTTTCATCGTCCCTCATTCGTTTCCCCCCCAAAAAAATATAGTCTAGCCCCCCACAAGGTCTGAGGGACAGTGGACCGGCCCCCTGCTGAAAAAGTTTGAGGACCCCTGCTCCTGACTATGGAGCAGAGAGAGTTTGGCCAGTTGACAAAACAGGACTGAATGGGAATTTGGGGGGAGCACCCTGATTTAGGGATCCTTCTTTTATCAACAGCCTCATTCTGATCTGTATTTGATTGGCTTGTGGAGGGCTAGGGCTTAATCTGGCTGTTTGGTTTACTTGCCATTCAGTGCAGACAGGTAAGTTAAGATAATAGACAACATCCTGAGGCATGTGGGGTGGAGGGCACTAACACCCCCATCACACTTGACTGGCTTGAGGGTCTGGCACCTGTCTGGTCACTCGCTTGGGAAGATGACTTTACCTTCTCTTCAAAACAGCTAGTGTGAGGGAGTTTCTGTGGGGCAGTTTGGCTGTTAACAGCAGGCATGAGATTTACCTGCCCCCACTTTTATTTGGTTTGGCACAAATCTTTGTTGCTATATTTTAATAAACATACTCTTTCCACATATCCCTGGGTTGAGGGATATGTGTTTTATGTTTGCGTTTTAATACAGATCTACCTAAACTATACTACATGAAACAATAAACAAACTGAAATGGAGCTATTCTTTGATATTTGCTCTTCTCTGAATTTTGTGACACACTTCTTCCAACCAAATGAATTCTACAAAAATGCATTATATCAATAGCAATTGCGTGCTACATTTATTCATTTAAGGTATTTGTCTTACCTTGTGGGATCTCTACATAGAAACAGGTGCATGTGAGAAGAAAGGTGTATTAAAATGCTGCTAATTTTTGTGATGACTTTTTAAAAAAAACAACAACAAACAGACTGGTGCAGGAACCTAGGGAACAGGACTTCAGATTGGAAGAAATGAGTAACTGAGAGAAACTGAAATTGACAGATGCATCCATCACTGATCTGGAGATGTCTTCACAGTACAGTGTCAAATGGAACAGATAAAAGATGGCATGGGTTTTTGTTTTGCCTTTGGCTAGTTGCCAGAAACACAACAACAGGGACTTGTTTTTCCTGCTCAGTATTTTCTTTTTAAAACTGCGAACTTAAGTGAACCACATCCCACAACAGCCTCTCCCAAATATCCAGAATTATTGATGTGAAGTACTGGCAGTCCTAATACTCAAGCAGAACATCTAAGGAATGTCAACACTAACAAAATGTCACAGGTTGGTGGTGGTGATAGGGAATTCATTCAGATTTGGAAAGTATTGCTATAAAACTGTGACATGAGTTCAGCTTGGCATTGCAGTTCAGATAAATGAAGTGCTCTTTCAATGGATTCAGATAGTCATCCAGTTAACATTACTGCAGTTTCATGGTGTTGTGATAGTGTTTCTTTGTGTACTATGTGACCTATTTCTGTGGGGTTCACTTTGTCAGTTTAACAAGACTGATATCAGATGGATTAACTTTTTCCAGTGTATAGGGAGTTGTATAGTGCACCAAGAAGGTTTGAATGTCAAAAACTAGATGGGTAACACTGTGAATCCTAGCACAACATACCCATATGCACATTATCTTGATTCAAATCAGTATAATTTACGTTCAAGCAAATGTTTTTAGGTTTTGGATGTCAATCCCAGTGGTAATAATGTTCATCTAGACCTTTAGGGCTATTCAGTGCATAGCCAGCATGCAGACTGGCAAGCAGAGTCAAACATGCTGACTCTGCTGACCCCCATCTTACCCTCCCCCACATCTGCATATTGTCCAGAATTCTGCAGCAGGAAGCTATGCAGCTGGGCTCCCCACCCCAGGAAGAGCTCTCTGTGATATGGGTTCCTCTTGACCCACCTTTGCCAACATTCTGCTCAGTGTGTGGACATGCACGGTGAGACCAGCAGGTGAGACTATACTTGGGGGGGGGAATTCACCTGGATAGTCTTAAAATGTTGTCAACAGCCAGGTAAAATGGGGGTCACCTTGCAGCTATGAGCATGGCTATGTTGATAGAACGTACCTACAGCACCGCTATGAGTATCTACTATAAAATTCACCTTGCTATAGGGTCAGTGAAGGATTTTTCCCCTAGATCCTATCCAGAATTAATTTACCTCAATTTAATTTGAGGCTTTATACCAATCAGAGAGCACTCTGGAAGTGAAAGCTATTGAACATTTCACTGTATGAACGTCTGAAATCTGGTACTTCAGATTCTAACTGGGCTCTTAAAACATCAAACTTGCAATGTTTCCAGTATATTGGGACACAACCATCTTCTGCAGGGAAAAGCAGTAACAATACCATGTCAATCACTTCCTCTTCTCCTTGATACTGTTTGTTCTATCAAGATGTCCTTTTACAACAGAGGTACCTCTGGAGGGAATCATCTTTTCTTGTTAATTAAGTTTCTTAGCACTACAGAAGTAAATTCTGCTTCATTGAACCAATACAAGGCAAATCCCATCATCCTCTCATGCCATTCAGATCCAATACACATTTATTGAGGAAGTAGAAAAGAAGATCAGGATTATTTATCTTAAAATTTGTGAAGGATCTCCTGCACACTTTTGGGTTTCCTTAAATTCTTTACTTATTTATTTCCCCAATATGTTACAGTGAACTGCATTAGCCATTTTAATGCCAATACACCCAGTTAGTAGAGATACAGTGGTACCTTGGGTTACATACACTTCAGGTTACATACGCTTCAGGTTATAGACTCCGCTAACCCAGAAATAGTGCTTCAGGTTAAGAACTTTGCTTCAGGATGAGAACAGAAATCGTGCTCCGGTGGCGCAGCAGCAGCAGGAGTCCCCATTAGCTAAAGTGGTGCTTCAGGTTAAGAACAGTTTCAGGTTAAGAACGGACATCCGGAACGAATTAAGTGCTTAACCCAAGGTACACTGTAATTTTGGAGGCTGTCACAATTCCGTTTTTGTTTTTGCCACCCTGAATAATTGAATTTCATCAACAAACATTGGCATTTTACTGCTCCATCCTGACTTCAAATAGTTTATGAACAAATAAAAAAGTACTGGTTCCAATACAGAATCCTGAAGGACTATTTTTATACATCCCTCCATACTCACTTATAGGTATTGCAAACCCTAAGCTCCTACATCAATGGATAGTGTAACCTTTAAGAGGCGAATTATAATAGTTTCTCATTGCTTTCTTCAGAGGTTGAGTAGTGGAAATAAACTGTGGGGACTTCCTAGTTGAGGAGGGTAGGCTAAATATATGATTTGGATTGTCAAAGTTTGGCAGGTATGAACATGATACTTTAAAAGGGCAAAAAATAAAATTCTACCTAGCAGACTAAAACATTCTGTCATAATCACAAGAGTAACACCTTACTTTTCAATCACCAAGTTATAACTTTAGTGGCAGAAGAACAATGTTTTGTTCATGATTTAAGTTCTAAATATAGAACACACACACACAAATCATATATCTCCATCCTTAGGGACCTCTAAGGTGATATTTAAAGGATTATTAATGTAAAAAATGAACAAGTGTAAAGAGCAACTCAAGAACAAGTCAAGAAAACAATTCTGCTTTGTGAAATACAATCTCTTTTGGGTTTCGATCGTTGTAACTTCTTTCACTAACCCTGTATTTTTCATGTTTAAAGCAGTTTCAAGCAAAATAGATTTCATGTATGTATGAGCTGTTAATCAGCCCAGAGTATAGACATGTTGCTCTCTTTTTAGAGAAGGAAAGACAAATGACTTGTTTATAGGGTTTAAAATGGGAAGCTGTTTTTGCTCTGTATTTGGCTAAAATTGGGAGCAGTTTTAAATATATTTCCTAGACATTATTTATTTAATTGTTTATTTAAAGCACTTCTGTATTATCACATTCACAAATAAATAAATAAATAAATAAATAAATAAATAATACCCCAGCCACTCTGGGCAGCTCCCAACAGAAAATTTAAAAAGTAATAAAACGCCAAACAGTAAAAACTTCCCAATACAGGGCTGCCTTCAGATGTCTTCTAAAAGTTGTGTAGTTCTTTATCTCCTTGACAACTGATGGGAGGGCATTCCACAGGGCCTTCTCTGTAGTGGTGCCCACCCCGTGGAACACCCTCCCATCAGATGTCAAGGAAATAAGCAGCTATCCTATTTTTAAAAGACATCTGAAGGCAGCACTGTTTAGGAAAGTTTTTAATATTTAAAGCTGTATTGTTTTTAGCACTCGACTGGGAGTTGCCCAGAGTGGCCGGGGAAACTCAGCCAGATGGGCGGGGTATAAATAATAAATTATTATTATTATTACTGAGAAGGCCCTCTGCCCAGTTCCCTGTATCTTCACATCTCACAGTAAGGGAACAGCCAGAAGGCTCTCGGAGCTGGACCTCAGTGTTTGGGCTGAACAACGGGGGTGGAGACGCTTCTTCAGGTACACTGGGCCAAAGCCATTTAGGGCTTTAAAATTCAGCACCAACACCTTGAATTGTGCTTGGAAACATCCTGGGAGATGTATGTCTTTGGGCATTTCGCAACAATATTAAAATACTTATCAAAATGGTAAAACCCAGGAGTAAGAGTCAACTAAAAATCTATGGTAGAGTTAAAATGATAATATATTGAGATCAGGCACCAGCAAAAGGCCTGGGGATGCAAATGTGTCAAAAGATTCCTAAATGTCATTGGTGGGGGTGCTCAGTTAACTTTAAAGGGAAGGTAGTGTAGGTATTGATCGATTGTCCATTGTGATCAGCTAAGACAACAGTGAGAGAGGTCCTCTTTCAGATATCCAGACCCCAAGTTGTTTTTGACTTTATAGGGAAATACTCAAACTTCAAAAATGGCATTCAATGAGATCACAAAACAGACTGCTGTAAGGAGCCACCCTCAGTAGCGAGTAGAAATGGGCAAATCTGTCCATTTTAGTTTCTCATTTTTCCAATCTGAAGTTCAGTTCACATTTCCACATCAGTTTTTGGTTTGCTTCTTTTTCCTTTTTTTTTTTTAAAAAAAAATCTTATGAAAATTCCTTGGCAATTTTGTGCAAATTTCTCGTAATGGACATGCTTGCGTGCAATCTCAGCCAATATACACATTTTTGCACAGCAATTTCTCCTACTATGATGCATATTTGTATGTTATTTCCACTAACATGCAATTCAAGGCACATTCTATTTCAGTGCATGCATTTTTGTGTACACATTCCTTGGCTGGAGAACTGCATTTGGAGAAGTGCAAATTTTGAAGGCTGTAGGTTTTTTTGTAGCTTCCCCTTTATTTATGGTTGCAATACATTCGGGAAATCCCAGACATGTCCTGTTTTGCGGGGTCTACATGCTCATCTGGGGGGATTATTACAATTGTAAACAAATGTCCCAGGTTGGGTTAAAAAAGTTGTTAGTGTGTGCAGGTGGCTCTTTAATAGAGAATCTAATTTCTCCCACATCCCTATAAGGGCATCTGAATGATAATGCCATTCAAATACAACTGTTTAGAAACCAACTTGAATGCTGCCTGCAACCTTGGCTTTTCTATCGCTTACCATTGACACCATTTCCACTGAGGGAAATTCTATTCATAAATAGTTCTGATTCTGTAAACATTGTCCCACAAGGGCAAAACATGGCAATGCTGAAGCTGGAAAAAGACAGTCCTAGCCAGCACAGCAACTTGAACCCCTGGCTGTTGTGGGCCCTTCCACCTCCAAGTTGCAACGTTGCAGAAGTAAAACACAGTAGGCAATGCTGTTGCTAATCTGAGGACAGCTGGTTTTCAAAGCTTTCTGTTAAATCAGGTCCTCCCTTGAAGAGACCTGGAAACCGACACCCTGTGTTGTGGGTGGGTTTGATTGGTCAGCCACAACACCCAATTGGAGGTCCCTCGATGCTGGGTTCAATCGGGCCAATGGGGCAGAGTCCAAAAGGATCAAGGGATTTATTTATGCCCATGCACATGACCCAGAGCTTCCTCTTTCGGCTCGTGCATCAGAACACCCGCCCACCTCTCCCTATTTTTAGGGCTTTGCGCTTGACCTTGCTATGCCGTCGTGTGTCGTCTGTCGTTGGGACAGGGGCACGGCAGGAATTTCCCCCACTTGGCTGATTGGCTGCTGCCATTTGGGTTTCGCCTGCCATGTAGCAAATTGTCACAACTTGTAAGGTTCCAGATAGGCACTGTTTCAGGTGATAGGGATCGGGGAACGGTCTCGCCATCCCTTTGTGAAGGGTATTCCGTTAAAGGAATCCAGGGACTTGATGGTTTGGTCAACCCCTGAGAGGGGGACATTTGGGTGGTGGAGATAGCCTGTTCCCGACTTTCCACTTATTCAGCTGTTCACCCTTGGCTGACCTAAGCTGGAACCCTGGGTCAGCACTACCTGCAAGGGTGTAGGCAGCTAGTGGAACCAGAGCCTATACAACCACTCACTTTCTGTAAACATAAAGTTGTGGCTAAAATTCTGCCAAAAACCAAAACTAAAATTTGAGTCAAGTGTGAATTTATTTAGGAGGAGGTTTATGGGTCTGAACATGCAAATTCATTCTGTTTTTTAGGATACATCTCCCACCCACATCTCATCTCATTTGCAATACCTGCATATTGTAGTATTTCAATTACATAATCCATTTCATTTGCACAGAATCATATTATGCAATCCTTTCCTTTGAAAATCTCCACCCAGAACAATGATCTTAAATAAAATAAATAAATTGCTAATCTTTGAAAAGTGTATTCATTGCAGAATTAATATTTTGCAGGTCCCCCCCTTCCGAAAAAAAGTCAGTGGATTGCTTAATTTATGAATTAATTGCTACTTTAAAATATGGATTTAAAAATTACATTTAATTAGAGCTCTACCCAGAGGGTATTTAAGTTTGATGGTACTTGTGTTGCAAATGTCATAGGGGAAGGACTGTAGTTCAGTGGTAGAATACACATTTTGCATGCAAAAGGTCTCAGTTCCCAGTGTCTCCAGGTAGCGCTGGGAAATATTCCTGTGTGAAACCCTGATAAGCCACTCATTATAGACAGGGCTGAGCTAGATGGATCAAGTGGTCAGCTTGGTGTAAGAGTTCTTATATTCTGAAATTATACCAGTTTAGGTATGATTCCCCCCTCCCAAGTAATCCATGAATTATTACATAATGGGAGAGGCGGCCTTGAGGTATTGCGATCCTGAGCCATTTAAGGCTTTATTGGTCAAAATCAGCACTTTGAATTGGACCCAAAGAACTAATTGGGAGCAAGTGCATTTGGGCTAGATTGGCATTATATGCTCAGACCATCTTGCCCTGGTGAGCAACCTGGCTTTGGAATTCTGCACTAGCTGAAGTTTCCAAACCATCTTCAGAGGCAGCATATAATGCATTACAGTCATCTAACCTAGGGGCTACCAGGGCATAGAAGACAGAAGTTAGGCTGTGCCTGTCCAGACAGTGGCACAGCTGGCTCACCAGCCCACGCTGATGGAAGGCACTCTGCACCACCTGAGCCTCAAGCAACAGCAGTCGATCCAGAAACCATGGAAGGGGAGAGCTGAGAGCTCTTGTGCTGATGCTTTGCTTGCTGATTTCCCACAGGCTTCTGGCTGGCTACTGCGAGAACAGAAATGCTGGAACAGATGGTCCATTGGCCTGATCCTGCAGGTTATTCTTATGCTCTTAATTACCCACAAGCTACGAACTGGCTCCTTCAGAGGGAGTATAACTCTATCAAGAGCAGGAATCCTCACATTCCAGTGAGGCATGAAAGCCGGCAGCAACTTCCACCCTCAGTGCAGTTGGCAGAAAAAGGGTATCTCTATACTTAGACACCTGCCCTCACAATGGCCTTTGCCCCATGAAGGACACCAGAAGGTTCTTGCAGTTAAGACCTTCATGCAGTGCCTCCTATTGGTGCACAAAAATAGTACAGCTCTAAGTGGCAATTCACCACAGTACTGTGAAAAGTCATAAGGTTGTGTGGATGGACCCCCAAAGATTATGCGGGTCACTCAGTGGTGCAGCTACCACAGCATACAAATGGGGTCTAGGAGCAGAGCAGATTAAAATATTTGGGCAACGGATGTCTATAGCATATAAGAACTATATATGTCCATATAGCCCCTCACTTAATGAATCCTTTCAATAATTCTCTTTCAGGTAACCCAGGCAAGGACATTTGGATCGTGGGCCACCGTATTTTCTACTGGGCGCAATGGCATGCTGAAGCATCATCCTGCATGTATAAACTATTCTCTTCTTTAAAAAACCCACAAGGCATTGTGGCATCTGACCAAGTGTTGTGAAGGGCACTCCATTTCTCATCCTGATATAAAATTTGATAAGTTCAACCTTTCCCTGCCTGACTCCTGCAGGGAACAATGTGTTTCAGGGTATCTCTAACTGCCTGCAGCTGTAGATAGTTTGGGTGGTGGTTAAGGCATTGGGTGGAATCCTAGTCTTCAAGCGTTGGAGTGAAGTGGTGCATCACCTTGTCCTGAACCAGCAGCATATTTAGGGTTCCCCATTAGAGGTGGATGTCCCTGGCCAAGTGTGGGGCAGACGTGCCATAGGGCTTCCAGCAGTGGCCTTAGGATGGCCAACTCAGTAGATTGATGTCTTGGGGAGGCCATAATCCTGGCATACATGACCCTGCAGCGCTTCCAGCTGTTTGGAGGGAGGCTGGAATTGATATGCCCCCAACACCTGAGCCAAAATCCCACCTACATCTGTAATCAATAAAGTTGTGGCCATTTTTAATCCAGTTCAATGTCTGCCTGAGTTATTAATCATATCTTACACTGACACAACATGGTGGTACTGGGGCGTGACACTGCAACTGGGCCCGCAATGTCAAATTGCCTAGCTTTTTCCATTGTCTTTGCTTTCTTACAAAATCTTCCAGAATGGCTCTTTTTATTTGCTTTCTTCTTAGGCTGATACAAAAGCAAATCTTTTGCCATATTATCTGGTACCTTTTCAGAAACCCCTGGAAACAAATGATTGTTAAGGTCTAACAGAAGCTTTGAATAAGACAAATCAAAATCTCCCCCCCCCCCAGTGTTGCAAGAATTTGATCTTTTCATTTCTGACAGGCAAGGCTGTAATAAAAATTATAATAATGATGACTGACATAATAAACTCACTTATTCTAGAGTAATCCAACCAGGATTGGAGGTCCCACTGAAGTCAAAGGGACAGCTTCAAGCAAAGGGGTTGAGGATCATAGCCAATGACAGTTTCAGCCCCAGGCAATTACTTGGTTCCTTTTTCAGCAATAGAAAACTTAAATGGTTTTCCATTTGAGGAAATGCTTTGCAATTTGCTTTTTTTTTAAATAAAAGAAAACCACCCTTTGTTCATGGGTGCACTATGGTCGGTGAAGGGGTCTTCTTGGATACATTTCAGTCAAGATGTGTTTCCTTGCATTATTTATTCCTTCATCTATTATATCCCTAAGATTGATGTCTGAAAAGTAAAGTGAAGGACAACCAAAGGATCATGATGGGAAACCACATGGGATCAGAAGATTCAAATCAAATAAATGAAAGGGAGGGGGACCGACTCGCCTGAGAATACAATGCATTCCCCTCAGCTTGTGCTGGCATAAAAATTAGCAGATGTGATCAAAATGATGGACTCCAACACATTTCAGAATCAAATCTCCCTGGCTCTTCATACTTGGGAATTATTTGTTCTTCTTGCAGTCTTTCCCTCAGCCTCAAGTGCATCCAATCAACATCCTTGTGCCGGCACCTGGGGTACTTGAGGCTTTGTGGAATTCCTTTTGGTAAAGTGTTGACACCAGATACTTCAGCGAATTTAATTATGCCAGTTGGTTTCACTTAAAAAATTAGGATACTGTGCAGTTTCTAGAAGTGGCATTTCAAAAGGAAGTTCTCTGAAACATGATATGAAGCAGGTGATAGCTTTCCTTGTGGATCACATTCTGTTCTTAAAGTATGAAGCTTGCATGTTTTGATAACAACTACCAGTTCCTTTAAAATGGAGATATACCTAAACCCCTTGAACTGCTTAGACTTAATGAAACCCTTTTTGTTTCCCTCAAAGGGTGCTTTCAATCACATACCCAGTTGGGAAGGCTTGTGCAACAAACCAGTTTCCCTTGAAGGTGGAACTCTTTGTGATAAGGACAGGAATGAGAAAATGCACTGGAAAGTGTGGGATCAGGCTTGATACAATGTTATCACCATGCACAAATCAGGACGAATGCTCACGAAATAGCCTTCCCCCAAACAAATCCGGGTGAATCCTCAATAAACAAGATATTTGGAATGCCCAAAGTCACCTGCCTCAGGGAAATATAAGAATTGGCCCACGTCATCAAATACATATTACATCTAGGTCCTTTAGACATATAGACTGGTTCCCATATGCATATCCTCATCACCACTTAAAAAAGGCTGAACTTGTAAACTGAGTCAATGAAGAGTTAGAGACAACATCCAATGATTGGAAAGTGTTTATTGGGTTAATTCCACATGAGTTGGTGTTGCTGACTCGTGCCCCAAAATGCACCTGGCCAGAGGCACCGAGTTCCACCTGACATTGGGGGAGCTTGCTGCGTGCATGTGATGTCACACATGTGACACACAAGTCTGACATCAAATGCATTGGGAGGAGACCACAAGCCCTGGCAGGACCCTCCGCCAGTGCGCGGAGGCCCAGTGGGGCCCCTCAAGATTAGGGGGGGGGGCTCAGTCCCATCCCTACATACTTTGGGGGGAGTTGGCGCCTATGCACCAACCGGGTGACATTTTTATCTATGTTGCTGGCCAGATTTAGCAAGTAACTCTGTGTATAAAAGGGCTCAGGTTACAGCAAACATTGTGAGTCATGGTGGAAGATTGCAGGAATGGTGGAAGGCTGTCTGTTGCCGCTGTTGATTCATGTGAAGACTTTTTGAAGAGATTGTCTGAGAAGAAGTTGGAAAAGTGTCAAACTTCAAAACTTGGAGAACTCTGTCAGTTGAATGATTCTGAGCAACTGGGCTTAGAACTTGCTAATGGCTTTTGGTTCAGCAAGGATTTTGAAGTATAGAACCATATCTGGAACCAAAGAGGGAGAGGCCTTCATGTAACCACTTTATGGAGTGGGTGTATACAAAGTGAGTTTTTATGTTTGCCAAGTAAAACAATTCTGCTTAAGACAACCGTTTCATGTTGGTGAGCTTAACCACTTCACTCATAGAGTCATAGAAGAGTCACAGAACTGTAGAACTGGAAGGCACCCTGAGAGTTATCTAGTCCAACCCCCTGCAATGCAGGAATCTCACCTAAAGCATCCATGACAGATGGCCTTCCAATCTCTGCTTAAAAACATCCAATGAAGGAGACCACATCAGTGTGTTCCACTGTTCTGGAGAAGCTTCCGTGGCACTTTCGCAGAGGAGAAGATATATAGGGAAGAGATAAACACGCACTCCAACAAATTCTGTGTGTGGTGTTACATCTGTGATAGTTAATTTAAAAACAAGCCAATATGGTCCTGTACAGATCTAGCCACAGTGAGAACTTCAGAAAGCTCCAGGAGCTTGACAATTCTCATACTTGAGAATCAGGTCACTATTCATAAACTATGAGTCAACTACTTTGAAAACTCAGCCTAAAAATAGTTAAAATAGTTACATGTGATTGAAGCTCCCTTGAAATTCCTCTTGTTTAATGGAGTTGCCATTTTTTGCCTTCCTCATCTCTGCAGAAAACAGAAAAGAAAAGCAGAGTTTTAAGAGAGAATAGAAAATGGGTCGATTTTGTTGCAAAAATGCATAAATGGCTGCTTTTGTGCGATCAATGTTTGTTCACTTTTGCTTCTGATGTGTGTTTCTTTAAAAAAAGGAAACCATTTGGTGCAGGCTGAAAATCATGTTAAAAGTGTTGGGTTAACAAGCACACACAAAAGGAGCACAGCAAGTAATAATGGCCCAGTTTCTGTTAGTAAGAATGTGTTAAATAAGGATGTGAAGAACATCCCTAAGTCTTCGCCCCCCTCCCTCCCCACATGTGGGTTTGTTGCTCATTCTTCACCCCCTCTCTGGAATACGAAAAATTCCACAGAGAATTCTCAGGTTTCTGTTGTATTTCATCTACAGTATCCTTCCCTTAAAAAGAGAGCAAAAGCATGTCCAAAGTGCTATTGAACAGGCATATTTTGTTTCCAAAGTCTCAAAAACCTAATCTCAGATTTGTTGGTGATGCCTATATTTAGCCATGGAAAAACTAGACACTCTCCATTTTTCTCTATAACAGTAATGGGGAACCTGTGGCTTTCAGATGTTGGAATTCAGTTCTTATCAGTGCCAGCCCCCTGATCAATGGAGAGGGATGGAAGATGTAGTCCATCAACGTCTGGAAGGCTACACATTCCCCATCCCTGCTCTATAGCTATTAGTCTGAAGCTCTTTAAGTTTGGTCTACAGGTGTTTGCTATGGAATTGTGTGTGTATGTATGTATTCTGCGAAGAACCAACAGCCGTCCTCAATTTCTCTAACAGAAAGCCTTTAAACTTGCTGAGCATCTGAGTATTAGAAAATGAATAGCGAGTTCCTTTGCCTTTAATAGTCAAATTTTAGGCAGCTATTCAACAAGTGCAGTGATCTTTGATATTTCCTTCCTGGTTGAAAATGTCCTAACTTCACTGCTTGAAACTATTGTGAAGGAATGGAAAGCATTTTGATAAGAAACACAGATAATCACTCAAGTTCAGTTCAGGGGTGTTTGAAGGCATGTACATGTAGATATGCTGCTCCAGTGAGGTGAAAATCACATTATCTTTACACTCTCCCTCCCCACAAACTTCAGTTTCCAGTTCTCAACCACAGCCATCAATTTTGGTCTGCGGCTTCCCTTTTTAAATATTCCACCTCCCCATGCATTATTTCTAGAACACTCAATTTAACTTAAAATTAGATCAGTAAACACAGGCCATCTGGCACTTTTCTGAGATGCAAATCTGCAAGCTTCACCGTGTCATTGGCTAAACTGCTGTGATATCACAGAGGCCTGGAGATGTTTGAAGCATGTGAAAAGGTAAGTAAATAATGGGGCAAGAGAATGAACTAAACTGAGTTCTGAATCAGGGAACCCCAGGAAGAATGGTTTATCAAAATATTCAGTAAGAAATTAACCTTAGATGAAACCTTGAAATGATTTGCAATGGCTGAAAACAGAGCTTCAAACAGACTTTAAAAATTCATTTGTCATTCTTTGAGTGTTTCTAGATTACTTTCTGTATTTTAGTTTCAAAAGACAGCATAACCATGCTTACCAGCCAACTTTAGCTATAACAGGAAATGGCATCCATACCATCTATTTATTTATATTTCATACCATTGATCAAGGCCCTGTGACCACCCTGTCCCCTAAGGAGTAGAGACAACTAGAGACAACACAGCATATTGGCTACAGATGTGGGGTTTGGCCATAGTCATTGAGGTAAGCAATAAAACGTCACTCCCGCCCGTCCGCCAGGAGTGTTTCTACAGGTGAAACCAGCAGAGGGGGGGGCCCTATGACCTATGTCAAAGCAGGGCGTCCCCCAAGCAATCCCTGACAGAGGAGTGGTATGACTCTAGCCCCTGTCTGGGCATCAGACAGGAGCCACTCTTCCCAGTTCCTTTTACCAGGATACCTTTACCCATGGAGGGGTTGGCGGAGGCTACAACCTCCCCTCCAACCAATGCCTATCCACCTTACAAAGTTGCGATGATTGCTATGAGGTAGGCGAAAACTCAAATGGCTGTGCCGATTAGCCAAGTGGGGAAAATTCCAGCCCCTGAAAATTAGGTGACTGACATTGTCCATAGCAAGGTCGGACCATACCCAAACAACCCTAATCTGAGGGAGGGAGGGTGGGAGAACCAGTGTGGCGAGAAAGAGGCCGAAAGGCCCCGCCAGCTGGGCATTTAAACTCCCCCTGTGTGCAACACCAAGGGCTGTGATTGGTTGGTTGGTCCCATGCCCAGGGGAACACCCATTAACTTCTGCCACCAATGGTCCTGGTAAAGTACCTTCTGGTCTCTGATAGGCTGGTTTTCCAGGGAGGCCTGGGGCCCACTCACAAAGCCGCCTGCCCAAAAAGGGGGCCAACAGACTTCCTGTGCCACAAAATCTTCTCTTTCCTCCTCCTCTAAGGATTGTTCTGCCACCTCTATTTCACAGATTAAAAAAACAGTGTTCAGGTGGAGATGGTAATTTGCTGGAATGGGTTCTGCAAAACTGCATACATTCACTTAATGTGTTTGAACATATTATTTGCCTTGCAATTAATCTAGAAAAGCTGGCAACAGAGAAAAAGAAAAGGGAAACACATGAAATTGGGATTTCAGGGGGCTAAGGGGGAATGAGGGGGAAAAGGTATCATTTTTCACTTTTATGAGGAAATACATAAACACGTAAACAGAAACATACTTTTTAAAAAAATATTAAAAAGCTCAAAGTCTTCTTTATTTTTTGAGTTCTGTTCCAACTTCTATCTTTCTGAGCTCATACAGTTCCTTTGAAAGTACATCAAGTGCCTTCCACTCTCTTTGTATCTCTGACAATTATATGCATCATATTTTATTATTTATCCTTTTAGTTTCATAAAAAGTTGACCTAAACACCTGTCCTCATCTCCACCCCTTTTTAGCACCCCGGTGTGCAAGCAATATGCTTTTCAAGGGCTTTTTCCCTTCTTCACGCTGATGTATTTCTTTGTGTTTTCCTTTGGGATTTGTTTCCCAACAGTCTCTTTAGACATTATGTTATAATGCTTGACTTGCTTTCCCATCAAGTATTGTTCTGTGCCTCCATGGTGTTCTCTCTTTGTTGCTGTCTCTCCAATGCAGTGCTGACCCTGCCTGCTCAGTGTGCGGGACTCATGCCTGCGAGCGCTGAGACTCAATAAGACTTATCACTGTGCCTTTGCTTGTCATATCAGCAGGCTCATCTCATCGACAGAAATATATTCTGACTGACTAAGCCTGAGGTAGACAATGCTTAATTCTCCACTACAAAATTCTCCAGGAATGGAAGAGAAATTCTGCCAGAGGGCACCAGTCCTGTCCCTGTCCTATTATCCCAACACACCATTTACTCAGTTACTGGCATTACGTTCTGCTTTATCAGTCTGATAAGGGTGTTTTTGCTTGTGTTTACCAGTTTACAGTACATTTCAGCAGGCAGTCAAGATGAGAGCCAAAGTTTTTGTTCCTACCCAATCCTGATTATGATCTGGGCCTCTGAACCTGGACTCACATTCAATGCCATATTGTAGCCCAGGGGTTGGCAAACTAAGGCCCAGGGGCTGGATACAGACCACCGGGCTCATAAATCCGGCCTGCAGACCTTGCAGACCCTGCCGCCCGCTCGGTCAGTCCCCACACTAAACCAGCGGAGGCCTTGCTGCGCTGGGACTGACTTCCGTGACGCTGGCACGGCTTCGGATTGGCTGCAGGAGCTTCCTGCAGTCCAAAGCCGTGGATGCCTCTGGGCGACACCCATTCCTTCCTTCTGAGGCAGCCGCACATGACCAAGATCCATGAGGACCCCTGGCCAAGGCAGAGGACGATGACAACGCTGCCGAAGTCGAGACGGCATCAGTGGCTGCAGTGTGAGCGGTGGCGGCGGGGTCCTTTTGGGAGAGGGTGGGTCCGGCCCCTAAAGGTCTGAGGGACAGTGGACCAGCCCCCTCCTGAAAAAGTTTGCTGACCCTTGCTGTAGCCCTGTAGCATATGATGCAGCATATCAGTTTGTTTGCTCAATTGCCACCTAACATTTTCTTACACCCAGGGAAGCACAAAACATGCCTCATAATTTCTAGGATATTTTGGCCTTCCTACATCATGGGCGGAGGTATCTGAAGAGCAAGTAAACATTTTTTTCTTATGCTTATACAAATGGTTGTTTCTAATTAAAGTTGTCACTGAAATTTCACCTAAAGCGAAATGGGAAGCAAATTTGGGAGCTTTTTCATTGGGGGAAAATCTGAGAATTTCAAGGAAAAGCAACGATGTGTTGGTAAGACTAGCAAAATAGCCTAGTGACAGCCAGTGAATAAAGCATAAAAAAGAGTTCAGTGGGACTAACTCCCAGGAAAGAGTGTATCCGATTGGAGCTTCAATGATGAATTGCAGTCAAGGGTTCTGCTTTGTGGAGGCTCAGAATCTGTTTCAAAAGCTAGTATCCCAACTCTTCCACACTCATAAATATATATATACCCTTCCCTGTTTCCCTTCTCTTCTGCACTAGCTGGGACCACTGCAGAACCTGCTCAAAGGCACAAGAATATTATGTGGCTGGACTGGAGTGGCAATGCAGTGCCAAAGTACAGGGTCATATAATAATTGGATGGAATGATCCTGAAATTATTACTGGTCCACTGTGGCTCCCACCAATCTTAACCTGGTCTGCCTAGAGCCATTCAGGGGGTGGAGACTCTTTGAGCTACTACCAAGCCAAAGCTGTTTCAGCTGCAGCCTGGGGTGGATGGGGTGGATATGTATAATTAACTAAATGGGGAAAGAGAGAGAGAAAAAAATGGCAAAGCAAGAGTGTGCTGGTTACTGGCAAAGGCAAAGGTATCCCTGACCTTTGGTCCAGTTGCAGACGACTCTGGGGTTGCGGCACTCATCTCGCTTTATTGGCCGAGGGAGCCGGCGTACAGCTTCCGGGTCATGTGGCCAGCATGACTAAGCCGCTTCTGGCGAACCAGAGCAGTGCACAGAAATGCCATTTACCTTCCCGCCAGAGCGGTACCTATTTATCTACTTTCACTTTGATGTGCTTTCGAATTATAGTTTGTTCAAAATTGACAAGAAGTTTCCCCCGATTCAACATAGACAAGCACAGCCACATTGTCACAGAACTGGCACTTTTAAAATAAAGGGAGCCAATAGAAAACAGTGCACCTAATAACAACCTTTAGCACTTCACATCCTAGTTTACTTTTAGCTGGAGAATCACCTAATCACACACTGTACACATATGAAATATGTTTGCAGTCCCTGTAGCAGACAATTTAAGAGAAATATAACGTTATTTCTGCATCAGGAACATCAATGAATATTTATCACATCTGGCCTACTCTAGTTTCTGATCCAAGACTGTGGCAGCTACTGTATTATTATTGATTTAAAAGAGTTTTTATATTGTTGACCATTTACATGTATATTCATTTTTTAAAAAAACAACAACACATTTTCTATTTCTAATATTATGTCATTTTAGGACTCCTCACTAGGACCAAATTGTGAGATAACAATGTGTATATGGGCTTCCTCCACAAAGCCAGCATTGTCTCGCTTCCTTTCAGTAAGAGCCAAGCACATTGTATAACTTCTAAATACTGAGCACAATCCTCACAAAGTTATACACTTCTCTCCATTTGTTTCCATCAAAGATTTAAATACCTTCCATTGAAATCAATGTGATGCAGAAGCACAAAACTTTACTGGATGGGATCCACAACATTTTATCAAGCGTTGCCACATGCCCTGAGTTGTGCCCTATACATTATAAACACCATTAAGCAGAAAGCAGAAAACCTTTTGTGCTGACCTTCAGATGCTGAATTGCTATTGAAAGAAAACTCTTGCACCTCTTCCGCAATGGAACAATTTTGATGCCTTCACCTTTGCTGACGACTCATCAGCATCTTTTGTACAGACAGCTTTAGAATTATGGCTAGATGACTATTGAAAAGGATAAAGTGATGCTCCAGTTTCCTACTCTGGAGATAAAATAATTATAGGCCCACAAGCCCACTCCATAGTCTAAAGCTCACATTGACATCAATAAGTTTATTCAAAACTATGATAGAATGTCTGATATAATCATTTATGGCTAAATCCAGACTTTGTAAATTATCCTCCTGAAAGATAAATTCCAGTTAGTGCAAATCTAAAAAGAGTGCAATTTCTTTGGGTAATTTAGGTCATCATTTTTTAAGGCAGGGATGGGGACCTGTGGGCCTCCAGATATGGTTGTAGTACAACTCCCATCATCCCTGACCATTGGCTATGCTGTCTAGGACTGATGGGAGATAGAATCCAACAACATCTATGTGGCCTAGGACCCTCGTACCTGCGGGACCGCCTCTCCTGGTATGCCCCACGGAGGACCTTACGGTCCATAAATAACAACACTTTGGAGGTCCCAGGCCTCAAGGAGGTTAGATTGGCTTCAACCAGGGCCAAGGCCTTTTCAGCTCTGGCCCCGACCTGGTGGAATGATCTGTCATGGGAGATCAGGGCCCTGCAGGATTTGACATCTGTCTGCAGGGCCTGCAAGACGGAGCTGTTTCGCCAGGCCTTTGGTCTGGACTCACTGACTCCCTCCTTTCTTTCTTTTTTTGATGGAACCCCTTATATGGGATCCTGCATATAAATTTTCCCTCGGCCATTTTGCTGGCCCATGTAGGACCAGCATGGATAGCATGGTGAATATTTGATGTTTCCTCCCCTTATGATCTTGATTTATGGGCCGCCAGTAAATCGAGGGTGAATTTTAAGCTGTATTTTAAGCTATATTTTAATCAATTGGGGGTTTTTTTAAACTATTTTATATTTGGTGTTAACCGCCCTGAGCCCAGTCTTGGCCGGGGAGGGCGGGGTATAAATAAAATCATCATCATCATCATCATCATACTGAGTTGGGGTGTTGATGTTGTAAACCTCTTCATCATAGGCTCAGATTGTATATTGTGTAAATAAACCATATATCATAAAGACTTCACAGTCTCCACTGAGCCTCATTTCCAAAAGAAAAAGTGAAGCCTGGGTAAGTACCCGGAAGTCCTGGAATTTTGCATACAATATTTTTGTTTCTATCTCAGTGCTCAATGCAGGCCGTACATTCACTCAAACCAGAGACTCTTTCAAATTGGCCACAGCTGGTTTCAATTCAGTTCAAGAGGGTAAGAGCCCAGTGCTGCTGAGCAAAAGGTGGGAAGATGGATTAAAGGGTCTCTGTAATGCCCTGACACTCTGTACTGCTTGACAACAGACAGATCAACATCTCCCAGTGGGGTCGATAATCATGGGCCAGCTTCCATAAAAGACAGCATGCTTGCCAACACCACCATTTGCCCCTTGCAATATGGAGTGTGGGTGTGTTCTAAGACATACTGTTAAGAGCATGATCTGAGCAGAATGGAACCTGCACCCTGGAATTTACTGCAGTGTTCTCTGGTATGCACAATATCCCCACAGCAGACACTAGTTTTCCCCCTGAAAGTGAAAGCATGAAAACCAGTTTCATGCAATTCCAATTAATTAATTAATTAAACTATTTTTGACTACTATTACATTTCATGCATGATAACAAATCTTTAATCCCAGCCCAGGGGAATTAGAACTATTTCATAATCTAGGAACTGGGTATAAGATCCTGGCTAAGTAAACATGTAATGATCATGGATCTCAACGTGAGAGCTAGGGGTGTGCTTCAATCTTTCCTGTTGAAACAGGTGGGACTTCAATTTGATTATTTGTATGGATTGTTCCCAAAGTTTGGTTGGCATGCTATTAGTTTGGGGGTTTAATAAATGATACTGTTGAGGTTTTCTTTTTAATTGTTATAAAGCTTTTGGACTTTTTCCATATTGATCCACTTCTGGACTTCACTAAATCTGTACCATACACAAAAGTATAACACCAAATTGTTATTTACTGGATAAAGGTTATAAGAATCAGAAATGTACTAGATTCATCTGAATGAAAATATTTATTACCTTTGTGATTCTTCCTTTTAAGCTATTTGTCTTTTCCATATCTTGAATACACAATTTCCTATAAAAATATTTAGAGTATTTGATTGGCGTAACTCAATGAAAAAAGTGTACATATAACATTTTTGCTTCTTTCATTAAAATGGATTGTGAGTGGAGGCTGGCAATAGTCCCTGAAAAATGTGATTTACATCCCTCTGCATGTTATACACACTGGAATTTTTATGGGTTTTTTCATATTTACAGCTGTTTTCTCTTATAAATGTTCCTTGTCATTGATTTTTGTACTGTATTACGGTCATTCCTATTTCTCAAATATTATACTGTTTCATCCCCACTTTCTTTTCTTTTGCTTCATCAGTCAGAGTTTTCCTGCTATGTTATGGATTGTCTATGCAAACATTTCATTTCCCAGAACGATGAAGAGCTAAATATTATCATTAAAAGGAGGTCCTTACATTTATGAGACATGCTGTGTTGTATATCATTTTCCCACGAGATGTGTTAGATATTGAATGAACAAAGTTGTTCTGAAGCGCTCAATTCTCCTTGAACTATCCCCCGCCCCGCCCAACAGGCAAATTGTCATCCTTTTCAATGGTCACCCTTTCTGCTTAAATATGTACTTTACGTCTATTGATTGGAGATGAGCATGGAAGAAAATGATCCCTTCTCGGTAGCCATAAACAAGGAGATACTGAATTAGTATTCAATACATGAGGTGAATTAGAATTAGAAACTATTCACACTTTAATATTTGAACACCAGTTCAGTAAGTGCTGGCGTTTAAATGGCAAAATAGATGGGCAGCCCTCTCAGTCAAGAATGCTACACAGTTGACTATGCTTTCCAAAAGGAAAAAGAAAGAGAGAGAGCAGTGCTGTGCATGTGCTTTGCCATTTAAACCGAAGGACTTTTGAAAATGAAGGTTTCAAACATAAAATGCAAAGTTGCTCCCCAGCAAACTTCCAAAATTTGAACTTCTTGGAGGCAGACTTATATTTCATTGACAGACAAAACTCAGCAGTAGGGATGGTGTTTGCTGCTCTGTACCTGTATGTGTTTGTGGTTTTTTGTGGTAACCTTACTCAAACTGTGGTTTGGATTCTATAAAAGCCATGCCAGTTTGGTCCAATCTCACAATCTGCAATAATACTGTAATTGTTTTCAGTTCTCCTGATAGTGTTGCAAACGATTCTACGAACCTATTACTTAAAGCTTCTCTTTCCCAGAAAAACTCTGCATTGTTTCATCTTGTGGATGAGAAATAAATGGAAAGCATTATATGTGTGATGAATTGAGGATTTCATTTCAATTATTCAACTCATTGGTCACTTGTCACATGAAAGTCTCCAAGCAACTTACAGCAAAAAAAGATATACAATCCATATTACCACGGGGGGGGGGGGGGAGAGATGTGGGGAAAACCATATAATACATTAATATTTCATATAACATAACATCTAAAAAAGCCATACTCAAATAATTAACAAAGCAATAATCAAACCCATTAATTAATAATTTCCCGCCTTTGAACCTCCGCACCCAGAAGTCTGGGGTCAAGACCAGCTGTTACAAATCCATTGTGTGTGAGTCCAGTGTCTTCCAGTGATGGTCTGGCGTCTCTCCTCTCCTTTGGGGGGAGCAGCAGCAAAGCTCCTCTCTTGCTGCTGGAGGGAGGTGACAGAGGAAAGGACTATATGAAGCCTGTGTACTTCCAATTGATCTCCGTTTTCTTTATACAGCTCCTAATACCATTAAGCATTACTACCTCCTCGCCCTCCCATCATGTCATGCAATGGAAATATATAGATAGGAAGACAGGACAAGGAATGCAATATTGGATGTCACCATCATCACCTCAATAAAACAGAGTTGAAGATTATAGACTTTTCAGGAGCACAACAGATCTGACAAAGAGCAGAGTAGTGCAATTATAATGGACTGCTTCAAAAGTAGCCATTGGGTTTTGTTATTTTTCCCTCACTGCAGAAATCTGTACTGCTAAATGTTGCTAAGACTCACACACAGCTCACAAATGAGTGAAGAGAGCAGAGCTCGCTTTGAGACTGAGTCGTTGCATTGTCCTCCACCACCCTCAGTCAGTAGTAAAATGCAAAGAACAGCAGAGCATGTCAACAATCCCTGCTTGAGGTATTCCATTTCTGTGAATTCAGAGGTGAACTACCAGATTAAGATGTAATTATCCTTTGGATTTCATGCACCCAAATTTTGCAATACAGTGCTCTGAGCTCTCTGAGCCAGTGTGGTGTAGTGGTTAAGAGTAGTGGACTCGTAATCTGGTGAACCAGTTTCACTTCCCTGCTCCTCCACATGCAGCTGCTGGGTGACCTTGGGCTAGTCACACATCTTTGAAGTCTCTCAGCCTCACTCACCTCAGAGTGTTTGTTGTGGGGGAGGAAGGGAAAGGAGAATGTCAGCCACTTTGAGACTCGTTAGGGTGGTGATAAAGCGGGATGTCAAATCCAAATTCTTCTCTCTCTCTGAAATTTAGTTTTTAAAATATGGCTTGAAATGTGCACACTGAGATGAAATGTGCATCTGAACACTCAAATGCACACTGAAATATTTAATATCTGTTTCAATGCACAGTTCTTCTTTTTTAAGCAATATGCAAATTAAGCTAGAAATGGGATGGAATGCACTTGTGAAAGAACACTTTGCAAAATGTTGCACTGAGGGGACAACGTAAGGAAAATATTGTGCAGAAGAGAAGCAGCACATGCAATACATATAGTAGCAATATGTTGCGAGTGGAAATTGTCTTATGTGCATATTGATCCACATTGCAATGCTCATTCAGTAACCATTTGACTCCGTTGTCACATCTGAAGAGGGTAGCAATGGGAGGAGCCATATGTGAAAGGTCAGATAGCATGTGGTGGGAAATACTGTTATGATAATTGACTTACTGTATTCATTGTACTTTTATTTGGAGGCTGTCAGGCCAAAAAGGGCTATATAAATAAACCATGGCCTAAAATTCAAAGGGACAGGAATTGAAAAAATGAAGAAACTGAAGCAAAGAACATCTGTATACCTCTTACTTAGCTGTAGGTAAGATCTTCAGATGCTACCGTTTCCCATAGCAACACTGAAAATACTGAAGTTAGTCCAAAAGTTCTCAATTGTCACTAGTATTTCTGAATGGGTTTATAGAAAACTGACCAGTGGTCCCTTGGAAATTCGGAGCTAATTTGAGACTAAAACCCAATTGCAGCACACAGTGTATAGTACATATTGCACTTCACTCATCATAGCATCAGATTGCTCTGCCTCTGACATCAGTGCATTGGAAATTCACACAGATCCCAGAGGCTTTGTAAATTCGAGTTCCTAGTGCTGTTAGATGTGCTTTTAAAAAAGAGCAGTCCTCTCTCTTTCCATCTCTATCAGGTTTCCCTCTGCCTTGACAAAATCATCATCAGGCACTTCACTAGTGCTGGGACAGCATTTTGTCCACGTGGCTTATATTGCCTGAAGTAGAAATAGGGTGCTGCCTACTGACTCCTTTCAAAGTCTCTGTGAACCAAGTCAAAGTGGAATTGAATTGCTTGTGGTCGGACACCTAAGATGTGCCATGCTCCCAAATGAGAGGCACAATAGAAATATCTTGACAAGAGAGATTATCAATTTCCCCATAATAATAGTAAGCTCTGCATAAGAATGCATTAGATCCCCCCTCTCTCTGAATTGCCAGATTTTGTTGTTGTTTTTAAGGTAAATCTCCAGCTCTTTTCCTTATGGAAATATGCAATCAGTTGCACAGCTGCGCCTCATGTATGAAGGGAAAACTGCAAGATGGCATTGCAGTTGGCTCCTGCCTCAAATCAGGTAGCCTCTTAATCACTGAACTCATTGAATTGTGCCCTGTTCTTTAGGTTTCTCTTGTAGATTATATAATTATATGGTGTGACTGCATTTGACCTTTTGCAGAAGATACAGGAAATAATTCATAGAGAGCTCATTGTTAGCAAATGGGATGAGAAATGTTCCTGTTCCTACACTATGGTATTTCCTGACAAGGAGCCAAAGTATCTATTGCTTCCTTTCTCACCAGGTGCATTTTGCACGCTTAAGACCAAATGAAATCCTTTGCCTTGATGCATTTATGTTTAACCACAAGGAAAGATCAATCTTTTAGGAATTATTAACAGACCTACTGTTTTCACAAGGCCCACTGTTATTTCTGGATTTAAAGTGAATGTGTCACATTTCGATCCATCATGTCAAGTTTCATCAATCAAACTGAGATTTAATTTTGCATCATCAACATTCCTTGATTTGCAGAAACTGCCTGAAACTGCTAAAGAGGACATGCAGAGAAGGGTAATGTTTATGGTATAGAGACACCTGGTGCACGATGCTCAGAAATTCAGAGCAATAAGCTTTGCTTCACTTGGCTTGCTTCTGCCTTGCCAGAGTTAGTTAAATATTGATAATCTCCAGTGGGAGCTTCAGAATGTTCATTTTGCAGGTACAGAGCAGGCAGTTGATTCAGTGAAGCATCTTTTTTTTAATACACTTAACTTGTATGCTCTGGTTTTGTTGGGTTTTGCTTTTATTTTACACTAAGCTACCCCTGTAAAATCCCATCTCACCAAACCACATGGGGAGAGTATAAACAGTGTTAGCAGTGCACAAGTGAATTCCTGTGGCCATGTTAGGCTTGTACAATCTAATTCTATATAGGAAAATGTTCAGTCATCTGAAATTAAATCCCTCAAAATACTTTGTGTAGACCAATGAGTAGGGTATTGCATTGCAGATCTGTCCCCCCACCCTCCGCATTACATGCACAGTCAGAACTTGTCCATAGGGGAGATGTCAGGCACTTGTCTTTCCACATGGGGGGGGGGACAGCATCCAGGATACAAAATTGTATTAGTGCAGGGGAAGGCCCAGGTTCTTGTTTCACAGATAGCTTAGACACACTTTGCCCACCCCCATATAATTTACCAGAGGCAGCTTTAGGTCTGAGGGCCTTTAGCAAAGTGCCTTCTGGCAGGTCCCCTGCTACCTCAGGGTGCCAGGCAATAGGGACGCGGGTGGTGCTGTGGTCTAAACCACAGAGCCTTGGGCTTGCCGATCAGAAGGTCGGCAGTTTGAATCCCCGTGACGGGGTGGGCTCCCGTTACTCAGTCCCTGCTCCTGCCCACCTAGCAGTTCAAAAGTACGTCAAAGTGCAAGTAGATAAATAGGTACCGCTCTGGTGGGAAGGTAAACGGCACTTCCATGTGCTGCTCTGGTTCGCCAGAAGCGGCTTGGTCATGCTGGCTACATGACCTGGAAGCCGTGTGTGGACAAATGCCAGCTCCCTTGGCCTATAGAGTGAGATGAGCGCACAACTTCAGAGTCGTCCGCGACTGGACCTAACAGTCAGGGGTACCTTTAACTGTGAGTCAGTTCTAGAAAAGCCATTTTGGTTGCCACAATGCCACAGAATGGTGTTATGGGGGCCTTATGAGAAACCACGGCATTGGCTGGTAGTTGAAAAACAAATTTAAAGTGAGGTGCAGGTGGGCTGTGACAGGTATCTGGGACTCCTCTGCTCCCTGAGGATGACCTGGGTTCAAGCAATAGTGGGATGGATGAGAGGGCACAATACCTGGGACCCCCAAAGGGAATGGGGTGCCTCCAGCCCCTCAGCCTGAATTTTTCCTAAAAGTAAAGAGGGGGTACAACAAGACTGTAACAGCTTTATAGAATGGGGGCAGGTGGACAAGAGCAAGGGTTCATATGATGTCAGGTGACACAGAATTCAAGCCATTGGTGTAAATACAGCTTCTTTATTTGCAGCTCTGGGACCTCTTTGCATCAAGTCAGGAATGTGAAGGAAGAATCTTGCCATGTGTGTGTGTAGTGTATGTGAATCAGTTGGTGTTCCTGCTACTTCGTACTAGACCAGCCTTGCCACTGACGCCAATCCACCTCTCCTTTTCCATCCCAGCATGATGCAGTGACTCAGTCAGAAGGAGACCAGGTAAGTAGCACAATTCTACCATGCCATCCACTACTGGTGGAACTGCTCCATTTTACAGTCAAAAGTCAAACAAAATTTCCCTTATCTCCAGTCTTAGGGTTGTGCGGAAATATTGTTCTTTACTGTAACAATCAAACTGCATTTCTGTTATCACTTGGGCTCAGAGTACAACCATTTGGTAATACATCAAATATGCAAGCAACACCACAAAATTTGCAGTTTATTGACTTGTAGTTACGTATAATGTACAGTGTAGGCAGGTTTTGAATAAACATCCACAATTATTTTTTTTTTTACTGATAATAATTAGCTAAACAGTTGGAGGATCTATACAACTCTGTAACATGCAGAAAATAGCATTATTGGAGAAACCAAAGACTGGAACTGAGGGAAGTCGGGGGGTGGGGTGGGGGATGGGTTTTTTGGGGGGAGGGGGGAGGAAAAATGGGGAGGGAATAAGGATATGTTTTTGGAAAATATGTTTTGTTATAACTTTGAATAAAAAAATTTTTTAAAAAATGTACCGTGTAGTAGCACTAAGCTATGTATTGCAGGGGTTGAAAGTAGCATTCACACATATTTTAGTGACATGAGAGTTGCTTTTCAATATTTCAATCCTATGAAATCTTTGAATTATTATACTCATGACTCACAATGAAGGCTCACTGAAGAGAGCTTCATGTAAGCATTTTAACTCTCAAATGCTAAATGCTTTCTAACTATTGCCTAATTTACTTTAAAAAAATATTTAAAATACAGCCATTGATTTTGAACAGGTTTTAACTCAAGTGTGCTAATGCTCTATAATAAAGCAAAAGATGTTCCATAATTATATGATGTATTATAAAATGTATTTGCAACCATAAAGTGCACACAGTGTATTGCTTTCAATGACAGCACTAAAACTCTAAATCCTAAATGGGAAAGCAGAATACATTGGTAGGTGATATTCATATATATAATGGACTAAATAGTAAGGCTGAATTATATTTATCAAGCCTGTGTATGTGTGTGTGCTTTATTGCCACTTGGGAGTGACTGAATAATGGTGATAACAAAACTGCAAGGATATGTTAATACCAACCTGAAACCTGATCTGTAGTGCATACATAGTACCAGAGACCCATTTACTGGGGAAACAAATAGCATTATTTCTCCTTTGAAGCATAGCATTTGAACTGTACCCCAAAGCAGGCACAGCAGTTACACAATAAGCTGAAACTGGTACATGAATACACAAAAACATATTGGGGGGAAGCACCCATACGTTGAAAAAACTTGTGAAAGATCTTGTGAGGCAGCCCAAGCTAGTCCTGCACCTGCCACCAATGTGCACCACAGCAGCCCTACACTTCCTGTTGCTTGTGCATTTGGCTAGCATGTGTCGGGGCTCTGTGCCCACTGAGGTGGTAGAGTGGAAAATTCAGAAGTGCCGGATGCCTTCACGATATATACAACCTTCTGAAATTACACACACCAAAAAATGACATTTCAGTCCCTTCCTTTGTTTGGAGTTCTGTAGAGCAATGAATGCAGGTTGAGGAGGTGTCTTTTTGTCTCAATCTCTAATCTGAGGGTGGGCAGACGGGAATATCATGTGGCAAAATGCCCCCAAACTCTGGAGGGGGAAGCCTTTTCCCACAAGGGCCCGTAGGAGAGCTTTATCCCATTTTCTCCCTGTGGGATCCAAGATGTGGGTGGAACTCCGCCCCATTTACAACTTGATTTTGGGCCATGCATCACTAAGCCTTTCAGTCCAACATGGATGAACAAGGCTTCTAGAAAAGATATTCTTCACATGACCAATCATATGTCCTCATTTTTCATGGGTATGAGAGTCGTCATAGCGATCCATAGTTAAAGGTGTCCTCTTTTTTGCTCTTCAAAATATGGCAACCCTACGTTCAGAGATGTACTGTTACTTTTGCAGCATTATAATCAAGATAAGGAAACATAAACTATCTTGGAGTAGCACTTCGTGGCAGGCCTTGTTCTCAGGGAATTCATATGTAAGAAATTATCTCAGTTGGGAGAAGGTAACATTCAACATTCATTATTATTTACATATTTTTGTATTTCCTTACCAAAACTCTAGGTGGCTAACAAGAATAGTTATCCAATTCTTCCACTTCTGGGATGTGTGTTGAAGCACTGGCCATGTGTCCTTCAAAATGCATGAGGAATTTAGCTAAAGATTGTAAAATAGGACTGTGTCGCATCACACAGTCATAAGGCAAAACAGTCTAAGTAAAGGAAAGGAAATGAGGATATATGGTATTAAACTGTATTTAAAGCATATCTCAGCAGTTCTATCCAAATCTTTGCCATTCCCCCAGCTGCCTTTGTGCCTTAGGATGTACAGTAGACACCCTGTGTCTGAGGAGCCCTATGGCACTATCTGTGTAGTACACAAGATTTGTCTCTAGGGAAAAAGTTGAGATATAAAATGCAAAATGAGTAAATGACAGCAAGTGCCGCTTTGTACGATCCAAGCAGTAAAACATAAACATTGTCAAAGGCCATTGTTTTGAAGATTGAATTTGGTTCCCTGCTATTCGGCCTGGGCCTCTGCTTATCAAGACTGCTTCTTTTTTATTACCCCACCATTCACCAAGCACAAGTAATTCCCACATAAATTCTTTTCTACAATGGCAACATAAATACACACAGTCTGAAGGAAAGGATTCGCCTCATTTTATTGGCTGTTCATGCTTCTACTGTATAGTTAAAGTTGTGTCAGCACTTCTATTAAAGCCTTGTTTTTCAGAGTTTACAGCTGGAAGCAAGTAGCCGACTCAAGTCTTCCCACCCTTTGGAAAGGGATTCATGGCCACAGTTCACATTAATCTCCAAGGACTTGACCAACTGAGTCTCAATCCAAGGTCATTTGTGTGCATATAAACCTCACATGGCAGTGGCCAGAAGAAAGTTAGAGAACTGTCTTAGTTCAAGCTGATCTGAAACTACATATCTCAGTGGCACCATTTAGGAAGGGCAATTGATTCTACAGTGCCCCTTCATGGTTCAAAACACATGGTTATTCCTTTATAGCATCTATGTTTCTGGTTCTTCCTAGTGACTGAATATTGCCATAAATCTACTAGTGCATGCCAACTCTGCATTACAAAAGTGACATGAAGGCTGGCAACATCAACCCTGCTGTGTGGGAATCCCTTGCAGATGACTGCAGAGTCTGGAGACAGGCTGTCAAGTCTTGTATCCATAACAGTGATCACAGGAGGAATGACCGCGGGAAGGAGTGCAGAGATGCCATCATCTGCCCAGGATGCAACAAAACCTGTCTCTCCTGCATCGGTCTCTACAGTCACAGCAGGCGCTGCACCCTTCCAACAGCTTGAACTCACCCTCCAAGGCACACTCCTCCATTGTCTCCTGAGACAGATGGATGTCAGCAACATGCCAAAAGCACACAACTATTTTGACAACCACTTCAGTATGCATGGGCCTGTATTCACAATTTGTGCACACTTCCTGAGAAAATGTAGTTTCCATCTGTTTAAGAAAAAAAAGCAAACAAACCAGGATTCTAGCCCAGAAGGCTTCAAACATCGATGAGGCTGGAGAGTCAATGCCTAGTGAATGTTGGAAGCCAAGTGAATAAATTGTCTAGTGACCAGAAAACACCTTTGGGTCCAGTTTTTTTCTTTTTTCTTTTTGTAATTTATGAACTGTTTAGCTTTAAACCAATGAATTGATTCATAAATTAAACTTACACACATCTGTGTACCATTAATCCTAAATGCAGATGCATATTTAATAATGCTGCAGGAAGGAGACTATGGGTTGGATCTAACTGTGTCCTTCTGCAAAAATAACACTGATTTGTAAAAGCGTCTTTAATCTAGCAAAGACCTCCAGAAACACTTTCCATGCTGTTTTGGAGGGTTGTACAGCCTTCTGGAGAAGAGTTTCAGGCCTACCAGGGGAAAGAGGGAATCAGCAAAAATATCTCCTCCATTTCTCCTGTTGGAAGAGGCCTCCAATAGATCAAAGAGTTTTGTGTGACTTGAACGAACCATTGGATACTGCCCCGTATTCCTTGCTGAGGTAAGTCAATATTTTGTAAAATTCTAATTGCTTAGGGAAAGGAATGACATTCTGAATGTCTTACACAATAGTGTGCAATAAAATCACCAAACACGTACTAAAGAAATTCAATGTAAGTATTGATTTTAAAATATCACAAGTTCTTTCACTGAATTACTGTATTTTCCTCTTTAAAACAAGTAAATAAAATGTATCAACTTGTTTACAGAATGATTTTTCTTTTGACTTCTTTTTCTTGTTGTAAAAAAGAGAGTTTGTCTGTTTGTTAATGAAACCTCTTTAGTAATTGCATTTGGAAGAAAGTCACACACCAGTTTGGCAGGGCGGGACGGACCATGTGAACTTTTTTTATATATATTTATCATACATCACAGAAACAATAAAATGATTTTGGTCGGATATGTGAATGCAGAAACATTCCTCAGCCCTCTGAGGAACTCACGTTCAGTATTTCATAAATATCTGACATTTATTTTTTTTAAAAAAAATAATTTGTATTAACTGGCCAATCACATCAAATTAAATCACATCACATAATTCCAAATTACAAAGCCAAATTTTTAAATTTTGTTGGGGGAACCCATACTTCAAGATCCAAAGGGGGATTCAAATCATCTTATTACTGCGTTAATGTCCAAATCAGTCCCAATCAGTCCAGACAAAGTTCATAATTCTATCCAGTCTTATCTTGGTGTTTCCACATCATATCTTGTTCATATAATTTCTATTTTTCCTTTATGATCTCTTCTGTTAGTCTCCTTAAGCCGATAAGCAAAATAATAATCCTGTGTGGATTTCCCGTTCCTCCACTAAGTCCAGATGGTTTTCATATATCTCCTTCGTAGATAGCATCGCTCTTTCCATCATAAATTTGGCATTTGTCACTCTTAAGTCCCACCGAGGAGTTGATCCACGATATGTAAACAACTCTATTTCTCTCTTTCTCTTCCCAGACCCAAGAGCTCCAACAATGCCTCCCAAAATGGCGACGGCATTTTTAACTGCGTCATTCCAAAACTCTTAGCTTTCCAGCTTCATCTTAAAACATTGCTTTGGTTCGAAAGTTTATCTCCACACAGCCTTAAATCCACAGCTTAAGTCCTTAGTTTCTGACTCATTAGGGGAGGGCTAAATATCTGACATTTAAGATGATTGCTGACTTTTTCCTTATTGTTTGTAGATTTTAATAGTCTATTCTATTTATTGAACCAGAATATCTGTTTTAAAGAAACTTCTACTTCTTCTGAAGTCCTTAGTACTGTGTGCTTTAACTCCATTACCTTTGGATAACTGCAATAGTTACAGGTCATTTCTGCAACAAACATATCATTCATATTTGTGTACTGTGCTTCCTAGAAGGCACTCAGAATAGTAAATATTGTATCTCATTTTATTTTCACCTGTTTGAGGTAAATTAGGCTGAGAGTTAGTGATTGGCTGAAGGTCACTTCAATGAGTGAATTTTATGACAGAGACGGGATTTGGAGTTGGAAGGATCATCTGAGGATCATCTAGTCCAACCCCTTGCAATGCAGGATTAGACAGCTGTCCCATATGGGGATCAAACCTGCAACCTTGGTTCAAATCTTCCCACTCAGCCATTAAACCCTTTAGTCCCTGTCTGAACCTACCTTGCATGGTGCAAAGATAAATGGGGAAAGATAAATGTATCCCAACTTGAGCTCCTTGGAGGAAAGATGAGGATTAATGTAACAATAATTTCATTTTTTTTAAATGCCCTACTTATGGGCTTCCCATAGGCATCTGGTTGGCCTCTGTGAGAACACAGTGCTGGACTAGATAACAGACCAGGCTTTAGTAGGGCTCTGTGGCATTTGCCCTCCTATGTGTGTGACATCATACTGGATTCATAGGGAATGGGTTAACTAATTGTAAAACGACTAACCAATGGGAACCCAAGGGGCAGAGTTAACTGTGTATAAGGTTTAAGCACAGAGGGATTTTTAGGGAGTTAGAGTTGTTGAGAAGACAGTCTGGAGTTAGAAGAGACAGAGAAGAGAAGTCTGTGGGTTGGGCTAGTCTGATGTGAGAAAATTTGTTAAGAGGAGTCAGTCAAACAGCTGAGATAATCAGTCAGAAGGTATTAGGAAGGTATAGGCCGGTAAAGAAACTAAAGTTAAGGTACTGACAGGAATATTATCTGAGAAACCATAAACTTGTTAATGTTTGTAAAATAAACTTGTTTTTTGGTTCACTTTTACCAACTGACTGGACTCAGTGTTTTACCAGAGAGTAATGGGTTGGTGGCAGCGGGGAAGCAAGCACTGTGGTGACACAGGGATCAATAGACCATTAAAAGTCCGGGGACCCTGTGTGATCACCACAGGCTCTTCTTATGTTCTTACACTAGAGAAGACGTCCCATCAGGTATCCTAGTTCTAAACCCTATAAAACTAGACTTAGTAACCAAGTTCATACATATCCAACATCCAGCACAAATGGATAAGTTACATCTCAGCACATGAAACAGAACCATCATGTAGCAGTTTCTCAAGTTGTCCTCCTTCCTCTCCCAAACCTATGGCAATTGAATTGTGAGGAAAATTAATAAGCAACACCCCCAGTTTACATGGTGAATTTTGCTAGATTATAGCCTGGGAAGTGAGAAATTAACTCAGGGAAAGAAACCCTACATGGAAAAGTAAAATTGACACCAGGCTCTTACTGCCATGCAATGATAAGAATTTTAAATGACATCTGCTCACTATGGTTTGCTAGGATTTGGAAAACGGTCATCTGTATTCCCACTCTGAAACAGCTTTGTCCTGCTGCTCTTCAATAATTTTTGCTTCAAGAATACTCTCTCAGACATTGATATTGATGACTTTTGTTGTTGTTGTTAAGTATCACTTTCTTGCCATAAGTCAGCTGGATAAAAATAATGTCACACTTCTGACATGCTCAAGCCTGCCATAAACAAGGCATCCCTGGCAAATAGAACTGTGAATTTGTGTTCCGTCATCGCCTCACAAGTACATTGAGGCTTTGCATTTTGAAATTACAGTGACATTTTTGCCCTGGTGCTGTTTGGTCAGTTGGGTATAACGTTGAGATATTCAGACTATGGTCAGCTGCCCTGAAATTTCATTCTGTGACTCCAGGGGAAGTCAAAGAGCTTGTCTGACTAAAAGAAAGAAAGAAAGAAAGAAAGAAAGAAAGAAAGAAAGAAAGAAAGAAAGAAAGAAAGAAAAGCATAAAGTAGTTCACATTAGTGCATGGCTTTTCTGAACTTCATATATGCACTTTGAATATCTAAGTGAATCAAGCTTTGCAATCGATAGGAAGCATAGGTGCCCACTCCCTGCGGCCCTGGGTGCCCAAAGCACCAACAAAATTCCCCATGAAGGGGCCGAGCACCCACAAATGTCAGTGCCAGGGCCATACACGCTGCATGGCACCAATGGACCCGGGCACACGGTTGTTGGGCCAAGTTGGCACTTCTGATAGGAAGATTGTATGTTGTTGACCCTACAACTAGGGTTGCCATCTTTAGTTGGGCAAAATAAAGGATAGGTCGTGCCAAATATGGGAAAGGTCAGGGGAAGTTGGAGGTGGGGGCTAAAAATTACTTTACCTGGTGCAGAAATGACTTCAAAACAATCCATTACAATGGCACATGGCGTTTACAGTGGTTTATTCTCCACTGGATGGAAGGGAACCAGAACCCCCTCTCTCTGACCCCCCCCCCCCGCCTCTGTCCGTGCTTCACCTTTTGAAATCTCTTGCACTTTGTCTGTGCTTGTTGGCAAACTCTAAAAACACTGGCCAACTGCTGTTGTCGTGAGTAGGGTTGCCACCTGTCCCTAGAAAAACACAAGCATCCTTTTTTGGGAGAAAAGTGTCCCCTGTCCTGTTTAGGCTTCAAACAAGATGCCTTCCACCACCACCACCATTCGAGCTGCTCCTGCTCCTTTAAAATGTGTGGGCAGAGAGCAGGTCTGGTGGGAGGAGAGCAGGAGCCTGAGCAGGACTTTGTGTGGGTAGAGCATGAGTCCATGGGGAGGAGAGTCTAGAGTGAGAGCAAAAGTTATCATGGGATGTGGTCAGAGGGTGGGGTGGGGTCAGAAGGAGGAGCTTGAGAGAGTTTTTTGCATGGGCAGAGAGTGGGTCACAAAGAACAAGAGAGCAGGTCTGCAGTGCACAGGTCTGCTACAGTGGAATGAGTAGGACAGGGAATTCTGGATGTTTCCTCTTTCTAACAATTTCACCCCAAATCCTTCCCCATCCCTGGCTGACCTCATTTCTAGTCTTAGACCCCAGCTGGAGTGAAGTTGTGTGTGTGTAGAATACAGGCAAAACGCCACCTACTATTTATGTACTTCAGTTTTTCACTGCACCTGTTTTCAGCTGTTTGGCAGTAGACCATGTTTAAAGGCACAACCTGCCCCTACCTCTCATCTCCCATCCCCAACTGCATGTAATTTTTGTATTCCTCAATCTGTAGACATTATGAGTATTACCAGTTTTGTGCCTGTATGATTTAGATTCACAGCAAATTCTTCTTAAGAACACAAGAACTTCCTCCCTAGGCCAAACCCAGAGCATATTGATTTGGTATCCAAAGCCAAACTATGGATTCTAATTAGAAAGCCTCTCCAAATGCAGATGACGTTCCATACCTAGCAATTTTTGCTGCACACCCACATACCTTTCATTCCATATTCAAATCTTCAGCGGGGGTTTTTTAGCAACAATCTTCAATGTTTGGTTCACCTTTAGGAGAGCTGCTACGATTCTTTAAAAGGAAGCATAAACAACATTGCTTCATCTGCTTTTCGCTTATTATTTCATTTTCTTTCTATTTCAGATGCAATTAGTTCCTTTCAAACTTTTCATATCTGGCTTTAGGTTTGACCTCCATTCACTGCTTTCCACTGTGTTGTTGTAATCCAACAGCACAGTTATAGTTCCCAGGAAACACTACACAAGAAACAGTTTAAAAAATCAGAGGGAATTCAAGACATCTGGGAATGTCTTCAACATACACTGGAGGGTGACCATAAAAGGTAGCCCACAAATATTTTAAAGAAATTTAAATAAATAATTTGGAAAAATATGATCTACTGCTGCTGCTGCTGATGATGATGATGATTAAGATTCCAAAACTACTAAGAGTTTTCATTATCCTCCTTCTTGTAACAGAGGCCATTTAGCCATTAACTAACTAAATCCTGATTTCATTGTTATGTCCTTAGAGCATGGTACAACTCGCTTTCGTTTCCACACTACACATGTTTTGATGAGATTAATGTGAATTTCCTCAGGATCTTTCCAATTCTATGGTAGCAAATTGTGCTTTTCAATGACTCTGCTTGGCTCAGAAATATATGCATTTGCCCCAAAGCCACTAGCATCACAGTGGTAAACTCAATTAGCCAGTTTTCTTGAACAATCAAACATTAAACAACTATTTATTTAAAGTGTATGTCTCCATAAACATTTCAATGCCTGAAGCTCACATGAGAAAAATATGTGTCCTGAATATGTATAAGCCCATAAAAGTATGGCTCAAGGGAAGGGATGATATACAAAATGAGATGCACAGGGTATGTTTTAATTCTTGTTGGGTTTTGTATGGAAACATACGTTTTTGGCTAACAGAAACATGTTCAGAGAACAGGAGACTTAGCAGGCAGGCTGGGACTAGGTGCAGTTATCTCTCCACAGCAGGTAGCAGACACAGTGGCCTAACAAGCTGAATGCTGCTCATTGGCCATGTAGGATAGACCATTTGGGACTCATCCCTCCACCTCTTTGGGACTGGAAAAATAGGGGAAGAGCAATACATCTGAGAGTCTATAATGCATTTAGCCAGTGGGTTGTGCTTGATTAACTGGGTCAGGGATGTAAGAAGGCATCATTTTCCTTTCTTTCCTTTCCAGGCCAAGCCCCTCACTGATTAGGCATCCTACTTGAGTGTTTTTGCCTGGCTGGAATGCATCCCAAAATTCTTACAAGGCCTCTTGCTTGTCTGAATTGAGGATGAGGCAGGTGGTTGTCTTGAGCATGTGTAGAAACCAGCCCTACTCATATTTGGCTATAGATCCATCCATCATTAGCATGTGTCCCTCAAAAGCTTTCCCCGAAGAGAAGGCATCCCTCAGGTTGAAAAATGCTTCTGACTTCAGTGACAGGTCAATGCAAATTGAACAATAGATTTAAGGGAGCACTGCACAACTTGTGACTCAGCTTAGCAAATGTAGCCCATCAGGCATGCACTCCAGCCTGGTAGAAGAGCCTCTATTGCTTTGTATTCTGTTCAGGAATTTTATCAAGACCTTATGTGGTGGGAGCCCATTGTTTTCAGTAGACAAGATTCATAGTTCTATATAAAGGTCTTGTGCTTGGACATATCATATTAAATTGGGGAAAACAGTGTTGGGTGAGGACTGCAGCTCCCATCCTCCCTGGCCATTGGCCATTCTGGTTGGAGCTTTTGGAAGCTGAAGTTCAACAATAATTGATGAAGTTCAACAATAAAAGGAAAAGGGGAAATATGTGTCCTTGGCACATATATGTCCGTTTTACTTTTAAGAGTAGACACATAAGCAATAGTGGATGGTGAAGCTATACAGGGAATCATTGCTCTCCTGGCTTCCCAGCACAGTGGGTCACTGGCACTTACTGAGAAGGATGAGAGGAGCTGTGGGAACTGTGGGATGGCAGTGCCAACCAGACACTCCTACCATGCTAGACAGAGCTGTGTGTCTCATGCCTCACCCCTCTCTTCTTCATCTCCATAAGCCCCAGCACCCTGCTGAGAAGCCTGAAGAGCAATGGTGCCCCTTCACCAGCCAGTACCACATTCAGTACAAAGAAGGAATGTGTTAGATGTACATATAATGTCAAATATAGGGATAAAGGAACCACATGCCACCATAATGTACAACCCAAGCTGTGGCTGATCTATGATGTTCAGTTTGGTGGTCAAAACGTCCTGTTGATGTCTCAGAGGTCATGCTACATCAGTAGCCCCTCACTCCATTATATGAACTCAACTGCTCTTGCATTGTTGTCCATTACAGGTCATCAGATATGTACATGACATTCCTTCTTCTCCCCACGCTCAGCCATCACCATAGGTGAACATCCTCTCATGCCAAACAATTCTTTCTGCTGAAACAGAAGCACCAAACTGTCTATGTTCGAAAAGGTCTCCCTCCCTTCCATAAGAATGCATATGTAGTGGCATAGCAATATGGGACTAATGTTGTTGTTTCCACAATCAATTCCTGCTCTAGTTGCCCCAGCTTCTGCCCCAGGGACAATGCAGCCATCATCACTTTTCTACTCCTGCTACCCAGTGAGTCAAATCTGGGGATCAGAACCCTGGGCAGTTGCGCAAGCCTGGCAAATTCTAGTAAGTTACAGAAACTGTGCAACAGGAAAGTTCTCTCTACATTGTAGCATATATAAATATATACTTATTTTTAAATATCTCCTCCATAAACTTCTTTAGAAGTCTCCGATGCATCAATAAAAATAAAATATTCAGAAATCATTTCTAATGTCTGAATCATCCTACTTAGATGTGAGGCAGTGACATGAATATAGCAGAAGTCTTCTTTCAAGAGACAGCTTTAGATGTTCAGAATATTTTCTATTTTATGTATCTTTGATTGATATGTGGAAATATTCCAGGCCAGCTTTATAGGTTTTCTGGCTGATGCTGTTTATCACAATATCTATGGGCCTCTAATGACAACAGTGATAACCACTCGCACTGTGTCTGTTTTCTCCAAATTTCACACCAAACAGATGTAATGAGGTGACAAACTACTTTCTTTTTAGATTGGTCCTATTCCCAGAAAGACATTCAGTATCACGTGTTACATTAGCAGCCATGCATATAATGAAGGGAAATAATTGTTCTATCCCAAAAGGCTTTTTACTGAAGTTCTAACTAAATAGGCAGTATCAGTCATGGAGTATGCTCTTTTATAGCTTACTAGTACTGTTGCCCACCATAACCGCAGGCATTATTTCTCTCTCTCTCTCTCCCTCTCTCTCTCTCTCTCTCCCCCCCTCTCTCTCTCTCACACACTATATATATATGCTAAGCTTCCATCTATTAGGAAAATGTCCCCAATGCACCCAAGTTACAAGACCCCCTTATATCCTGCATATGATCCAAAGTTTTATCATTGAACTCCACAGCTCTAAACAACTTGAACCCCAAAGATATCAGAACCAATTCACATATTATGTGATTTCTCAACAGCATATGACAACTCAACATTTGATGACTGGTAGCTGAATTAATGAACAAGTCCACAGAAGAGGATGTTATCCTTTATATATATGAACATGCATTATATATGAATATGGAAATTCTATCAGTCAATCAAATCTTTATCAAGGTCAACTGCCCATTAAAGAAAGCACCAAATATAAATAAATACAAAATCACAAAATCAGAACAAAGTTGAACATTAGGAACCAACTATCTTATGAGATCTAAAATACTACAACATTCAGATATATAGTCACCTGTTCAACAATGGATTTATATATTTTGGGGGAATTATAGGTGCAGAACTTCCAAGACAGTATAGAAAATGATTTATGTATGCAACCACAGCTGCGAGAATGTTATTTGCACAAATATGGAAAGATGAAGGAATCCTGACAAAAGAGGAATGGATACAAAAACTCATGGATTTTGCAGAAATCATAAAACTTACTGGAAGAATAAGAAATCAGGATAACAAACTTTTTATAAAGGAATGGAAATGGTATATTTAATATTTACAAACAAATTTTAAACCGATAAAAACATTAGTAGGACTATTGTAATAACCTGCTATTTTTAAAATATAGATATCTGAAAATAGATGAATAAAAATGGTTTAATATAACTTAGAATATGCAGGGAATTATGATAAAAAATGTAACTAACTTCAGAAATTACTATATATATATATATATATATATATATATATATATATATGAAAATCAGAACTAAAATTACAAATACAACAACGGATTTATCAGACATGTCAAGGAAGATACTCAAAAGAGACTTTATGGATTGACCAGGAGACCACCTCACGAAGGGATAAATTATATGTTTCCTAACAACTTGATAAAATCTACAACACAAAAACAAAAAAGAGACCATTTCAAGTTCTAAATCATTGCAAGGACCCTGAAACAAAGGATGTGTCAGGAAAATGAAGGTAGTACTTTCTATTAGTTTTTCAACCTTCCAACAGTCACACTCCTGAGGCACTTCTAGCAGTATAAGGTAAAGGGTAAAGAGGTAAAGGATCCTTGGATGGTTAAGTCCAGTCAAAGGTGACTCTGGGGTTGCGGCGCTCATCTCGCTTTCAGGCTGAGGGAGCCAGCGTTTGTCCACAGACAGCTTTCTGGGTCATTTGGCCAGCAGGACTAAACCGCTTCTGGTGCAACAGAACACCGTGATGGAAACCAGAGCGCATGGAAACATATGAGTTTCTGTATAACAGACCCAGGGGATCACCAAACCCCTCTCACCTGGTTTGGAAGTCAACTATGTATGTGATGTATGTCTTTGCACCTCTGAATTATAATACTCAGATGTGGCACTCCAGTCCTGAGTTATACCTCTCAGGTGTCAGAAACATGTTTTGTTGTAAGCAGAGTGACATGAGGCTATCCTGTTCTGTGCCTTTCTACTAAGGCAAAGGTCAAGCTGACCTGAAGGAACTTGGCAGCTTCCCTGCCTTCCTAATCGGCACAAATTCTGCTTGCTGTCCTGCTAGCTGCTGATAGTAGACCGTAAGCTAGAAACTGTCTTGGAGCAGAAATATTAGTGCTGTGAAAGCAATGTATGATCAGAAAGGCCTGCTTGCTGTGTTGACCCCAGTGGATCCCATGTCATGACACCTAGGTTACACAAGTAGACGGTATCCCCACAGCGTCTACTTCTCCTAGCTCAAATTCAGGTTTCCCGTAGTGTCTTGTCTGAATACACTGTCTTTCAGAGACTTCCTTCTCTGGCGTCAGATCCGTTCCTCAAAGTGGATGTTGCGCACACAGCTCAGGACAGGAGCCCTACTCCTGTCCAAGAACCCAGACTCTCTACTCTCTCTTCCCTCTAACTCTGTCTACTGCCTTTTCTCCCCCCCCCCCAAGTGCTGACTCCACCTGCCTCTGACTAGCTGTACCCACAGCCAGCCAGTCAGGAGGCTACCACTCAGCCCTCTGGTGGAATTATGCATCACTGCATCACAGTGGCGTAGCGTGAGGGGTGCAGGGGGGGCCGGCCGCACCGGGCACAACATCTGGGGGTTAGGGTTAGGGGTTGCAAATCCACGGGTTAGGGGGTGCAAATCCACGGGTTAGGGGCGCAAATTACTTGCCTTGCCCCGGGTGCTGACAACCCACGCTACGCCACTGCTGCATCATCAAACTCTGGTCTTTCTGAGCTTTCAGTCACACCTCCCCAATGAACAATAGAAGGCAAAAGCATGGCATTTCTCTACGATCACACAATGTAAGTCTCTAAAAGTCTACAGCATAAAAATCTCTCTTTAACCAAAGATTTGGATTGCCACAGATCAAAGGAGAGCAGATTAGAAGGGGAAAATCAGAGACACAAATCTTTACTATTAACTTTCTTTTCCATGTTGACACAAAATAATTGTGAAACACCTGATATGTCTGAGATATATCAGGGAGGCAGAGGAGCCAATTCAGAGCCAATAATGAATGCAGCACACCCAATCCAAACTACTTAATGAATGATTTCCCGCTTCCAGATTAAGAGCAGTGCTAGCAATACATTTATGTGCAGCTCTAAGGAAGGACAGAGTTCCTTCCAAAGAAAATTTAAGCTCATAGAATCAGATCCACATAAAATCTAGTTCACAACATTTGTAGTTTACACTTGTATGGCTCTTTGAAGAAATTTACCTCATTTTTCAAAGAAAAACCTAAGTGATCCTGCCTGCTTTGGCCTTTGCTCATTTGCCTGGCATAGTCCAACTGGTACAGCCATGAAAACAGATCCTGAGGTACTTGTGGGAGTCAACTTGCTTGAATCTGTGGCTATCCATGGTCCAAAAATACTTGAACAAACACCATAAGCTTTGTTTTCACACATTTAATAGTCAGCTAGTCTTTCCTACAGTAATTGCAAGGCTCGCCTGAGCTGCTTCTTGAGATCCTCTAAGATATTTTCATTTGAGCAATTATTTATAGAGATGATGGAAGAATTCAATTTGTCAAATTCCTATATGAACTAGAGATGGAGTGAGCTCTTTTTAGCCCCATTGGTGCTCATAGGTAGAAATTTCTGTAGATTTTCCAAAAGGGAATATGATTTACCACTAATCCCAAACTGTAGCATCATTCAATTTTTTTAATAAAATGTACTGTCATTCTTCCATTTGGAGGGTAGAATTTTGGTGCTTTTATGTGAATTCAGTTAAAAGAAGAAAAAAGGAAAGAGAATTCTAACTGTCAATTCAAAATGACAGATATACATAATAGAATACAAGCAAAATGAAATATTAATGTCTTGTTGCTTTTTTTTGCTTTTTTTTTGGTCAAAACAACATTAAGAGGACCTTAGCTTTGATACATCAGTGATGAAAAAGTCATGTTCTATTCTGATCTGAAAGAAAAAAGAAAACCCTTTGTAGGACACCTGGATTATGATTTTCTTATAATTATTTTGTATTCTTTATTCTGCCCTAACATACTTCTTGCAAACAGCAGTAAAACTCTTGCAACTTGAGTGACATTTAACGTCACCTGAGAAACTGAGCGAGTAAATCACAGGGAATTACAGGCATATACTATCAATTCTTTCATGTACTTTACTGAGCATTCCTTTTAAAAAAGGGAGTTCACAAAAAGGCTTTTCCTGTAGTCTGTCTCTAGCACCTGGCCTTCAGAGGCATCCTACTTGGGGGCTTCATCAGGGAAGCACTTACCATCAGTTTTGCATGGAGAACATCACAGGTGCGATTCCACGCATTTCCAAGTACAGCTGGGAAAGGACCTTCCTCCCAAACCTGCTGTTCAGTACTGAACTACATAGGCCAATCATTAAACTCTATCCATGTTACTGTCCTGTGTTCCTGTGTTCATTCATCCAGAATAACTAAGGGACAAAGCAGACATGGCATTATTCATGCAATTAGTAATTCCATCGGTTTGCTTTTTTAAAAGTAAATAGTAACCACAAGGGTTATTATTCTGGATCAGAACAATGGTGTTAAAATGTTGCACCTGCTGCAGTCTTAAATCATATCACTCCTCCACCCCATATACCTCACATGTTATTTGTATCTAGAGTGAGGTTTTCATTGGCATCAATGCAAATAGCAGTTGTGGGTGTGGGAAAGCTCTACCCCCATTCCACCATGTCAAAGTCTTAATTTGGATTAAGGCCTCTTTAGCTGCTATTCACACACACACACACACACACACACACACACAAAACTGCTGATCACCACATCTTTTTAGTCTTAAGAACCAATGACTATCTTATCCTGTCCTATCCAATGATTAGTATAACCTTCTGGTGCTCAGTATTAGGGTTAATCCCCATAAAGGGGGAGATTTGGGGTGAACTCATTAGCTCCACCCACATTCACTGCTCCAGCTGCCCCCTGTAAAATGCAGGGTATGTGGGAGATTTAACAGTCAAACCTATCAATACATGTTTATGCTTGTTAGTAAATGAAGGGGTGAAGGGGTTAAGGTCCACAGAGCTGTAAATTGCTAGAGAAGGCTTGGGCAGGCCATGCCCCCTCACCTTTGGGGAAGGAGGGAGGGTTGTTACCTTTTAATTTCTATCTCTCTCTTTTCTTTGAACCATGCAGCTGAGATCTGCAGATGAAGGGCAGTATATAAATTTAATAAATAACTAATTAAATAAAAAAATAAAAATGTAGCTGGCCAGATACAGACTACATGTTTGATAATTTCTGTATTTTATAACCAAATGAGTGCTTAATACTGAGATGATGATGATGATGATTAATTATTATTATTTATACCCCACCCATCTGGCTGGGTTTCCCCAGCCACTCTGGGCGGCTTCCAACAGAATATTAAAATACAATAGTCTATTAAACATTAAAAGCTTCCCTAAACAGGACTGCTTTCAGATGTCTTCTAAAAGTCTGATAGTTTATCTCTTTGACATCTGGTGGGAGGGCATTCCACAGGGTGGGTGCCACTACCAAGAAGGCCCTCTGCCTGGTTCCCTGTAACTTGGCTTCTTGTAGTGAGGGAACCACCAGAAGGCCCTCGGGGCTGGACCTCAGTGTCTGGGCAAAACGATGGGGGTGGAGACGCTCCTTCAGGTATACTGGACCGAGGCCGTTTAGGGCTTTAAAGGTCAGCACCAACACTTTGAATTGTGCTCAGAAATGTACTGGGAGCCAGTGTAGGTCTTTGAAGACCGTTGTTATATGGTCTCGCGGCCGCTCCCAGTCACCAGTCTAGCTGCCACATTCTAGATTAGTTGTAGTTTCCAGGTCATCTTCAAAGGTAGCCTCACACAGAGCGCATTGCAGTAGTCCAAGTGAGAGATAACTAGAGCATGCACCACTCTAGCGACACAGTCCACGGGCAGGTAGGGTCTCATGCGTACCAGATGGAGCTGATAAACAGCTGCCCTGGACACAGAATTGACCTGTGCCTCCACGGACAGCTGTGAGTTCAGAATGACTCCCAGGCTGCGGACCTGGTCCTTCAGGGGCACAGTTACCCCATTCAGGGCCAATGAGTCCCCCCCACCTGCCTGCCTCCTATCCCTCCAAAACAGTACTTCTGTCTTGTCAGGATTCAACCTTAATCTGTTAGCCTCCATCCATCCTCCAACCGCCTCCAGCCACTGCCTTCACTGGTTCTGATTTGAAAGAGAGGTAGAGCTGGGTATCATCCACATGCTGATGAACACCCAGCCCAAACCCCCTCTCCCAGCGGCTGCATGTAGATGTTGAAAAGCATGGGGGGGAGGACAGAACCCGGAGGCACCCCACAAGTGAGAGCCCAGGGGTCTGAACACTCATCCCCCACCACCACTTTCTGAACATGGCCCAGGAGGAAGGAGCAGACCCACCGTATAACAGTGCCCCCAGCTCCCAGCCCTTCTAGACGGTCCAGAAGGATGTTATGGTCAATGGTGTCAAAGACCGCTGAGAGATCCAGCAGAACTAGGAAACAGCTCTCACCTTTGTCCCTAGCCCGTTGGATATCATCGATCAGTGCAACCAAGGCAGTTTCTTAAAAAAATAATTTTTTATTAACCGACCAATCACATCAAATCAAACCAAATTACATAAATTCCAAATTACACAGCCGAATTTTAAATTTTTGTTGGGGGTACCCATATTTCAAATTCCGAAGGGGATCCAATCAACTTCTTGCTTCTTACTGCTGTTTTAATGTCCACAAATCTAACCTTATGATGTTCACAGTACTATCCAGTCCTTTCTTATTGTTTTTCCACATCTCTTGTTGTTATTTTCATATATTTTTCCTTTCTCTTTGTGACCTCTGATAGTCTCCACAAGCTGGTTAGAACACTTTGTAATTCTGCATGGATATTATTATTTTTTATCCAGTAGCCATATCCAGATGTTTTCCATACAACATCACTTCCATACATCAAAACAGTCTTAGCATCATTAATCTTCACCAATCTGCCTCCTTTCTCAAAACCTCTGAGGAGATTCACTAGGAATGCAGTCTGAAAACAAATCCGTTCTTCCTCCCGGCTATAAATTCTTTGGCAAGATGGCGACTCCGAATTAATTGCTGCGCCATTCCCAAAAGCTTCTCGATCTCCATAAAGCATACTTTTGGTTAAAGTTTATCTCCACACAGACCTTAATCATCCTGCTTGGGTCAGTTCAACCGACGATTCTAATGAGGAGGGGTTCTTGTAAATCACATAGAAGGAAAGTAAAAAAGGTCGTCCCCCCCATTCAGTCCCAACATACCCAGCCTTTGGTGTATCTTCATCGTAAAATATTCCTGTAAATATTCCTGTAAAATATGGTGTATCTTCATCGTAAAATATTCCATCAATGCCTCTGACTTAGATGGAACACAGGGATAGAGTTCTTCTGCTCTTTGGGATTTGGCAGGTTGGTATGGGAGGAAGTGATCCCTTAACTTTCCCAAACATCTGGGGGTTGAAAAGTAATTGCCAAGACTTTGAATTATGCCTAGAAGCAATTTGTTGATGAGTTCAGGCATGGCAGAATAGGTGTAATATTGTCACAAGGAGGTGTGCCCCTTGCTGCAACATTCTGTGTGTTTCTTCAAAAGTTGTTCCATGTTTTAGATATTCCCTAATTTACTCTTTACAGTATTGCTATCATCTTCGTTACCTTTATTTGCAAAACAGACTGGACCTGTTATTCTGTAAGTCTTTAAAAAATCCATCCTTGTGCATCATCAGGATTGAACTCTGTTATTAATTTGAGATGCTCCTGAATGAATTGAAATTCTACACAGGAATAAAACTAATTACATTGGACTTTGTCTGCAAATGCACTGCAAAATAGTTCTTTTTTTACCTCCTACATACCTAGTTCTTATTTTCTTTATAGTGAGGGGGGAAATGGGTATATCTTGCAATATTACCAATTAGAAATAACAGTTGCTGGAAAAGTATATATGTAAATCTAATCCCAGCAAGATTAAATTCTAGGTTGTAATTATAAATGACACATCCAAACTTTTAAACTTATTATCTTGCTTCTAATGTCTCTTCTTATACCTCTGACTAAAGCATTCCCCGACAGATACTGAAAGGATGTAGGTGGCAAGCCTTAAATCTTAGCAGCATCCCAAACTTGAGATGCATAAAAATGAGCACTCATAAAAATTACTGCCAACTAAGACTCCCCCTCAAACCCATCTCCTCTGGGAATAAGTGTGTCGTGATTTCAAATATTACAACACAGCTCAGCTTTTTCTTTTACGGTAAGTTTATTCAGAGTGCTACAAACAGTGTGTGTGTGTGTGTGTGTGTGTGTGTTGGACAGTGAGAGGAAGGCACTGGTCTGCTAACACCTCTGCAGTGGGGGGGAGAACAATAGTAAAAAAAAGAGAGAGAGAGATGCTTTATTCCTTCTCACTCCTGAATCTTAAAGTCCCTTCCCACTACTGATTTTCCCAAAGATATCTTAACAGACCAATGCCTTTCTCTCACTGTTTAATACATTGCCCCCAAAGCATATTCTCAAGTTTGCTCATAGGCCATCACCTGAATCACACACCAGCTTTTCTCTGAATTGGTGCCATCAGAAGAGGCTTTCTAGCATGTATCCTCAGGAGAAGCAAGACAGTGATTAAGATGGCGTTGCATCACTTCTGGAATTCCCTCTCTAGAGAGACTTGCTTGGAGCCCACTATGCTACCTTTTCTGCAGCAAGTAAAACCCTTTATGATGTCCTCCTTTTAATGTTCTGAGCTTCTAAACTGTTTTTTCTGTTACTTATAATTGCTGCTTTTAAATGTCCTTAGATTTTAATGGGCCTTGGACTTCCGGGTTGACGCCTCCGGCAATGGCGGAGCTCCTCCGATTGGGAGGAACTTGCTCCGTGAAAAGCAGGGTCTGACCGCCACGGCGAAGGCGGAGACCCACAGAAATCACAGGCGGGAGAAGCCTGTGAACTTGGGATTCGGCTGGCACCTCTTGCGCCTCCCCTACTCGTGGGGAAACCCTGTTTTGGGGATCCGGAGCAACGTGGGGTGAGTGGTGCGGTGCTTTGAATCGACTGCTTCTTTCACGGAGTGAAGCCGCATTGCTGTTGCCGGAGAGCGCTGACTTTTTCCTGTGGACAATTGGACTTTAAACAACTACCTGTGAGTAGACTGGAAAATTTGGATCTTCAAATATTCTAATTTGGCAAAGTAGCGGGAAGGCTCTAAACAGGAAGTCCGCCTCCCGTTTTTGTAAATAGATTGAAGCAAAGGCATTACAAACTAAAGTCTCTGAAAGTTTTTGGATAAAGGATTAAAATTCCACTGGTTAAAAATATCAATCCCCCCTTGGAAGCAGGAGAAGAGGGGGGAAGCCATGGACCTAGGGAGAACCTGCAGGAGAGAGGGAAAAGTAAACTACCACTGCTCTGAACCTGGGGACGGTCTGCCTGATGACGTTTGGGGAAGGTTCACTGACAGAACGGATTTGACAGATACTTAAAATTAGAAAGATACTGTTTCCAGTGATCTCTTCTGAGTTTATTAAAGGGTGAAAAATAACTGAAAATCGAAACTCTTTCTGTGACTGAAAGAACTGATACAATTTGAAACTGCTTCCCTCTAGAGGGAGCATGTGAAACTGTTACAGGAGTGTAACAGGGTAAACTCCAGCTGCAAGATAAAGTTTCTGAGAATCAGAGATTGACCTTGGACTATTCAAAATGCTGATAGGAGAAGGTATTGTGACTGCATTATTCAAAATAAATCATTCACTTGAACAGCTGCACAAAAATGTAGATGACATGATCTTCAAACTTGACAGCCGGGAACAGAAAGTGACTAACTTGAATCAAAAAGCAAGCAACAACATGGACTTGGTACAGGAAAATATCTTGGCAAGACAAATGGTGGAGGAAAAGGAGAAAGATGCCGTTGTGAAACTTAAAGTAACTCAAGAAGGATCCTCAGTTCTACAGAGGCAAATCGAGGATTACAAATGGAGGCCCTGCATGATTGATTTTAGCAAAAACCAGAGCTTGAGGATGGGACCCTGGCTTGGACTGAAGAACGAAAGTTGGAAAGACCCCTTCATCCAGGGATTAACTGACATCTGGGACATGGGTTGGGGCCTGGAGGAGCTTGAAGCTGTGGGGGCCTATGGACTTGGAGGAATCCTGAAATGCGTTCTGAAATACCCTATGGACCTTAGTTTCAAGTATGGAAATTTGGCTGAGCTGTTCAGAAGGAACAAAAGTTCTGTTAGGTTGGAGTTTTCCTGAGATTTGCTCCTGAGCATCAAAGAATATGAAGAAGATCCGCAGAAGGGACTTGGAAAAGAATTAAGAGCCTCGGACATAAGATCTCCAGGTTGATGGAATATATGGATTTGACGGAAAGGACTGGCAGAATCCGAAACCAGGGAGAGGAGAGGGTGGAGGAAGATTGGGAAGCTAAAGCTTTATTTAGAAATTTTGCAAAATTAATGACTGTTAGAAAAATCGTGGAATGTTATTATATGGATTTAGTAGAAATGTTAGAAGAAGTTAAGAATAGATAAGTAATTTAGTTTTAAAGGGAAATAAGGTTAAAAAATATGTTATTTACAAGACGATAAAAAACAGAGAAAGATGGAAAGGATTTGCTGAAATAATTAGAAGAATGGGAATACAAAAAGGGAGATGTGAGGAAGTCGAGGAAACAAGGAAATGAAGGATAGAATATGGAAAAGGAGAGATGTATTTTAAACTGTTTTGTTTAGATTTATTTATGTGTTTAGCTTAATGGGATTGGGTTGGGGTTTATATTATTTGTATACTGTATTGTATTGTGGTGTTTTTTCATTTTTTCCCTCTTTCTTTTCTCTTTTCTTCTTTTTCTGTAATCTTTAAAAGCAATAAATATTATTTTAAAAAAAAGATTTTAATGGGCCTTATTGTGGTTATGTTATTGGCATTTTACTGTGCACTGCACTGGGAATCATTTAGCTGAAAAGTAATAGGCAAAAACAAAACTACATTTGCTTTGTTCTTAAAAATATAAGAACAGTGGAAGCTGTCTTATTCCAGGTCAGACTATAAATCAGTAACCCAGGTCCCTCAGGATGTTCCTGGCCTACAACTCCCATCATCTCTGACCACTGGCCACGCTGGCTGGGGTTAATGGGAGCGGGAGTCCAAGAGCACCTTGAGGACCACAGGTAAGCCCTGTAGCATCTTCTCTGATTGGTAATGACTCCCCCGGGTCTCAGGCAGAGAAAAGTCTCCTAGATCACCTGCTTTCTGATTCACCTTCTTTTGGATCACACTGAACAGTGGAAAAAACTGCATTCACAAACACACACCTTTCAACTTTATAAAACAAAGTTTAAAATTTATAAAAGTATAAAAATTATAAAGTTGGTGAAATTTGTTGTATGTAACAAATGCGAAAAACATTTTGATTACAAATTGGTCTTCTTCAGTGGTCCAGTGTTATAACAATCACAATCTCATATATAAAATGTGCTCCTGCCTCTCGGCACTCTGTTGAATGGAATATAACAATGACATGGGATTAGTGGCACCTGTAATATAGATACATGGGGGGAAATGAAAAGTTTATAATTAAATGTGCAGTGGTTTAACTGAACCATTAAGTTATCCAACCTGGAAGGAGATGCCCTGGAGGCCACTGTAAAGTTGACAGGTACATGTTGATAACACTAGCAAATCTTCTGAATTGCAAGGTTATGTTTAAGAGGGGTTTTTTTTTAAGTTGTAGAATGCCTTATTTAGCATTTTCAGGATGATTACATATACTTGCCCTGAAGTCTTTCGTCATTGCTTGAAAAGTGTGCTTGTTAAACAGTTTCATAATACCCTTTAAATTGTCAAGACTGGGGTATATGTGGGGAAACTGACTGAAGGGAATGAAGGAACAGAGAGAGTTCTCTGCTCTCGGTACTTTACTTAGTAGTGTAACTAAAGACAAGAACAATTCTAAACTTTTCTTGTTCTTGCTAGGAGCACTTTGTCTTCTAAAGTATTTTATTAATGTATTATTTATAGACATTTGCAAAGAGTGCTAAAATGGCTTGAGTTTTCTCAGATAGTGTGTCTTTCACAATTACGGCATGATCTCTTGAATACTGAGAAGTTTTTATGCATCCCATTTCAACGTGTCACTTCATATTTTTCCAAATAAATGTGGCAAGTGATTTAAAACAACATGACACAATGCAGGAGGTCAGAACCACATGCCTCCTACCAGTTTTCATTCTGAGTGCACTTTGGGGTGATTAAATTTTCATTAACTTTCCGCCACAAGAAACAAAACAAAACGAGATTCACATGGCAAACAGAGGATTTACACAAACTTTAAGGGGGAATATTTTTAGAAATACTAATATGTCAAAATATTTTAGATTCTTTTCGGCCATGAGCTGTCATGGTGCAAAAAAAGAGGGAAAGAAGTGTTTCCATTTAAAATTAAGCAAAGGAAATGCTATTGTGTCAAGTGAGATGGCCATTTCTAGGGTTTCTTTTTAATGTTTTACTTAAATAAGCACTAATAACTGGTGGGATTTTGGTGGGTCTAAGACTCTGACAGCTTCCAGCAAATGCAAGAGAAACCTGAGTTATTGCTGCTGCCCTGCTCTCAGTATGTTTGTTTCCAAGCAGATGTTGTTTGATTTTGGTAAAATTGCAGCTGCTTTTAATATTAGCCATATGTACCTGGCTGTCCACCTGCTCCCCCATGCAGCCAGACATTATAAATGCTTCCCCAGGTCTCCATTATTCTCTCCTCAGAAGACCTCTTTCCTCTGCCCCCACTCCAATACTGTTCTAATTCTTGTTAAACATTCCTTATTAGCTGCTTTTATTACTTTTGCCAAAGTTTGCTCTAAGTTGGACATGGCTTCCATTTTCTAAAGGATGCCTTCTTGCGTCCAATTGCTTATTTGACCCTGCTCAGTAACTGTTCTGGCTTTGGTGGTACCTGTGATGCACATTCTAGTTGAGTTTTTATATTGAGCTTTTCAAACAACTCACAAGCATTTTGGAGAGATTTGACATTTTTGAAGTCAATTTCCTTTACACCAGTCCTCTCACTTTTGGTACGTTTCCACTTTTGAACTCAAATGTGACTATGTTGGATTTTCTTAGCAGTTGTCCATGTACATATATATTGAATCTGATAGCACTGTGGGAGCTGTTCCCAATTGGTCCAGCAAACACTTACACCTTGCACCAGATCCTGGTTTCCACTCAATATTAAGTCCAGGATTGCTGTCCCTTTGGTCAGTTCCATGACCAATTTTTCTAGGGCACAGCCATTGAGGGTATTTAGAAATTTCACCTCTTTCTTGTGGCTAGTACACACATGTACTCAGGGGCGGAGGAAGGGGGGTGCAGTAGGTGCGGGTTGCCCTGGGTGTCACCAGGTGCTAGGAGAGACGCGGTGGCTTGGGTGCACACAGGCTCCGTGATGCCCAAACGGTCCACCCTCTGCCTCTCCCCCAGCTGTAGAGCGGCTGAGTGAGAGGAGGCAGGCAGACTCCAGAGTCCCTGTGGGGCGCCCCCTCCCTATGGGCAGTGCACCCCGCCCCCGGGCGTGCCGCCCCAAGTGCCTGAGTGGGTTCCTCTGCCTCTGCATGTATGTAGTCTGTTATGTACTGAGTTGAATAGGATCCAAACTGCAGCAGTCTGATTGGTCCTAGAACAATAGGATCCAAAAGGCAGCAGTCTGATTGGTCCTAGAACAATAGGATTCAGAATGCAGCAGTCTGATTGGTCCTAGAACAATGCAGCAGTATGATTGGTTGGCAGGAACCACCCAATCATGCTCCAGATAGAAGTGAATCCACAACCTGATTGGCTTACAGTAGAATTCCGGAATTAGCCAATCATGTGCAGCCCATTGTGTAAATAATGTATATAAAGCAGATACTTTGAGGGGACATTCATTCATTCCTCCTCACCACTATGAGCTGAATAAAGAGCATGAAATCACTTTGCGACTCTGAGTATATTTCACTGGCGACGAAGGTGGGATCCCGCTGAGCTGACTGCCACACACAGCACCGCAGCACCGCCACCTGCCGCACCGCTGCCTCGCACCGTGTATCCAGGCTTCAGCTCCGGGACACAAGGAACTCAGAATGGCAACCGACAGCAGCTTCTCGCCATTCAACCCAGCATCTGGAGACTGGGAAGCGTACGCCTCCCGTTTCACCTTCCTCCTAGAAGCCAAAGGGGTCACCGATGAAGAAGACGCCAAGAAGAGGGCAATATTCTTCAGCGTCTGCGGAGAGGAGACGTTTGAAATCGCCCGGACTCTCCTTGCACCTGAAGACGTTGCTACTGTTCCATACAAAACAATAATGGAACAGCTGAAGGGGCACTTTTCGCCACAGCCCTCAGTGGTGGCTCGTCGAAATGCCTTCTACGCAAAGCGGCAAGCCCCTGGGGAAACCATAACTGGGTTTGTGACCTCTCTCCGCCAAGCTGCCCGGTTCTGCAACTTCTCAGAGCTGGAGAACATGCTTCGTGACTGCCTCGTCGGTGGCCTGAAGGATGAGAAGCTGCAACGACGCCTCTACGCTAAGAAGGACCTAACGTTCCAGGTCGCTCTGGAGGAGGCCCTGGCAACGGAAGCTGCCAAGAGGTCGACGCAAGAGGCATGGCCGAGCCAGCCGTCCCAACCGAGGGTCCACCACAAAGACCTCACCGATGACTCAGGATCTGACAAGGAGGAGGTGCACCGAGTACAGCAGCGCACTCAAGCAGCCCACATACCACAGCTGCCTCGACGAGAAGGAGGGAACTGCGCAAGCTGCGGGGAAAGTCACGAGAGGAGGACCTGCCGTTTCCGCAACGCAGAGTGCAGGCAGTGCAGAAAATTGGGACACATCGCCCGGGTGTGTCGAGCTCGGCCCACCCGACGCCAGGCATCAGATGACCAATCCAAGAGCCCCAGGTCCCGGGGCCCAACACACCAAGGCAACTCGACGGAGCTCACGGACTTCCAGGTATACCAGTTGCCCCACCCCAACGTAGAGAACATTTATGTAGAGGTACAGATAGAGGGGGCCCCATGCCGCATGGAGCTTGACACGGGTTCAACTCTATCCATAATCTCGGCAAGGACCTTAAGGAAACTGTGTCCTACTGGGGGTCCCAAACTCAGGCCGGCCCCATTCACCCTCCGGGACTTCCAGAAACGTAAGGTCCCCACAATGGGGGTGGGGACCTTCAGGGTGCAATACCGAGGGCGGACGCGGCAACTGGACTTGCTTGTGGTCAAGGGCCCCTACATTAGCTTATTGGGATTGGCATGGTTTGGACCACTGGGGCTAGCCGTCACCGGGGTGAACCACACAAGCTTACAAGTGGACGTGGACGCCATATGCAAGGAATTTCCGGGGGGTTTCGATGGGAAATTGGGACAGTATACAGCCCCCCCATTGCTCTACAGCTTGACCCCACAGTACGACTTTCATTCATTCCTCCTCACCACTATGAGCTGAATAAAAAGCATGAAATCACTTTGCGACTCTGAGTATATTTCATAGTCTATAAAAGTGTAAGTGAAAAACTGATTACAACATTTCATCTTTTGGATTCCACCTTCATTACTTCATTTCCACTTTTTATAAATAAAAGTTTAGGTATTTGTTGTTTGTATTTCTGGATCTATGGAATTCCCTTGCTGTAAAACTCTTGTTCCTCAATGTGATCCTTTTCCACTGCCACCTAATCTCCCAGTAGCTTGGTGTGAGACTGACCCCCAAACTGGATAACAAATTAACTATGAAGATTGTTTGTTTAAAATATAGTTTGTATATAAGGAAATACTGATGCTTACTTATATTTGCATGATGCCAGTTTCTAAAGACTGAAAAGTTTATGACACCAGACTCTAAGACTGAGCCAAATTCCCTAAACCTCCATCCTAGTCAAATTCTCCCCAAACCTTGTCCAGCTACTTAGGACAAAGTACCTTTGACTCCAAAGCTTCTCTGGTTGTATTTCTAGCTGTGTGGACAGTTTAGCTGGGACTTTATGGTGAAGGGTGGGATATATATATATATATATATATATATATATATATATATATAATCACATTTTTACATGGGGAAGCCTTTCAGCTGAACACAGTCATCAGCTTATTTCTTCAGATATTAATTAGCCAAGTATAATTATCACACCAAGCAAAAATAGCTGAAAAATTGATTCAAGACAAAAATGGGCATTGTTTCTTCTTCCCTCCTTTCATCTGTTTAAATCTTATGTCAGTTGTCAGCAGAGTGATTACTGTGATAATTGATGGCATTCCTCACAAATTACGAACAGTGCTCTACCAAGGATGCAACACTTTGTTACGTTTGCTATGCTTCAAAAAAGGGGCTGAAATTCTTCGGAGCTGCTTTTTTAAATAATGTGGCTATTCTATTGTAACAGAAAGCACCTCCAGATACTAGAAAATTCCAAACATAACATTTTTGCCTATAGTTAAAACCTATTTTTAATCATTAATTTAAAGTTAAGCCTATATATAATGTATGCTCAAAACTGTTAACATACCAATGTCTAGCTATGACAGATCTATTAACATGGTTTGCATGTTATAGTAAGCCAAAACATGACTTACCAGGACTGCGCAAATGTGTTAGCTCCCAGAGAGAGGACTGTGCCCACTGCTCTCCTCCCCAATTCCTTTTAGCCCGGTGTGTCAAAGAATTATAGAATCATAGAATTGTAGAGTAGGGAGGGACCATGAGGGTCATCTATACCAACCCCCTGCAATGCAGGAATCTGTTGCCCAATGTGGGGCTCAAACCCATGACCCTGAGATTAAGAGTCTTGGGTTTTTCCGACTGACCTATCCACAGTAATGGCAGTAAGACAAGGTTAAATTTCCCTTTTCAGGTGTAGGTTGATCAGCTGACCAGTGCTGACAGTGAACCCCCTTTAAGTAGTCACTGGATGTTATAGTGACATGGGTGACCCCAACATCAAAAAAAGGCTTGTAGAGTGTGGGTCAGTTCTGGATCTGAAAAAGGTTCCTCACTTGCACTTGGAACTGGCTTTTATATATGCAGATGGTATTTTGTAGCACTTTCACATTTCTGAAAAGAAATGTGAATCTCTTCTCTTTTGTACTGCAGGTGTTTGCTGGCTAAACTAACAAGTTGCTATGTTTACCAGACCTCGGTTTTTGTGTGGCATTTCTGAGTCCGGCATACAAACATTGCCTTAAGGAAAGGCCTTTAATATTAAATACTGGAGTCTATTCTAAACACAGCTTCTGGGCTTTGACGTTTGAGTAGCTCCTTCCTTTGATATGGTGTCTTCCTTGGAGAAATTCTTTTACGAACAAAGAAAACCACTCCATATATTCATTGATGATCTTTCGAGTTTGGGGCTATGTAATATTCCCCCCTCCCCACAAAATACCACCACCACCACATAAGAGCTCTCTGTGTGGCACCAATTTTGTCAGTGGCATAATTTAAATAAACAAAAATTAACTGATAACATAAAAAGAGAACACTCTGGTGCTTCAGCAAATAGTGCCAAGCTTCAATTTACTCATGCCTTTGGTTTCCCATACAATAACTGCAGTAATTACTTAATAACTGGAACGTGTGGAACAGCCAACACAGATTAATATATTTTGTTGACCAGCTTAACAAACTTAAACAAGCTGTAAAGTGCTAAGGACTAACATAGCTTCTGGATATAAAATCTGCCATAACACAATATATGACTGGAGACAAACTGCTTTGGATTTTGAGGTCACAAATTCTGTAGGCCAGCCGAAGACAATCTCAGGATGATCCTCCTTTTGCAATCATTACCTCTGTCGCACCTTCCTCCATTCACATCCATCCTGCACTCTGCTCCCAAAATTATTAGCATCTCTGGTTGCTCTTCCCCAACCACAAATTCTGTATAAAAATTCATATATGTCAAGGGGCTGTCAGGAAGGCCAGTTCATGCACAGGTCAGGAAGAGGACTCAAGACTCGAAGTGCAATTAACTTTTATTCACAAAAATAGCAACACAACAGAGTACATCTAGGCTATTCTGTCCCAGCTGAAGATGTTGCTGGGACTGGCATCTAGTCCTCCTTCCCTCTCTAGTCCTCTCCTTCTGGACACCTCTCAAGCAGCCATAAACTCCAGGGAGAGGGACGGATCCCCCTCTGGGCTTGTCTGGCCAGTTGCTCAGCAACATGCAAGGCTCTTCGTGATCTAGGTGTCAATGGAGGAGGAGAGTAAGCTGTAGAGGGATTGTCCAGTTGCTGTGAAACTGAGGCAGCCTCTGACTCTATGTCAGAGTCTGCACTCACATAGAGACCCTCAGCACCCAGCTCTGTCCTCGAACGGCTCTTTATTTCTGACCGCCCATGTTCACTCTAACCTTTTGCTTCTATCATCTCCCATCTTGTCCAATCTATACTCGGGTCCTCAGTGCCCCACCACCATTGTCCTGGGTCTTCTTTCCCTGTGTCATCCCTGGGGGGCTCTTGGGCTAGTGTCACCCAGCACTCTTCATCATCCAGCCAGTCCCTGACAATGTACTAGGAGAAAGTAAATACAAAAATGCATTAATCAATGAAAATAATGTACTAAAGGCAATAAAATTATGGTAAACTGCTTGCAAAAATGAACATGTGTGTGGATTTTCATGAGGAGTAAAAAAAAATCTCAAACCCCAGTGGAAAAAGGAAAAGCAGTGGAAGCTTGTCCTTTCTCAATGGAGACACTGGAAGACAGTTAGGACATAATTATGGAGACCTAAGCCATAAAAGTAGGAAGGAATGATAAGCTGCATCAAAGATGTCATGACTGAATAGAGGCCCATAGATTTGGCAAATATTTGTGTGTTGAGACCTTTAAACAACTTTATTGATTTACAGCAAATGAATGGTTGCATAGGCTCTGGTTCGACTAGCTCCCTGCACTGTTGGAGGGAGCACTGACCCAGGGCACCAGCATAGGTCAGCCTAGGGTGAACACCTGGATAAGCGGAAAGCCGGGAACAAGCTATCTCCGCCACTGAAATGTCCCCCTGGACTCAGGCACGGGCACAACCCCCTCTCAGGGGTTGACCAAACCATTGAGTCCCTGGATTCCTTTAATGGAATACCCTTCACATAGGGATGGCGAGAGCGTTCTCCCATCCCTATCACCTGAACCAGAGCCTATCCACAACCTTACAAGTTGTGACGATTTGCTACGTGGCAGGCAAAACCCAAATGGCAGCAGCCAATCAGCCAAGGGGGGAAAATTCCTGCCGTGTCCCTGTCCCAACAACAGATGACACAAGACAGCATAGCAAGGTCAAGCGCAAAGCCCTAAAAGTAGGGAGAGGTGGGCAAGTGTTCTGAATGCACACACCAAAAGAGGAAGCTCTGGGTCACGTGCATGGGTATATATAGGTCCCTTGATCCGTTTAGCCTGCGTCCCATTGGCCTGATTGAACCCTGCATCAAGGGACCTACCAATTGGGTGTTAGGTTGCCAGGTCCCACCGCAACACGTGCCCTCTTTAAAGGAGGACCCGATTTGCAGACATCTGAGTGTAGGCAAAGAGGCACTCCTACAATACGGTGGAAATACTACATCATACGTGATTCCCAGTGATAAAAGAGAGAGGAGAGAGAGATCCTGCACCCTAAATTGCCTTTAGCCAACTCTAATCTTTCACTGCCTCTGTCTAATCCAAATTGCAAACTACTGTTTCTTCACATATGGAAGCACCCCTCCCACAGATCAGACTCGCCCCTTAAAATGGAGCGTGTTTTACCATCTCCAAGCTCTTATGGCTACCACCTTCAAATATTAACAATATCTTCAATTATCTAGAAATAATCTCCTGACAATAAGCTTCCACAAAGACATTAGCCAATCGTTATGGGCTGTTATGTGCCTTTCACGGGAATCCTTTGCCAGCAGCTATAACACTGTACTTATGTGGGAAACATTATTACATGATGTTCAAAAGATATATGAACCTAGAACAACATGCCATGCTCTTTGATCTCATCTTCCCCTGCACATTAATAAAAATGTATTATCTCTGCCTGCCCCCCCTGCCCCCGGCCTCCTTGTCTTCTGTTTCCAGAATTTGCTTCATCTTTCTTCCCTGGGTGAGGCAAGTACACTCACGTTAGAGGAGAAAAAGCCATATACCCAAAATACCATGGATCCAACAGTTCAGCTGACAATTCCATGGGAAATAAAGAGAAATATATGGGAAAGAGAATCAAAGGTTGCTAAGAAAATTGTTTGAACAGCAAGAAAACTTAGGAAAAATAGCTCAATTTATGACTGCTAGCATGAGTGAACCATAGTGTGATAAATCCAGGTATCTACATGCCGTCTTTCCCTCACCATTTATTCCTCTGATTTTTGCCACCATCTTGAGGGAATCAAGAGTCCCCCCCCACACACACTTTGGCTCTCCGAGTTCAGAGAGCAAGGCTGGCTGGGGGAGGCAGTGTAGTGTTGTGCAGGCTTGCCGAAGCCAGGCCGGGCCAAGCAGGCAAGCAAGTGCCTTGGCTGCCCAGCTGAGGGGCCTCCAGGTGCCAAGCTGGCATTTGTTCACCCCCCACCAAGGGAGGAGAGGAGAAGCAGAAGGAGAGTCTTCCTGCCGGTGCTGCCTCCTAGCATATGCCTCCCGAGGCACTTGCTTCACCCAGCCTAGTGGCAGGACCAGCCCTACACGGCCTAGTGGGCTGAGCTAGTCTAGTTTACTATTGAAAAAATGCCTTTTAAGTTGTTTAACATCATAGCTAACAGCCATGCAGGTTACATTCTTGGTGTGTAAACTGCATTTGAGAGCTGAATGACTGTAACTTGATTTCAGAAAGAGAAAATGACAATAAATCACATAAATCAAAGCTTGATTGATATTAGTATGCAGCACAGTGTTTCAGCAGTACATCAACTTCATGCAGCCCATTTTCAAACATATTTATTGTAAGTATTCTTTCTTCCTGTGGAAGGGAGTGGTCCCTCTGTTTCTCAAAGGAAATATGAACCTTTTGATCTGGGAAAACATCTTGTTCACTATGGTCCCATCTGCATCTAAAACAGCACCATACCACTTATAAATAGTCATGGTTTCCCACAAAGAATTCTGGCAATGGTGGTTTGTTATGAGTGCTAAAAGTAGTTAAAAAGGTAAAGGTACCCCTGCCCGTACGGGCCAGTCGTGACCGACTCTAGGGTTGTGCGCTCATCTCACTCAAGAGGCTGGGAGCCGGCGCCGTCCGCAGACACTTCCGGGTCACGTGGCCAGCGTGACGAAGCTGCACTGGTGAGCCAGCACCAGTGCCGCACACGGAAACGCCGTTTACCTTCCCGCTATAAAGCAGTACCTATTTATCTACTTGCACTTAAGGGTGCTTTCGAACTGCTAGGTGGGCAGGAGCTGGGACCGAACGACGGGAGCTCACCCCGCCGCGGGGATTCGAACCGGTGACCTTACGATCAGCAAGTCCTAGGCACTGAGGTTTTACCCACAGTGCCACCCGCGTCCTAAAAGTAGTTGGGAGACCTCTATTCCCCTCTAGACCTCTAGCTGTGATTCCTAGAGTGGTTTCACAATCAATTCATCTTTATTCTAGAGACCCTTGTGCAAAGTTTGTAGTGCACAAGGCTCTCAAGGGTTGGGCCAGGTTGCAGCCACTGAAGTCGCCGGTCACATTTGACATTTTATTCTTGATGCACAGCAAGTTAAGACTTGTCTGCTGGTCCATTTATGAGGTGAGACTCTTTTCAGCAGCTTTTTCAATAGCATTTTTTGTTGCACTGCGTGTTGCCGAAGTGGTGCTGGAGTCAGCACAGGGAAGGGCCCCCAGGGGCTTGCTTTTGCAGGATGTTCAGCTTTCTGACACTGAGCTGGTTCTCACTATTCGAAATCCTAAAACAGACCAGTTGGGCAGAGGTGCCTTGATGCAGCTGCCTGCCACTGGTAAGCCCGGCCCTTGTCCAGTCAAAGATGCCAAGAGATATTTGTCACTTCGTCCACCTGGGGATGGTCCTTTCCTGGTTCACGAGGATGGGTCCCTGTTAAAGAGGCATCAATTTGCTGCAGTAATGCATAAGGTGCTTTCAGTGTGTGGCCTGCTGGCCAGTGATTTTGCACCTCATTCTTTCCGTATTGGGGCAGCCACTACTGCCGCGCCCTGGGGCCTGTCCATTGACAGGATCAAGGATCTGGGCTGCTGGAAGTCTGACGCATACAGGGGTTTTGTTAGGATGCGGCGCTGAGGTGTAGTTATTAATGTTGTTCTGTTCATTCCTAGGTCCGTCTGCCCTTTACATCTGGATAGTTGGGCACAGCATTGTCCACTGGGCCGGCAGGAGGGCAGCAGAGTCTGGATTCAGATGCAGGCTCAGACTCCCCAACCACGTGAGCGTCTCCTGGGTATCCAGATGAGGAATGGGTCGGGAGGAGTTTCTCCTGACGGTGCGGGCGAAGGTGTCTGCGGCAGGCATGCCTGCGGCGATGGTGGTGCAGCTGGGCGAGAACAATTTGCCGAAAGCACCCAGATTGAGCCTGTGGACCCGCATGCAGGAGGACTTGGAAAAGTTGAAAGCAGCTCTTCCTGGACTCAAAATTTTTTGGTCGCAGCGACATGGGTGGCGAGGTAGGCAATGCCCAGCTGCCACCGAGAGGGCCAGGAAGCGTGCCCAGAGCACTGTGGCCAAGAAGGTTCTGGCCTTGGGCAGGATGGTGATCTGTCACCTGGGCATTACCTTCTGTGATTCGTCCCTTTACAGGCTTGATGGGGTTCATCTGTCTGTGACTGGGAATGATTTGTGGCTGGCCTCAGTGTCAGCGGGGTTAAGGAATTGGTTACAGGTGTGAGTGGTTGGCGGCCAGCGTGGGGCTCGTGTGGCGGATAGGCACTGTTCATGTGATAGGGATGGAAGAGTGGTCTCACCATCCCTATGTGAAGGGTATTCCGTTAAAGGAATCCAGGGACTCAACTGGTTTGGTCAACCCCTGAGAGGGGGTTGTGCCCATGCCTGAGTCCAGGGGAGCATCTGGACTCATAGTCTGTTCCTGGCTTTTCGCCTACCTCAGGTGTTCACCCTTGCTGACTTATGCTGCTGCCCTGCGTCAGCGCTGCCTGCAAGGGTGCAGGGAGCTACTCGAACCAGAGCATATGCAACCACTCACTTTTCTGTAATCAATAAAGGTGTGGCCTAAATTCTGCCAAAAGCCAAAACTAAAATTTGAGTCAAATGTGTCTTTATTTAGGAGGGAGGTCTCTGGGTCTGAACACGCAAATAAGAGAACAAAGAAGAGAGAATAATGTTAACTGTATCCAAAGGATACAAAGCCAAGTTTCAGTAAAAGCAAACATTCATGTTTTCCCCAAATCACTAGAAAATAAGTAACACCCCCCCACACACAATTAAAGTTGAGGTGGGGAGGGAAAATCAGTTCAAGCTATTGGTTATCATGTGAAAGATCATATTCTATTCAGCATTGCAGAATTACAGTAATTCAGATTTTGGAACTGTTATCTAGTTCAATTGTTTCCATTATTTTATGCATGCCATTTTATTTTCTTCACACTGTAGTGTATCTGGAATGTTAATTTCATTAAAATGTAGAGTTAATTATTACTAATCCACAGTTTGCTTCCGGAGTCCGCCGTTATCTGTGGATAAGTTAATAGCTGCCACTACACATGATCTGATGTGAACTGAAGTGATGTAAAGCATATTTAAGGGGTGGGCTGTGTGTGAACAAATTTGATCAGAAATAGATGGCTGTCATATTCACTATCTGAAAATGTATTTCATATCACATTTTCCATCTCCACCAGAAAGCTATACATCTGAGATAATGAAAGCTCATGGTGTCTCACATTAGACTAAATGAAACAAAACACATGTTAAAGTGGAGCATACTCAAAACACTGTTCTTCCTTACAGGTAAACAAAGAGTCTAACTCACCTTGCTCCGTCAGGCGTGGAAATTCAAGGGGATCCTTTCCTACCCAGCTCCAGTGGAGGCTGGTGGAAATTAGTCCTGCTGAGGCCCCCAGGAGGCCACATGGGAAGAGCCTAGGAGGTCCCCATCCTTCTCCTTAGAAAAATAAACAGTGGACACTTGTCAAAAACTACCCAGTGTCAAAGTGGACAGTTGTCAAAAGCTACCCAGCATCTAAAGTATCTTACATTGGTTCAGAAAGGGCCTCTGCCACTGCAGTTGCTTCTCTGTGGGAGAAATTTGTCTGCCCCCACCTGTTCATCCCCTATTCTCTGCCTTGTGGCTCAAAAATGAAATAAAAACGAATCTCCCCCCCCCCCCTTTACACACACACACACACACACACACACACTCCAGGGAGGGAATGAACAACACAGACTCTGAGCAACACCCAGAAGCATGGCTTTGATAGGCTTATGGTAGGTGGTCCTAGGCCTGCCCCCACTCCGCTATGTCTGTGTTTCCCCTCCATGAGTCAGGGGTGGGCCCCACAAAGGGGCCTTCCATGCCCAGGTCACCTGAGCTACTTTCTCCATTTGCAATAATATGTTATTCCAACTTGCCCTTAAGCAAAAGGTCACCTGAGAGGGATCCAACATGGTGCCACCCAGATATTTTTGGACTACAAATCTTATTACCCCTGGCCATTGTTCAGAAGATATTCAGGCGAGCTCCAGCCTTAGGTATAAAGTCTGTGTCGGATGAGTTTTCACTCCCCTAAAAATACATGTTCTCAACTTGGGAATGATGCAGCTCTGCAATTTCCTAGAGAAGTTGGATGTGGCCACAGTCAGATTCATGCCATTCACAGTCATTCATGCCATTAGTCGATAGACTGGACCATTGTAACACAGTCTATGTGGAGCTGTCTTTCAAAAGTGACCACAAATGTCAGTGGGTTCAAAATCAGACTGCTGTTTGGGACATAATAGAAGGTGAATATATATCCACTCTTATTTACCTGCATTGGTCCATGTGAGAAGGACCTCTTCTTTTGTGCCGCCCATACACACTGGACAGTGACGGACTTTGACCTTTCAATTCTCAGTGGCGACACCAAAATTCAGCACCCCTCGCATCTTGCCCTCCATTGTTCATCACTGTTGCAGCCCCCTGTGGCACCCTCTCAGCTGGGTGCCCACTGCAGATAAACTAGTTGTGCTTCCCTAAATCCACCTCTGACACTAGAAAATCTTCCCAAAGGAGCCTCATTTGGCACCAGCATTGTTTAATTTTCAACTTCTGATAAAAACTTGACTTTTTAGATTCATGACTTCTGCTTTGTGATATATTTTCTATCTTTTGAAGGCTGATGTTCTTGTGCTGTTATACTTCTGGTATCCCCTCCCCTCTGTTGCCTTTTGCCACCTTTATGACTGATGGTTTTACATGACTTATACAATGTTGTTAGCTGCTTTGATTTGCTTTCCATGAAAAGCAGGGTACAAATTATTAAAATAAGTAATCATATATGCCAACTGTGCCGGCTTAGAAGATAAATATTTCCCTTCCAGTCTAGCAGGTGTTTACAGTGCACTGGTGTCAGATTAAAGCATGGTGCACAGGCTGCCCTGGTGCTTACAAAGACATGTACAGATCCCCTTAACAGACACATTGTTAGTGAAAAACACATGAGCAATCCTATTTGAATAAGGTTGAATCTTTGTAATTAGGAATGCAAACACATGCATTTACCAGAGGGAACCAGGATTGTAATTCTAAGTACAGTTTGAAAACAGAAAGCCGTAGATATCAAAGCAGATGCTTGAACAGCGTAGCATCATGAGTTTACCTAATAAGGAATTCTGACAGACTAATTTCAGTTAATTACAGAAGTCATTATTTACAGAGATGTACTTACTGTAAAAGATTGCTTGGGCACTGCTGAACTGGATGACACAAATCACAGGCATCCAATTTGCAGGAAGGCTTGTTATGGTGTATGCCTATTAATTTTCTTGTTATTATTTTTGCACATTTTTTAAAAAAGCTTGCTTAAGGGTCCCATATTAAGCTGTCAATATTCATTCAGATCCACATTGCTTCATCCACTTTTCTCCCAAGCAGAATAATTCAAACAGTTGCAAAAATACATTTTCCCCTTGATTTATTTACAAGACATCTACTAATTGCAACACTCTGACATGAAAATCTTAGTGATGACTGGAGACAGGTGAATAGGCCCCAAGCACTGAGGATGGGGCTTGGAGATTTGGAGGGACCCAGCTCAGACTGCAAGCCCATTATGATGAAGGAAAAACCTGAGGCTAAATCAGAGGTCATATTTAAAGATAAAGGCCTGTTTCCCTGTTTTTCCATAGGGGTGTCCAGATCTGAGATGCCATGGGCCAGAACCAGAACAAACAACAGGTAAGCAAAAAGCAAGCAGCTGGCTGAAGCTCTGCTCTTGACAGCAAGAGAGAGATGTCCCATTCACATGTTGTTCATGTGAAAGAGGCTCCATACATTATATGCATTCATTTACTGCAGATATATCCTGCCTTTCCTCACAAAGGAATCCAGGGCAGCAAATACACCAGTCTTAAAAATAATACACTTTTAAATCAATCACATATTCTCACAGCTAACCACTGCAAGGTTGCCAGAAACAGTAACTTTCAGCCATCAAATGCCTGGGTAAGGAGGAATGTTTTCTAAATTCACCATGAGAGAAGGCATTCCACAGATGGCCAATCTTCCCATGTTTTGCCCCAATCTTCTCCCTCCTGGCAAGCACTGCAGTGTGGGGGGAAGCTGGGAGAGCATCACTACTAGCAGAGTAGCTAAAGTGCCACTAGGAAGTCAACATCATGTGCAATACTGACTATTTTCTTGAAATTGAAACAATGTCCAATGTCAAAAAGCTTTTACTTGCAGAACATAAAGCTAAAGAAGAATGTATGCAAAGTGTTTACATGCTTCTCCAAGCACGGGCTTAGTTCTTCTTAGTTGAAGATCACAGCTTCTTCCTGAAACATTCATACAAACTGAGTCTTTCTCTGTTTCCAGTACTTGTACGCAGCCTTCTGCACATGACTCAGCTTGGCCATGCAGTTCCTTCTGAGAAGTTTCCACTTTCTCCTTCCAGCAGACTTCTGCTGACTGCTTCTTTGGGAGAACATCAACTTATGCATTTCTTTCTGTCACATGCATTGCGTGTTGAGTCCCACAATGCCACCCCCCAAAAAATTCACACTTCACACATCAATTTTTGTTCAAGGTTTTTGGCATAAATTTTGGCCACAACTTTATTCAAAATACAAAAAATGTGAGTGGTTGCTTAGGCATTGGTTATGACTATCTGTCCTTGCCCTCAGGGACAGAGCTGGCCTTCCGGACACCAACGGAAGCCAGCGTGGGAAACAAGTATTGGGTGAGAAAATGAAGCTGGGCCTCAGTCCCTCACTTCTCACCCTCATGTTCCTTTGGGGCTTGCACGGCCCAAGTCCGACTCCGGGGACAAGGACGCCAAGAATGGCAAGCCCCTGGATTCCTTTAACGGAATTCCCTTTCCGCACCACCATTGGAGGGGTAGGCACTTACCCCTCCAAGAACCAATTTAACCAATGCCTAACCGCCAACCTTACAAGTTGTGACGATTTGCTACACAGTAGGCAAAAACCAAATGGCACCAGCCAATCAGCCAGATGGCAAAATTCCTACCAGGCCCCTGACCCAAGGCAGACGACCCCATGACAGGCATAGCAAGGTCAAGCGATCAAGAAACCCCCCTAATTAAAGGGAGGGAGGGCGGGTGATCCGATGCAAACCGGCCAAGAGGACGCCCACGTTTGGGCGTCCTATATTTAAGGACTCTGACCCCTCCTCCAAATTAGCAACAATCCAAATCCCCAACAACCTAATTTAACCACTTAAAGGCTTGGGCTCTCCCAAATCTGCCCAGTCATGCAGGGTGGCCTGTTCCCCCAACCGCAACACGTGCTCTCTGTTATGGAGAACACGCTTTCCCACAACAACATCAGCAGTCCGCTCCTCTATTGCATTTAGAGAGTTATCCGACACTGTTTCTTCTTCAGTGCTCATGGAGATGCAACCATTACGGTCAAGTCAGTCACACACAAAACAAAATGGAGACTATAATAAGATACCTCCCATGTGACCAGAGTTAACCAAACACACAAGAGTTACTGGAGAACATTCCAAAATTAAACACACAGTAATGCATTTAAGCATTCCCAATTTCAGTAAGTTATATCACTATACTTCACAATCACGAGCCACTACTGGCCATATATAGGGAATACAGAAATGAGAAAGTCCAAGTTTGTTGAGTTCACCATTTACAGATTGTGGAGATACTGGAGACTAACACCACATTAGTTCTACAGTTCTTCACTTTCCTTTAGGTTCTCATCACTCTTGCCCACCTTGTCCTACACTAGCTCAGGTGTGGGGAACCCTTGTCCCCCCAGATATTTCTGGACAACATTTCTGACCACCCCTGGCCAATGGCCATGCTTGCTGGAGTTGATGGGAGCTGTAGTTTAGCAACATCTGGAGAGACAGAGGTTCATGGGCTACCTGGCCCTTTCTCCAAATTTCTCACACCTTTGCACAGACTCTCTGCATACCTTGGGCTAAACCTTTCAGTAAGCAAGTAATATGTGCTACAGTGCAATTTCACCCCCCTGTGCCTCTTTCAGATGGTTTCGCCTCTAACTTGGAAGGAGGCAGTAGCACAACATTCAAGCATCTTGATTCTTTTCTGTAACTGGCCCCCCACTGGTGTGGCTGGTTTCATCTATGCCACTATTATTAATCATTCTTATGGCTTGTTCTTCCATTTATTTTTATCTGTTTATTTATTTAAAGAAAGCTCAGTGCTGCTTACATGAGCTCCCAATTGCTTCCTATTGTGGCACTGCATTAGACAACTGCAGCAATGTTACAGCATTTGCTAGTTAGAAATATGTTGTCCTGCACTCTCCTCTTTTCCAGTTATATTCTGCTGAAACAATCTAAGATGTCCTTCTGTTGGACATTGTCATGGAAGATCCAGACTTAACAAGATGAACATTCCTTCAGTGGCAAGGACAGGTTTAACCTCACTGTTCTAGGTGCCCTCTTTTGGTGGTGTTCCAACAGAGGAAAAGTACATATTGTATGCTTTTCTTTGTTAAGTACAAAAACAACTTTCAAAAAGCATAGTTTGGAGGATGGATTTGGTACTACGGACAGCATTCAAGAGTGACTGAAGGGGTTTTGTTGTGCTATTGTCTCTAATTATCCTGTCGTGTCCTAAATTTCGCATTCAGATTTTTTATTGTTTTTCTGAGTTGTGCAAAATTCCACAGGAGGAGGAAGTAGAATCTTGACATCTCAGCAGGTCTCAAACTGATTTTGCATCTGAGTATTTTTTTAAAAAGGAAACAACCTTAAAGATTGCCACTTCTCCCAAAAGGCAAGGTGGTTTAAAATATTTCATCCTATACCCCCTTTCTCACTAATGATTTTACAATCTGTTACATGCTATTTTCCTTCCTTTCTGTTTGTATTCTGGTCCCAATGAAATGCAGTGCGATCAGGACTGAAACTTTTCCATTATGATATTAGGTAAGTGTTGTGTTGAAGAATAAAAATATATAAAAAGGCATAAATGTATTTTAAATGTCAGCCAGAAATAAAACAGGTTTGTTCTGCCTTATATATTTGTCTCACAATCTGCTGAACATGGAAACAGCATCTCTCATCAGCAAGCCATATAGAACCTTTTCCAGTATTGGAATGGGCATGCTTGTGGATTTGGTGTAAAAGAACTCTCCACCATCTGCTGTAAAAAGCCCTCCAACTCCAACATTGTGTTACTGTTTCCATCTGCACCTAAATTAATTGCTTCATTCTGGATAACAGGCAGTGTGATAAAATACTAGTATCTTGCAGATTAACGTGAGAAAGGGTGGGCAAAGCGTTAAATGCAGCCATGTCTCAAAAAAGTTCTTCCATTCTCCTGTGGCAGAAGTGGGGAGGTGGCGTTGGGAGGGATAGTATATGTTTTTGGTCCATATATGAAGGAAATATAACACAAAGCCAAGGACATCAAAATGCTTGGTTGAATTGCTACCCAAACACAAAAGAATCCTTGTTGAAGCATCTGTGAGAGGCTTTCATCGGCAATAAGCATTGATGGTGATACTACAACAGTAGAAGAGATTACCTGGAAATATGACTTTCATTATATAGTACAGCCACTCTCAACAGCATTCATTTGATGCTTGATGAAAGCAAGCAGAAAGCTTGTGGAGTTAAATGATATAAGAAAATACAACACCAATGCTGCTGCTTCAGCCTCTTTTTTTAAAAAAATAATAATGAAGGAACTAAAAGTTGTAAAACTGAATGGAACTACCAAAGAAAGAAATGGTATGCACTGTACCTATGTCATACTCAGGGCAGACCCCTAAAATTAATGGCCAACCAGTACAATTGATAGCAATTGATATATTTGGAGCATGACTTAAAATACGTACAACCCATTGCAATTAGATGAAAGAGGTGTAATCCCCCAACCCTACCTTGTATTGTAGAAACCATGTGATATACCTTCAGAGCATTTATACCTGTCATGAATTTTTACCTCATTCTATACAGAGTGTCTATGGCTATAAACAATTTGGTGGGTCCATGTACTATGAACGCATTACAAAGGCATAATCACCCATATTTCCTAAATTTGTGACCAAATGTTTCTTTCCATTCTAAAAGATCAGTTTGTCATGTAGAGCTAACTAGTGCTTTTTTGTGATGGTACTCTCTGGTACAAAGTACTGGCACTGCTACTTTTGGCTGACCATGGCAGACATTTGTGTGCTGGAAACCACAGCATTTTATCAAGAGGTAATGGCACCTCATACTTGAAGACGACAACAACAACAACAACAACAACAACAACAACTACCACCACCACCAGAAGCACTGGAGCTAATCTACTGCCTACATTAATTCATTGAATAATGTCCATTGATGGTGCTCATCTTGAAATTGTTGCCTTTATATTATGTAGGGATCTGCATTACAAAATAGTAAACTAAAAAGCACCGGGGAGGTGACACAATCTATTGATCATTTTTGTTGCACTTTAAGAAGACTACCCAGCTACCTGCTTATAACGTTATACCCTCAATTACAGTATTTGTTTATAAACATATTTATATGGATGTCCTTTGTGAGTGTCTGGAGGTAGTTAGAGGAGGGATGGCGGCTAATGGATGGAAGTGGAATCCCAACAAGACAGAAGTATTGTTTTGGGGGACAGAGGGCAGTCATGTGTGAGGGACTCCCTGGTCCTGAATGGAGTAACTGTACCCCTAAAGGACTAGGTGTGAGGCCTAGGAGTCATTTTGGACTCACAGCTATCCATGGAGGCACAGGTTAATTCTGTGTCCAGGGCAGCTGCCTACCAGCTCCATCTCATATACTGGCTGAGATCCTACCTGCCTGTGCACTGTCTCATCAGAGTGGTGCATGCTCTGGTTATCTCCAGCTTAGACTACTGCAGTGTGCACTATGTGGGGCTACCTTTGAAGCTGACTCGGAAACTACAACTAATTCAGAATGAGGCAGCTAGACTGGTGGCTGGGAGCAGCCGCTGGGACCATATAACACTGGTCCTGAAAGACCTACATTGGCTTCCAGTACATTTTAAGCACAATTCAAAGTATTGGTGCTCACCTTTAAAGCCCTAAGCAGCCTCGGCCCTGTATATCTGGATCATCTCCACCCCCATCATTCAGCCCTGGGATCCAGCAGAGAGAAGTGAAGCTACAGGGAAACAGGTAGAGGGCCTTCTTGGTATTGGCACCCACCCTGTGTTACACCCTTCCATCAGATCTCAAGGAGGTGAGTAACTATATAACCTTTAGAAGATATTGAAGGCTTTTTAATGTGCAATGTTTCATTATGCCTTTATATGTGTTGAAAGCCACTCAGAGTAGCTGGGGCAACCCAATCAGATGGCTGAGGTACAAATAATTATTACCCTGTTTCCCCAAAAATAACAGTGTCTTGTATTAATTTTTGCTCCCTAAGAGGCGCTAGGTCTTATTTTCAGGAGATGTCTTATTTTTCCATGAAGAAGAATACGACACACATTTACAGTGGTACCTCGGGTTACATATGCTTCAGGTTACATACGCTTCAGGTTACAGACTCCGCTAACCCAGAAATATTACCTTGGGTTAAGAACTTTGCTTCAGGACGAGAACAGAAATTGTGCTCCGGCGGCACGGCAGCAGCAGGAGGCCCCATTAGCTAAAGTGGTGCTTCAGGTTAAGAACAGTTTCAGGTTAAGAACAGACCTCCTGAACGAATTAAGTTCTTAACCTGAGGTACCACTGTATTGTCTAATTGCGAGTCAGCCAGACTCTGTCAGGGCAGAGCGAGCAGCAGGCGGCAACTTGTCCTGGCAGCGGCGCAGGCTGTCTGATTTAAAGAGACCTCGCACTGCCTGAAGAGCTCCAGCTGCACTGCGGTCAATCAGTGAGCTGCGCGGCAGCGCCCACCACTATGGTCTAGAGGAGTCAGATGCCTTACAGTAGCTTCGGGGGCCTTATATTGCGGGGAGGCCTTATGTTTGGGGGATGCCTTATTATCGGGGAGGTCTTCTTTTCGGGGGATGTCTTACTTTCGGGGAAATGGTATTATTATTATTATTATTATTATAGTCATAAAAAAACTCAGATCAGTTTACAACAGTCATACATAAAAAAGATGCAATTAGCATGTTATAAAAGTTTAAAATCAGAGATCCACAAACTATTACAGAAGGAGATTTACTTAATTGCCAGCACAAGATTGGCAGCATAGAAAAGTTGTCAAGAGGCACTTAAAGCTTAAATCAGAAGGTGCCTGTTGAACATTCCACAGGACTGGCCTGATAACACTAAAGGCTTAGTCTCTTCTTGCTGTCAAATTAGCCTCAACAACTCAGGGGACAACCAGCAATGTTCCTGCAGATGATCACAAGGGTCGAGCTGGGATTTAAGGGTTTATATTATTTATGTTTTTTATGTTATTCAGGACTTTGTAAATCAATACATTTCCTTGCAAAGGACCTGCCCAGAACAGCAGCCATCCAACAGGATTGGCCCATTTGATTTTGATTTTATGATAGCACAAGGAAGTTCATCTACCTTTCCACTGAAAAGGATTCACTGAGAATTTAGAGACGATGCCAGTAAAACATGTTTTGATCATCCTACACTCACTGTGAACTAAGCTTTCTTCTGAGAAATATTATTTCAGCTAAAAACTTGCACTTAATTGACATGAGCTGCAACTAGGTCTTTAATTTTGCACTAGCAATCAATTATGGCCACAATTATGCAAGTGCAATCAATTGCAAGCACAAATCATCTTTCTCTTCCCGATTTGTTCCTACAATTGATTGCACCTGTTAATTCTGGAATGTAGATTTTCACATAAATAATAATTACTACAGAGTAGCAACAACTTATTTTTTTAAAAAAAGAAAAAAAGATTTAAGATGGTTGCTTACAATGTTCAGTGGTTGAAGTAATTTGCAGCAGGTAAGATCATACTGGCCGCAGCTTTCAGGTCTTAACAATTCATACAGGAGAGACTTTCCAAAGGACTTTCTTCTCACTTCGCTTCAATGGCTGGCCCTTGGCTGTGTGTATGTGCACAACACAGTGGCTGTTTCTTTCCATAGAAACCTCTGCTGTGACTCCCATATACAGTATACCTCACCAAATTACTATTGTAGCCATATTGCACAGTGGAACAGACTGCATCCATTGTGTAGCTAAGCATACCCTTGACTGAAAGAATATATTTCAAAAATTGCTTGTTAGAGGTTATCATTTTTACCAGTAAAGCCTCTTTATTTGAAACTAGGGATGTTTCATGAATTCTTTTCTGCACTGCTATGTGGATTGGAATACAACCATCTTGCACATTTTGTAGTTCTCTTAATTTTGAAATTGAATATATTTAACTCCCCCCACCCCTCACACAGTAGGTCTGTCAGTGTGCATTGGATTTGCACACTGACAGACTTATTGTTTGTGTGTATGCCTCATCACAGTCCTGGATTTCCATGAAGCCAGGAATGGATTGGGTAGGGGAGCTCTACTCAAACTTCTGCATTGTCTAAAACTGCTATTTCCCATTCAATATTTCCTCCGCTTGTTCTGTGAAATCTCTGCTCTTTTTAAAAAAGCCCGGTTCTGGTCATGGTCTCCCCATAGTCTCTCTCCATCCCTTGTACTGAACATCATCCCTGACTACTGGTCCTGCTAGCTAGGGATGATGGGAGTTGTCGCCTAAAAACAGCTGAACACCCAATTTTAGAGGGTCTCAGTCTAGGGGGTTAATGTGGGGGGGAATGGGGGGGTGTCAAGTGACATGAGCACAGTCCGTAGTCAGTTATACAAAGGAAGAAAAAGAAAACATAAAATGCTTGGTCATTTCATTAGGCGAAGTAAAGTAAGAAGCCACCTGCTTCTTAAAATCTTGTGGGGGGGAGGTTCATTTTCCTCCCATCACCCCAATGTATGATTGAAAAAGCTCTACATTGCTTCTACTTTGGAACCAAGACCTGATAATTCAGAATTTCAAACTCTGAGAAGAAATATGGATCAGGAAGAAGGGTCCTGACTAAAGTGCGAGGTTTTTACTTTCTGTGAGCTAGGAGCTTATGAAATGGCCGCCAAACAATGGAAGCATCAATAAATGGTTGGTTTTCACAGTAGGCTATATACATTGCACCCTCTTGCTAAAAGGCAGTTATAAGTGGCAACTTTTTTAAAAATAATAATAATAACACTTGGAATAATTTAGGAATAAATCAAGTGGCTATCTAGGTGAGAAGCTTTACAGCTTTTGTCTTTTGTTGTTGTGAGACCAGAACTGGTGGCAATTCAAGACAAGACACCTGGACTCTTTTGACCTTGCCAGAGCTTTCATTTATGCTCTGTGCTCAAAACTGCCTGTGAAATCTAACTTTTGATGTTGTCTTGGATTTTCTTAAATTGAGTGATGGTATGTCTGGGCTATTTGTGATCGAACTGTGCAATGAAAGGTCTTCCCCCTCTTTTTGATGATAATCTTTTGATGGCAGGCATATATATTCTGTTCCAAAGCCAGGTGGCCTTTGTGTAAGAATTTATTTGATGTGGTATCACTTATGTCATTTGAACTAGATTCTAATACAGTTCCCAAAGCACCATCTTTCTAATACCTCTTCTATATTCTCAGTGAATTGTAACTGTATATAGAAGAAAATCTGATGTATGTTTGGCCTCAGTGCGGGAAACTTTTAGGCAGGCTTTTAAAAAAGGACCCATTCATCTCAGGCCACCTTCTCCTAAATACGGCCTTTATTGTTAGAGAGCTATTTTAAGATGAATAATTTTTCTATGGCCACATGAAATTTATATTTTATTTATTTTTAACTGGCCAAAATGACTGATAGTGCTGCTGATATCCCACACTTCTATAAATTGTGCTTTTATGCCATGTAAGCTGCCTTGAGGGAGCAGTGCTACAATAGACGGTCAATCAATCAATCAATCAATCAATCAATAATATAGAATCATCCCAGGTAATTTCCCAGTGGTTTGAATATGACAAAATGATACAGTTATGCTGAGCAGAAGCAAAAAATTATCATTCCACGTTAACAAAATTTCCAGGATAGAGAGAATAGGAACTGTTTTTTATATCAGTTTGAACTGATACAGGCTGATAGAGACTGCTGCAGAGGTGTCACATGGCTGTGCATGAACTAGGCAAATTGGGCTTGAACATCTTCCTGACACATATCTTGCTTGCTCAATCAACATGTGTAGGGAAACGTGTTCCTCAGTGTCACTCCCTAGTAATGCCTCTCAGATCGTTTTGGGGAGATGGAATTCTCAACAAGATTTCTCAGGTTCTAAAAATCCCAGAAAAGTAAGAAAGTGGCAGCACAATCACAGGTTCAAGTCACCTTTTGAAGACTATGACACTAATAACTTGCTACACAAATTGTACAGGTAGCTCCATTGTTTACAAGGTTGGCAACATTTTGTAAGATAATCCATGTGGAAAGAGTAGTTTTCAATGGCAAGGAGTGCTGTACAATTTGTTTTAGTGTTTGCTGGTCAAGAAGTTTACCTCTCTAAGACCACCAGCTTGCTTCATCCAGTCAAGAGCAGATGTGTTTACCTTCATTTTCTGGGGCAGACTGTAGCTTGCAGGGCCATGGGGTTTGTGCCAATGGATGGATGGTGGCTGACGTGCCACTCAGTTCCATCTCAGTGCACCTGGCTGTTAACCAGAAGGTTGGTGGTTTGAGCCCGTCCAGAGACAGCTGTGGGCAGGATTCCTGAATTACAGGAGGTTGGACTAGATCAGTGATGGCCAAACCCGGCCCTCCAGCTGTTTTGGGACTACAACTCCCATCATCCCTAGCTAACAGGACCAGTGGTCAGGGATGATAGAAACTGTACTCCCAAAACAGCTGGAGGGCCAGGTTTGGCCATCACTGGACTAGATGGACGTCAGGATCCCTTCCAACTCTATGATTCTGTGAGTCCTTGTACTGTGTTTGCAGTTGGCCATTTTTCAGAGCCCAAAGCAGATTTCCCTCCAGCAGCACCCTGGCTTCTGAAAAGGCTACACCAACTGTAGATGGTCATCTTCCTTTCTCCCAGTCTCACAAAATCCACTGATCATGTGTTAATGGGTTTTTATTTCATGTCACCAGGGATTCATCTTTTCCAACCTCTCCCTGCCCCAACCATATGACTTTTTTTAATTCCTAGTTCCACAGTTTCTGTTGTCTTCTTACAGAGCAAATCTCAAAAAGCAGACAGTCTGTTGCGTAGTAGTATTGTGAACAGCATAAGATAGCAAATATGATTTTTCAGAGAAAGTGTTTATTATTAACAAATGCAACAGTGCAATAAAGCTTGGATCAGGATCTTGCTTTATTTTGCCAATTCAGAATTTCTGAAAATTGTTCTTTCTGTAGCCTACAGCAGTTCTAATTGCTCTGAAAGTTGTTTGCTCTATGCAATGATTATTTGTACAAGTCTTCACCTTCCATGAAAGGCTATCATGATCACAGAATCATAGAACTGTAGAGTTGGAAGGGATTCTGAGGGTTATCTAGTCCAATCCCCTGCGATGAAGGAATCTCAACTAGACCACTGACCATTTAATTATCTGTTCTTGGACTTTTCCTGGCATCAACTTCAAACTGACAAGTTGGTGGTTAACAGGGTCTTCTTTCCCCCCTCTTTTCTGAAGATGGGACTCACCTCTTCTCCAAGAATTCTCAAAGATCATAGACAACAACTCTGAGATTGTATCCACAAACTCCTTTAGTACCCTTGGGTGCAGCTCATCAGTCTGTGGAAATTTGAATTCATTTAAAGTAAATGTTTCCCAACCACTTCTTTTCCTATCATGGGCTGCAGCTACTTCCTTGCATCCTTTATTCTGCTTTCACCAGGTTAAGCCCTGCTTTCCTTTTGGGTGAAGACAGAGGCAAAGTAGGTGTTGAGCAGTACTTCCTTCTCTCTGTCTCCCAGTAGCATTGCTCCAGCCTCCAGCTTCTCCATGCAGTGCACCTCAAACTTGCTTATTCTTCTTCTTGCTTCAAAGAAAGCCAATAAACCTTTTATTGTTATTTTTAACCTCTCTTGCAAGCCTGAGCTCATTCTGAGCTTTGCCTGCTTGACCTTCTACTTGCAACTGTTGGCTATATGATATCCTTTGTGATTTCCCCTTTCTTCCATTTCTTATACATGCTCTTTTTAAATCTCAGGAATTTCTGCCCTGTACATTTAGTTAAATATGGAGGATAGCAGCCAATTTTTTTTTTTTATTTGTAAATGAGATTATTAATTTCTCTGGGTAACAGCAGAAGGGGATGAATCTTAGCTGCTTCTGCGTAATGACAGCTTAGCTTTCCTTTGAAATATATTGTCAAGAAGTACTGTACAGCTTGCATTGGAATGATGTCATTCTAGCTGACATTTGAGTTGCAATAATGAGATTACCTAATCTTTTTAAAGCTACTGAAAAAAAATCTGTAATTAGACACACTGTCCCCTCCCTGTTGGTAACTCAAGTAGCAAGAGAGGGTTGTTGGGGATGTGGAAGACAAAAATTGCTTCCTGGTAGCCCACTATGGCCTGGCCCATTACTCTTCTCCTCCCACAAAGGGCCCTTGCAATTAATCTAGTTGCTGACTCCATGGTGTAACTAGAGGGTATTATACTTCTAAGATCCACTTTGTTCCTGAAAATCTTGCATCTCCAATCATGAAACTAGGGCCACAAGCAAAGCCAATGCATTTTTTTTTTTTTGCTCTATAGAAAAAGCTTTCAAACAAAAGAGTAGCCACACTAGCAACAACTTCAAGATAGGCTCTTCAGTGCTATGCAGGGATAACATAATCTCCATGTTACCTCTTCTTCTGCATATTCACTTTAGAAATGTAGGCACACAATGCAGAGATACTTGCCCATCTGCCAGGTGAGGAAGGATGCAACACCTGTATGTTTAAACATGACACACTTTCACAGAAAATGGGAGCATAGGGAACTTCCCCCACTATATTCCTGGATCCAAACAGTTCCAAAACTAGAATTTAGCAAGAGCATCCAGTACAGATTTCAGACACCCTGTTTGGCTCTATCAGTATAGCTTCCCCAGGGATTCAAGCAGTGCTTTGTGGCTTTTAATGTTTTATTGAAAGCTGCCTTGTTCTAAAAAGTGGAGGCAGAGAGATGTGAAAGAGAGAGAAACAATCTAGAAGGGAGGAGATTTTAAAAACTTTTACACAAGGGGATATATATATATATATAGAGAGAGAGAGAGAGAGAGAGAGGGAGAGAGAGAGAGTAATTGCCCTCACACAATCATGGGTGATGGGTGAGCAAGGGGGAAGTAGTCTTTTTCAGTCACGTCCACCCAGATACTCAGTTCAGCATTAGGGTAGATTCAAGGGAACTGGAGGGGCAGAAAGAACTGTGGTCAAGACAGACTGAAATTGCAGAGCTTTGAGAAACTAAAAAATAGGACTTCCGGGTTGGTGCCACTGTTTAATGGCGGATTCCCTCCGAGCTCCGGAGGGAATCGGCTCCGTAGCGTCTGGGTCTGGCCGCTGCGGCGAAGCGGGGACCCTTAAAATCACAGGCGCGGATGCCTGTGAACACAGAGACTCGGCGGGCACCATTTGCGCCCCCCCAATCCGCGACGGAGCCTCTTTAAAGGCTTCGGAACGGAGGCAGGGTAAGGCGTGGTGCTGAGAGTACTCCCTCGCCTACGGAGTGAAGCCGCAAGCCATTGACAGAGAGCGCCAACTTCTTCTAAGAGTGATTGGATCCTAAAACATCAACCCGTGAGTAATACGGAGATTGGAACTTTAAAAAATTTCTTATTCTGGATTTGGAACGAGCGGGAAGGGGCTAAAAAGGAAGTCCACCCCCCCCCCCTTTGTAAACAACTTAAAGCAAAGGACTGGGCAGCTAAGGTCGAGAGAATCTGTTTTTTGCTTTTCTTAACAAAGATCCTGACCTCACGGTTTGGACATTATAAGAAGATATTCTGGAGGATAAAAAGAATTTTGGGAGCTGAAACTACACCCCCCCCCTAGACCCGGGAACGTCCGATGAGAAAGCCTGTTGCATGGAAGATTTTGACAGCTGTCAAGTGAGCTGCTAGTCAGCTAGTTGTCAGCTGGAAAAAGAGAACATTGTTTCTGCTGTTTTTGCTGGTTTATTCGGGATAACTTGTTGAAAATAAGGTTGATACAAAATAACTGGACTTTTGGTTTTTGAGCTGAAAGGAAGATTAAGGAATTAAATCCCCCTAGAGGGGTAACAAGGATACTACATTACAAAAATGGCTGGAGTGTCTAAATTCCAAGCAGAATTGGACAGAGCACTGGTTCTCTTGGGAAACTTACAAGATGAGTACGATGCTTTGTCTACAGAGGTATCGCTATTACACTGGACAGTAAACAACAGCTTGGAGTCTGATAAGGATTTGAAACAGGAAGCCTATTCAACTGAACAAATAAATGAAACCGAAAGCGTAGACACGATGGAGCAATATGTTCTTTTTGAAGAAAACGAAGGAGGAGATGGAGGTTTGCAGGAGTCAAAGGAGAGCTACAATATGAGGCCTGACATGATGATAAAAAAGGACAATAAAAACTGGATGCGGAAAGCCTGGTTTGATTGGGAATTTGGAAAATGGAGAGATCCTCTTTTGAGGAGATCTGAAGACCTGAGGATTATAAATTTGTTGAAGGTGGAAGCTGGAGCTGTGGGGACATTTGGATTTGAAAGAAATTTGAAACAAGAGTTGGAATACCCCATAGGCTTTGCTTTTGCTTTTAAGTATGGAGGACTGGCTAGAAGTAACACCGATTCTGTTGGGCCGGAGCCCCTCCGAGACCTGGGGCTTAACATCAAGGTCTATCAAAGAGACCGGCAGAAAGGAACTGAGAGAGACATAAGGGCCTCGGACCTGAGATCTCCAGGCTAAATAAATAATATAAAGACTGATGGATATTGGTTGGGGACTGGAACCGGGAGAAGGGTGGGTGGAGGTTGGGAATCCAAAGGGTACATAAGGATAATTTGCATTGCTTTATTTGTTTTATATTTTGTTAGTGGTAAGGAAATTGGGTAAACCGTGGAAGGGAAATTTTGGTCGACCTTAGGAAAAAGGTTTAAGAATAAATTAATGAAGTATAAGTATTGATGAGTAATTTCAATAAGGTGAAACTGGTTTTTTTTTTCTTTTTTTTAAATTAAGTGAAAATAAGGCTGTTAAAAATAAATGGAGGAAATGGAAAAAAGAAATAAAGTAAAATAACAGTATGTTAGAATAAATGTTTAAGTTAAGGTGAAGAAATAAGTTAAGGACTTGCTGAATTGACAATTTAAATTGGAATACAAGAAGGGGAGGTGTGAGGAGGTCTGAGAAACAAGGTTGAGGAAAATAAGTATCAGAAACTGTATGTGTTTTTTCTATTTTTCTGTTTAGTTTTGAATATGCTTTTTTGTGTTGTTTTTATTTTGTTTATTTTTTTTTGTTTTTGTTTGTTGTGTGTTTATTGAAAATACCAATAAATATTTAATAAAAAAAAATGAAAAAAAAAAAAAGAGAAACTAAAAAATAAAGTGCAGGACTGGCTTCATTATTTTCAGGTAATGGAGGCTTATAATTTGGACAAGAAAATTGCCTTCCAGGTGGAAAAATCTAAATTAGAAACAGAAGTGCTAGAACCCAAAACTAAGATCATGTCAAAAATGTATAACTTGTTGTTGAAATGGAATACACAGGATGAAACGGTTAAGTCAGCTATGATTAAATGGGCACAAGATGTTGGACATAACATTATGTTTGCTGACTGGGAACAGTTGTGGACCACCGGTATGAAATTTACGGCATGTAATGCCCTAAGAGAGAATATTATGAAAATGATATACAGGTGGTACATGACACCAGTCAAGCTCGCAAAAATATATCATTTGCCTGATAATAAATGTTGGAAATGTAAGGAGGTTGAAGGTACATTTTTTCACCTTTGGTGGACGTGCCCAAAGATTAAGGCTTTCTGGGAGATGATTTATAATGAAATGAAAAAGGTATTTAAATATACCTTCTTGAAGAAACCAGAGGTTTTTCTCTTGGGCATAGTCGGCCATTTGGTGCCAAAGAAGGATAGAACTTTTTTTATGTATGCTACAACGGCAGCAAGAATACTTATAGCAAAGCACTGGAAGACGCAAGATCTACCCACTCTGGAAGAATGGCAGATGAAGTTGATTGACTGTATGGGACTGGCAGAAATGACTGGCAGAATCCGCGAGCAGGGAGAAGAGTCGGCAGAAGAAGATTGGAAGAAATTTAAGGACTATTTACAGAAACATTGCAAAATTAATGAACTTTGAAAGATGCTGGATTGAATTTATGTGGTCTCTAGCTGATATGGTAAAAAGAATTGGTATAAATATTGTTTAAGTTACAAAATTTAAGAAGTTGATTGGAAAATAAGGTGTTAGTTAAATGGAATGTTAAGAGATTAGGATTTGCTGGATAAACAATTTGAACTAGAAAACAAGAAGGGGAGGTATGAGGAAGTCAAGGAAATATGTTATTGAAAATTGGTATTGAAATTGATTTGTTTTTAATATTTTTTTTTCTTTTTCTTTTTTGTTTGTATAAAATTGAAAACTCTAATAAATATTTATATAAAAAAAGAAAGAACTGTGGTCAATAGGAATTCTATATTTCTCTTCAGGTTATCTGACTGTCCAAATGATGAGGTATAGTGTTGCATCTTATGCTGGGCCACCAGGAGGGTTTCTGCTGATATACTGCCCACCTAGCTGTCCCAAAGTCTCCCTCCATGAGCTGATGGAGGTGGTCTGTGACATGGGGCTGCAAAACCCCATGGTTATTTTTTTTTTGGGGGGGTGTCAATATTCACACTGAGGTCCCTTGTCTGTGGTGCCTCAAGACTTCATGCTTCCATGAACACCATGGGGCCATTTCAGTTTGTCGTCCTCCCAACACATGTAAGCAGAGCATAGTCTAAACGAGATTTTCTTGGCCAGGCAGAGAGAAGATGAAAGACTTTGCCTTTGTCACTTTGTCTTGGACAGATCATCTCCTGTTGAGATTTAAACTCTGCAGTGGTGGGATTTGTTAAAATGGATTGCTCCCAATAGCTAATGGATCCCAAGGGTTAGAAGGGTTCCATCTAATATGGTTTGGATTCCTGTTGAAGCTCTTATTGATCTGTGGAATGCAGAGATGACTCAGGCAGCTGGCACGATTGCTGCTGAATGTCCTCTCTCGCTCAGCAGAGCTCAGGGAACTTAATTGCATATAGCCAGATCAAAAAGCAATGAAGATGCTGAGAGACACCTCTAGTGCCGTTGGAGAAAAACTCTGGAGGAATGCAATCAAACACATGCTTATTTTTATGCATACATACAACATTATGTTATTTGTATACTGCCTTTCCATAGTTCCAACTATGCTCAACATGACTTACAACAAGAAAAAAATGCCTAACAAAAATACTCATAAAACAATAAATAAAACATTATAAAATATACAATCAAACTAAACAATTTCCACATAAATCACAACAAGATCTTTTAAAGCAGAGGTTGGATAGCCATCTCCCATGGATTCTTTATTTGAGATTCCTGCATTGCAGGGGTTGGACTAGATGACACTTGGGGTCCCTTCCAACTCCACAATTTGATGATTCTATGATCTAAAATAAAGATGCACAACACCAACAGCAACAATGTGCCCCTTCCACAAACCCCACTAAACAACACCCCAGTGCAAAAAAACCCCACATTCAGCAGTCGCAGCTTTTGCAGCTGGAGTCTGTCCGGGCTCTGCCCTCCCCAGCCAGGTGGAAAAGGCCTGCAAGGCAGGGAGCAGGGCTTCAAGGACTCACAGCCAAGGTAGCCCTTTATCTGCCTCAATTGCACCCTAACTTTGCCATCTAGCAAAGCTTCATAGAGCAGTTGGGGATCTATGACATGCTGGCCTGTATGAGTTAGTGGAACAATCAGAGGGTTACTGTGACATGTTTATGAAGCATTCTGAGGATAAAATCACTTGCATGCACCGTGACTTGGAGTCCACTATTTTAACAGGTGAAGCAGTGTCCTGCCCAGCGTAATTGGAAAAGTTCTGAGTGGTGCAGCTCAAGTACATGCACAAAGCACTTAGTCTGGTTTGTGGAACCATCTGCGTGTTGGATTCTCCCCACTCCCCCATTTACTAAAACTGGCAGGTAGGGAAAATGTGGTTGAACCAGTGATAGGAATTAACACTTTTGGGTGACATGTTAAGACCTTCCTGTTCTCCAGGGCATTTCATGGTATGTGAAACAATTTGATTAAGTTTCTGCTGTGTATCTCCTAACTGGTTGTTATGGTAGTTAGTATATAGACATTTCTGTGGGCTGGAGTAGTTTTGAGAACTGAAATGTTTTACTTTTGAGTGTTGCCACTGATGTTTTAATCTCTATATGCCTGCAAGTCATCTTGAGACTGCTCCTGGTGTAACGTAAGAAATAGTGGGGTGGGTGGCTGGGTGGGTGTGGGTGTGTAGAGACAGAGATTGTGGGTCTATTGCTCTATTGCTCATCCAACTGAAGGTTAATCAAAACACTAGTCAGTCATCCTATACAAAGGGTACTGGACTATTAACACTCTGATCTGCATGAGAAACGCATGGCAGGATTGTGGCGATCATCTTGACAGTACCTGAAATTCAGGTTGTGTGTGTGTTTATAAAACTGTTGGCTAACTCACAGCAAACTCAATTAGACTTCATGCTGTTTCTGGTGACCTAAATCATGCCCTGCTTTTGCCCCCCCCATCCCCCCTTCCTTAGCAAATTCAACAGCTGGGGCCACATGCAGGACATGCTTGACAGGCAAACGATGCAGATGCCAAGGTCTGGAATGAATTTTTAACAGCAACATCTGTGTCTGTCAAAAAGCCCTTGCTGATGCCTTGGCTGCCTGCTACATCTGTGACTCCTCTGCTGGCTATGCTAATGGCTTTGTAAATGCCTATGGTACTCCCACGGGTGAGGTGGACTGTTGAGAGGCTGGATGAACTGTCTTGTTCCTGGATTTTATTTTTGCTTTGACTGACCTGTAACTAAAAGAGATTGCTCCTTATTAGAGGAGCAGACCCTGAACATATCCTCGCAAATGTTGTTTACATGGTCAATCAATGATGCCAAAAAGACTGTTTCCCCAGATAGTAATGGCCTTATTCACAAGTGCTGCAGCACTTGAATTTAAGCCAATTTCTCTGCCCCACATTTCACCATATAGTTGAGCTACTTAGTGCAGTGGTGTATTACTGTTGCGTTTATTCCTTTATTACAATATGCATTTAAAACAGCAAGCATTGTATAAAGGTCAAAAAATAAGACAGTCCCTGAAGGATCCCAATCGAACAGACAGAATAGAAGAAAAGGGAGGTGGGAATGGGGAAGGGAAGAGAAAAGCAAACCATGAATCAGAGAGTTATTTCTGTCAGCCAGATGGGTGGGGTTTAAATATTATTATTATTATTATTATTATTATTATTATTATTATTATTATTAATGTAGGAAGCAGGCTGGTCTTCTTACCATGGGAGTATCATTAAGGATTTTAAGGGACATACATGATAAATCCCATTACCTTATTAAATATTTTTTTCCCACTGCTTTCCAAATCCCTCTATTTTTTTCTCTCACAATAAGAAACCTTTGAATTTGCTTTGTAGTTTCATAAAGGGCCCCTTCTGCTTCCAGGCAGGTAAGAAGTGGCTAACACTCAAATTAAAGCTTGGTTAACAACTACACCAGCTTATCTAAAATCAGGTGTGAGATAGTTCTATAGAACTTCCTTTCTGTTTCTGCTGCAGCAAACTAATGAAGCTATGGAACAGTATTAATGTTTTATGTAGGTCCCAAATAAGGACCATAGGGAATCCCTGGGAAATGGAGGGAACTTTCTGTGAGACAGTCTCCATGTTGTCCTTCACCAGCTGGTAGATCCTTAGAAGTACACAGTATACAACATTAATATCTCACCTCGAACGTAACTGATTTGTAGAAAAGACTCTGAAAAGAAAGCCAATGCACGTACTTTTGTAACCCAAGAAAATCTTTCATTAAAATTATATTTTTAAAAAATGTACACCTGGGGTACTGCAAAAACCAAGTAGAACTATGAAAGTAATTTCATAACATTCCCCAGTAGGTGGCAGCCTTGGAGCCTTGTTTTTGGCTCTGTTTCATCAGTAAACTGAAGGAAATGAATAAGTATGGTGACTGATGTGGGAAGGAAGGGTGCAAACAGGAGTTGTTGTTTTCCTGGTTATTCTACCTAAGTGCAAATTGTGGTATTGCAAAACAAAAATCGAAGCTTTGTGGACTAAACTGATTTATTTACTTTCAATGGGCCAGATTTATACAGTACCAAAAGAGAGTCCTCTTCTTCCAGAACAGTCACAGATTTGTTTACAAAGTCATTGAGGAGAAATCAGATGTTTCTACCAAATTGCTGCATTCCCAATCACACATCCCTTTCAATATCTGATTTGGTGGGATTTTTTTCTGACCTTAAATGTCATCCCATTCAATGTCAAATGACAAAGCATTAAAAAATAAAATTGTATTTAAAGATTGGTCAAAAGTAAGGTTTTAAGTAGCAGCAGTGTCACAATCATTGCAAGTAAAATATAAACTATCACAACTATAACATGGAAAGAAAACAATGTGTAGATTTTAAACAACAACTAATATATGTTGATGCCAAAATGGGATGGAACAGATTTATGAATGAACACATGTGAAAATTATAGATGAAATTATAGGTGAGATTATAGGGGTTGCAGGCTGCCTGCCATCCAGGCATTGACCTTTCCCAGACTGGCTTTGGTTTGTTGGACAATGTGCCTTCAGTCTAGTACATGCTCTTGTGAAATGAAACAGGAAAAGGCTGGTCAGAACTTCTCTTTTTGATCTCCATGGCTGCACCTTGACTCTGCTTGCTTGTTCTTTGGCTGCCTTTGCCTTGTCTGCCCTGACTCTCCCTGAACCCTGCCTGGGCTGTTTGTTCTTAGTTTTTCCTTTATCTAGTTAGCAATATTGAATTTTCAAGATCACTCCAAGCTAAAGGTAAAAGGACATCTGGGAGGTAACAGAGGTGGAGGCGGGCAAAGATTATTTCTTTTAACACTTGTGGAAGGAATATTGGGTCAATTTCTGATTGAGGAAGCCACAAGAGGATTCCTCTGTGATAGTGAGCTGGGAAGATGTTTCCTCATGGATAGGTATTAACTGTAGCTAAGTGGGTTTTGTCATTGGCCAGAGGCTCAAATGTAAAAGGTCTTTCCTACTCATAGCTATCCTGTGAGTCTTCCTCTGACACCCAGGTAAGCAATTTTCACAGTTAAGGATGCATTTCAGTCAGGCCAAAGCAGTCAAGGATGGCATAGAGCACAGCCAGTGAGCAGGATGTTCAGAGGGGATGAAATCCTGGGTAGAGGTCTTGAGAACCATATTCAGCCTCTGTGACTGAGGTTCCCCATCTCTGCTCTGAATTTAAGGGTAGGAGGTGCAGCCCATGTCACTTTTGCATTTATTCACTCATAAGTTCATTCTTTCTTGTTTTCACATTAAACTGTGAGACGCACACACTTTCACATTCAAATATGCTCTTAGATATGTATTTTGAGCATATTTTCTCTTAAGATGTGCATTTCTAAATGTATTTATATAAATTATGCATTTCTAAATGCATCTCAAAGTACACATTTTAGAACACATGTTGATACATTTTAGTGAGCAGAGAACTGTGTCACAATATTCAGAGAAGTGCGAAATCCAAGGCATCGCTGCAGTCTTATCTGCACACTCGTGGAGGGTAGGAATGGATGGGTCAGTCTATTTCTAGGTCACATTGGTTTCACTTGTGTTCATTCATAAATCTGTTTTAACAGTTTCAGTTTTATCAGCATTTCTCTCTCTGCAGAGACTTCAAAGTGGCTCCCTTTTAAGTGACTATCTGGTGATTGCTGGTTAAAGGGAGTGTCTTTGAGATACAGTGGTACCTCGGGTTACAGATGCTTCAGGTTACAGACGCTTCAGGTTACAGACTCCGCTAACCCAGAAATAGTACCTCGGGTTAAGAACTTTGCTTCACGATGAGAACAGAAATCGTGCAGCGGCAGCGGGAGGCCCCATTAGCTAAAGTGGTGCTTCAGGTTAAGAACATTCAGGTTAAGAACGGACCTCCAGAACGAATTAAGTTCTTAACCCGAGGTACCACTGTACACTGAGAGTGCGTCTTCAAGGAAGGTTACTCTGCAGCAGGGGTGAGGAAACTTTTTGCTCTATGGGTCAGATCCTTATCGAGATTGGCCTTGCGAGCCCAAGTTGACAGGTGACAAAGCTGACAAAGTTATGACATCATGTGATGGACAGGTAGACAGCAAAAGCCTTTGTCAGTCTCTTCACCTTTGAGATGGCAGTGGGATCAGACTTAAAAGGGAAGGAGGGAGGGGGACTTGCAAAAACCTTTGTTTTAAATCCCCAGTCTCATGCCTTAGTCTCTGCTCATCAAACACTGAGCAGAGATTAAACTCTACTACTGGGAACAGGGCTACACAGCCAATGCAGATTTAAACCCTGTCTTCCTGCCTATCAGCTATCATCTTGAGTGATGCCAGCTGAGCGATGAAGGGCCATGCTTTGAGGAAAATGGAGGGTCAAGTTGAGCAACCCACCATCACTGGTGGGCCATAATTTATCCATGGGCTATAGGTTGGCCAACCCTGCTCTGCAGAGACCTTTGCACTTTGTTAAGTACCTGATGTCATGTGATTCACAGGTAAGTGGGGGAGTAGGTGGCGGAGATAAACAAATCTTCTCTTCCTCCTCTGGAATCTGCTCTGATTCAGCCACATTGTCCTTGCTAGGAAAGCAACCAGAAGCAGGGTGGACAGATGGATGGAATGGCCTCTCCCTGGCCCAAGGGTCAAAGTTCAGGAAGATATATTTCCCAGTTGTGTTTAAAGTACATTTACATTTTTTTTGAAAAAATGGTGGGAATTTCAGGCTGTTTCAATGCCTGTAGCTCTAATTTTAATGTGCATATTATCCCCTAGCCCATACTGTTTGCAGTATACCTCCTATAATCTGCATAATTGATTGCATCAAGTGAATACATACAAGTGAGAAAATGGGGGGGTGAATCTACCTCACCCTGAGAAGAAAGAGAGAAGTGCTGTGCTGAATGAAGATCTTAAAAATGAACAAAACCCTGAGAATCAGTTTTGTGCCTTTGTTTTAGACCTTTAAATGTAAATAACCTTCTTTAACCCTCAAAAAAAGAACAGGGAAACAAGCTTGCTCCATCCTCCCTATGACAGCCCTTTAGATATTTGAAGATGGCTATCATAAATATTTCCCTAATAAATTCAGATTAATTTTGGCATCATTGGTTTAATTCTGTCTTGAACATTTTTGTTGAAATGATATGTATAGTATAAGAAATGAAAATTGCAAGAACGTTGCCTTGGGCTCTCTAGCACATCTTCTCCACAGAGAAATTGAACCACAGTGCCATCACTGTCACACACAGTCTGCCAATCATCAGCTCATCCAAAGCTTTATGATACACCTCTATAGGGATGGGAAAGAAATTCCATTTGGTTTCTGTTGCAATGCCAATTGACCTAAATATCATTTCCCAAAACAATACGTGAACTGTAACCCATCTGATTTTTTCAATGGAGTTCTCCAAACAGGCAGTACAGAAGCAGCATGTATTAGTAGAACATGTGCATGAAAATGTGAATATTACTGAAAACAACATACAAAACTGCATTATATTGGGCATGTAAAATACATATATAAGGAGAAACATGCACTAAAGTGCTGTTTAAGGTTTGTGAATATCTGTTGTTTTAAGTAATTAGAAACAGATTCATGAATGTAGCGAATTGAATTTAAGATTGTCCATCTATGCACTTTGGAACAGGTACAACAGTTAGAGGCAGGCCTCTCTGGAATCAGTGGTTCAATTCTGTCTTCTTAGCAAAAATTGCATTAGGGAAAAGTGCACAAGGGTTTTGTGCATTGCTGCAAATATGAGTTCCTTCCAGTGTTACTTTTGGCACAGAAGCTCATGCAAATATGGCTCTTTCCCACTGCCCTAAGGCACCATTAGAAACTCAGAGTCACAGGGGAGGACCTTAATCATTGACCCCCCCCCCATGACTGAGGCTTCATAAATTACTTGAAGCCTCAGTGGTGAAGGAAGGAACATATTTACAACAACTTTTGGCACCACCAATAAGGCTTTTAAACTGAAATACTGCAAGTGATTTGATGTGATCTGCTGCATGCAGCTTGTTGGAATTTCCTTTTTTGTGCTGTGAATTTATTTTTGTATTCATATATGTCTGGGATGTTTTAGTTGAAGTGCTTTTAGATTACAGTATTGTCATGTGCTACTCCAAACTTGCAGAGAGCTGGTGCAGATTAATTAATCAATGAGATGCAAAGCAGGGGCAAATCACTGGGCTGCCTTTCCTTTGAATTCAAATGGACATGCAGTGGCTACAAGAATTATCCTAAAGTGCTGACCATTCAGGTTGCAGTTTGTTCTGTTTTCCTGACATTTCCCTAACTATTATCTTGTGCACTGTATTTGAGTTTTCACATGATGTAAAAGGCATGTCTGGAAAACTAATGGAATGTAATAGAATATTCTTCAAGTTTGCTGTTGTTGTTTAATCGTTTAGTTGTGTCCAACTCTTCGTGACCCCATGGACTAGAGCGCATCAGACACTCCTATCTTCCACTGCCTCCCACAGTTTGGTCAAACTCATGTTGGTAGCTTCAAGAACACTGTCCAACCATCTCATCCTCTGTCATCCCCTTCTCCTTGTGCCCTCCATCTTTCCCAACACCAGGGTCTTTTCCAGGGAGTCTTCTCTTCTCATGAGGTGGCCAAAGTATTGGAGCCTCAGCTTCAGGATCTGTCCTTCCAGTGAGCACTCAGGGCTGATTTCCTTCAGAATGGATAGGTCTGATATTCTTGCAGTCCATGGGACTCTCAAGAGTCTCCTCCAGCACTGTAAAGAATAAAGAATATTTATTTATTTAAAATTCATTTCTGCATTTTATGATTCCAGAAATAATCCATTTGCAGCACCTTTAGCTTGGACAACCATGGGAACTTTGTGATTCAGTTCCATAAGCCTTCTCTTCAGCTCTCTGTTGTAGTCAAACGTCAAATGCCCACAGAAAAAGAGGTAAGCCCCCAGGTGAACAAGTACCCTCACCCAGCCACCCTTTGCCTCACTCTCCTCAACATTCAGCAGGGTTTTGCTGCTGCAGATGCACCATGGTTTATCTTCCTTTTGCACTTCTTCCAGCCACCATTCCTCCTCTGGATGCATGACCTGACCGTCTGTTTCCAGGCGCTGTGGTTGTCTGCAAGGCATTCCCACATGGTAGCGTTGATGTTGCCAACCTTCATGTCCTGTTTGCAGACATCCTTTGTAACACAGAGTTGCTCTGCCAATGGGCCTGAAGCCAGCTCCCTGTAGAGCATGTCTTTGGGGAGCCTGCCATCTTTCATTCTGTGCATATGAGCAAGCCAGCACAGAATTGGAGGAGATGATTGTAACTAGTCCTTCTGTCCAAATTTCTAATGTTCGTTTTGTCCTGCATCACCCATGAGTGTGAATGAAATTTAGTGCAGCATAGTGATATATTGGTACTGCAGTGTGAAAGGAACATTAGAAAATGGGACAAATCTGATAGCCTTATAATCAGTAAAACTAATGGAATAAGCCTCACGTGTGAATGCAGCAAGCAAGTTCCCTTGAACTCATTGGGACTTCTAAGAATTTATTCTATTCTGTCTTTCAGCCCCCCAAAAGCCCCAAAATGTTTCACAGTTTAACAAATAAGTTCAAGCAATAAAATGCAGCTTGCAAAAACCTAGCTTCTGAGTAAGCATAATTAGGATTGTGCTGTTAGCTTGTGCTAATGTGGGATAAGTTTTTGTCTACAGTTCTTTTTATTCAGTTTTATGTTTCAAACTAGGAAAAACATTTATCACTCTTGGTAAAAAAAATCTGCTTTTACCAAGAACAGCAATTTCTATCTACCTATAGCTATCTACCCACATTCATTGACTGTTTTAAATATTATCATATACTTAGCAAATAAATGCACTATATTAAGTATAAATAATAATCTGGTTTTATGTATAAAAATTGGTTTCTAATCATTAGGAGGCATTTTGCCTAACTCTAAATTTCCTGTGCACAACAAAGCCAAATTTTAAAATGCATTAAATATAAACTGTATTTGATTTCTTTCCCATGTATAGCTAATATGAATAGTATGTTGTTTCAAAACATGAGCTTTTACACTCCATAGGAATAATTTGGATGGCATCACAAGTCCCAGATGCCATCGCTTGGAAACTATTCTTCCAAAGGCAGCATCTGGCACCTTGGCACATTTCATTGGTTAACTTTGCCATGCCCCTGGCTCTGTGGCACGCTCGGATTATTCCAAACACTAATTTTCAGCCTCCTGAAAATCAAGATTTAGAAGTCTTTGCAACTTTATATGACTTTGGATTACTAGATTGTACTTAAAATAGTTATTACAACTTTATGTAGGATTTTTCTTGTAAATATTTTGTAACTTAAATATGTTGCATTTCTCTCATACACTCTTATGCTTAGGATACACTACTAATTTCAATACAGTAAAAAATAAGTTAATTAATATAATCATAGAATTGTAGGGCTGGAAGGGACCTGAGAGTCTTCTAGTCCAGCTCCCAGCAAAGCAGGAATCTTTTGCCCAATGTGGTGCTCAAACATACGACCCTCACATTAAGAGTCTCGTGCTCTATCGACTGAGCCATCCCAGCTTTAAGAATATACTTAGTGTGATAGCTAACTGATTAATTCAATAAAGGAAGAAGGACTGGTTTCTAAGCAACTCTGGAAACTGTAGTAAGGAGAACAATAGGGGTCATACATGACAGATGGCTATCCAACCTCTGCTTTGAAACCTCCAGTGAAGGAGAGTCCATCACCTCTCATGGGAGTCTGTTCCCCTATCAAACAGGTCTTACCGTAAGAAAGTTTTTCCAGAATCTCATTTCTTGTAACTTGTAACATCAGGAAAAACTTCTCACAATAAGGGCTGTTCAACAATTGAAAGTTCTCCCTCGGGAGGTTGTGGGCTCTCTTTCCTTGGAGGTTTTTAAGCAAAGGTTGGATGGCCATCTCCCATGGATGCTTTAGTTGAGATTCCTGCATTGCAGGGGGTTGGACTAGATGAAACTTGGGGTCCCTTCCAACTATTGGTTCAGGTCTAACTCTCCAGAGCAGGAGAAAACAAGTTTGCTCCATCTTCCATCTGGCAGCCCTTGAGATATTTGAAGATGGATATCATATCTCCTCTCAGTCTTCTCTTTCCCAGGCTAAACATACCCAATTTCCACAACAATTCCCCCATGAGGCTTCATTTCCATACTCTTGATCATCTTAGTTGCCCTCCACTGCACGTATTCCTGCTTGTTAATATCCTTCTTATATCGTGGAGCCCAGAACTTGACACAGGACTCCAGGTGTGGTCTGACCAAGGCAGAATAGCGCAGTACCATTACTTTTGTTGATTAGGACACCATACATTTGTTGATGCAGCCTAGAATGGCATTAGCTTTTTTTGCTGCTGTATCACCCTGTTGATTCATGTTAAGCTTCATGCCTAGATCCTTTTCACATGCACTACTGGTAAGCCAGGTGTCCTCTGTCTTAGCACAGAACCCTGCAGTGGTCTCTATTGAAATTCTATTGGTCTTAGTCCGGAACCTTACATTGGTCTCTATTGAAATTCCTTTTGTTACTTTGGGCCCAGTTCTTCAATCTGTTAAGGTCACTTTGAATCCCGATTCTGTCTTCTGCTGCTTTAGCTACCTCTCCTAGTTTGGTGTCATTTGCATATTTGAATATCATCCTTTCAATTCCTTCATCCAAGTCATTTATGAACACCAATGGGCATGACTTTCAACGTTTCCCTTTTTTAAAGGGAAATTCCCTTATTCCGAATAGGATTCCTCGCAAGAAAAGGGAAACGTTGACAGCTATGCCAGTGGGCCCAGGAAAGAACCCTGCGGCACTCCACTTGTCACTTTTTCCAGGATGCCAAAGGACCATTTGTGAGCAATGTTTGGTTTCGGTCAGTCAACCAGCTACAAATTCACCTAGCAGTAATCTTGTCTAGCCCACATTTTACCAGCTGGCTTGCAAGAATATCATGGGGGACTTTGTCAAAAGCCTTACTGAAATCAAGATGCACTACATCTACTCCATCATGGCTGCTGAAGGTGGTATTGCACACCTGTTTCATTTGTGGGTCAGTATCATATCTATTGTGAAATTAAGGAAGCATTTCCATTGTATGATACTGTATGTATTGTCTAAGTTACATTTCTATAGATAGTTTTTCACACGGTCTACCACTAAGTGCCCAGCTAACAAGAGTTTAACAACCTTTAGGATGCAATCTGAATGGAAGAAATAAAACTAAGTGGGGACATTTTCCAAAATGCAAATGATATGTAAGGATTCCAGATAACACATCCACATCTACTCATGAACATAAATCTAGCTTGATTCATTTATATTTCCCCTTCTTATTTTTGGAAGAGCCAAAGGACTTTACTTCCAAAAGGAAAAAAATAACAATTGGTCAGTACATAATGCAATCTGTTCCATACCATCAAATGTATAATAATTCTGCACCACAGTTTGGAGTGGAATGCCCCAGCATGAGACCACTTCAGACCTTTGGACTTCAATTTGATACACGGATCTGAAAAACATGAAACAGGGCTTAGCAAATTACAGCAGAGGCTGGAAAGTTAATTGGCTCCATTGATTTCTCCCTCCCCCCTCCTTTCAGTGGTTTTATGACCATGTGCACCTGTGAGTATGCTCAGATTTTAAATTATCTGGGAAAAATAAAAGCAGTTCAGTCAGGTCAATCACTGATGCTTGTTACTTACCTTTAACAAATTAGTCGCCCCCCCCCAATTTTCCTTATCTCCCTCTATTTTTGTGCTCTGAATTCACTGGTCTTCCACCACCACCACCCAAAAATTGCTGAATTGCAGAATTGTTATTTTTATGATCGCTAAAAATATCTGAAATCAATAATAATCTCAATACAATATCAAGCTGAGAATTCAAAATAGTTGAGGGGATATGCGTGCAGCCACATCTAACTTCCTCTTTTTTCCTCTGAACATGCATAGATTTCCATCAAGGATCTCGGGAAACAGAATTCCCAGTGCCTCTCAGCTGATTTTATTACTTTCTTCCAGGAGACTTGGAAAACAGGGTTGTCAGTTTCACCCATTCATTGATTCCATTATGGAATAGCAAGGTGAAGAAAAATCTGTATGTGGTGTCTTGCGGGATATCTTTGGGAGAAGAAAAGACTAAGGAGTAAATTCTACATAAGAAGAGAAGAAGAGTTTGGATTTGATATCCTGCCTTTCACTCCCTTTAAGGAATCTCAAAGCGGCTAACATTCTCCTTTCCCTTCCTCCCCCACAACAAACACTCTGTGAGGTGAGTGGGGCTGAGAGACTTCAGAGAAGTGTGACTGGCCCAAGGTCACCCAGCAGCTGCATGTGGAGGAGCGGAGACACGAACCCGGTTCCCCAGATTACGAGACTACCGCTCCTAACCACTACACCACACTGGCTCTCTAGAGTGGAGTCCCTAAGAAAGTTGGGTGGTGCCTTGCACACCTCCTTCCAGCTATTCCTGCAGCCCAGATGGTGCTAAATGTATTACTATGCTTTCCTTTGGATCACATCAGTGAGGCCAAGAGGGGGGTCTTGTTGCCTGGGCGGCCCAAGACCTCCATACACACTGCCCAGGCTTGCACCCTGGGGAAGTCACTTCAGTGCTGATAATACAGCAAAAACCACATGGGAGGTAGCAGTTACAAGTTACCAGTTTCTGTAGCCACAACAGGTGCTGTGACTCTCCAGTGGTTTGACTTCACCCTCCATTGTCACTCCATTGTCTCTCAGGACAGATGGATGTCAACCAGAAGTGGAAAAGAGGGCTGTCTGGTAGTCAGCAATGATGGTGAACAGTTATGAGTCGGGTGCCAAGGCTATCCATGGGAAGTACAGTGGTACCTCGGATTAAGAACTTAATTTGTTCCGGAGGTCCAGTTCTTAACCTGAAACTGTTCTTAACCTGAAGCACCACTTTAGCTAATGGGGCCTCCCGCTGCCGCCACATCGCCAGAGCACGATTTCTGTTCTCATCCTGAAGCAAAGTTCTTAACCCAAGGTAATATTTCTGGGTTAGTGGAGTCTGTACCCTGAAGCGTCTGTAACCTGAGGTACCACTGTAATGCTCAAGCAGAACTAGAAACCCTCTTATACTTCTTCCTGTTCAGCAGTGTAACAGCTAGCCATGTATGTGGAATGAGAGGGTACTTCACTGCATAGGTAGATTTTACAGCCTGCCATTTGGTGATTCACTCTAGTTTGAGTCCCAGCAGCTACTGCCAGGGGTGGGCAAATCACACACTTTTGGCTTCTCTCACTTTCTCATTTTTCCAAACTTAAGTTCAGCTCTCCACATTTCCGCATCAGTTTGCCTTTTAAAAATAAAAGTCCTCTGGCGAATTATTCAGTATTTTATTGAGCCCATCCCAAATATACAAACTTTTGCAAAACATATTTCTCCTAGTATAATGCATTTTTGCATGCTACTTTCACTGATATGTGCATTTTTAAAGACAATGTACCTTAGCATGTCTATTTTACACATCTTATTTGGCTGGAAATTTGCACTGCCAGATTTGAAGAAATAGAAATTGCAAAGTTTGGCTCAGTTTCTGTTTGGCTATTGTTTCAGAAAGTACAAATTAGGTAAATTCACCTTTAAAGGTGCAGTGAATGTAATTTCTTCCCACGACTACTCCTGACACCAGTTCCAATATTCAGGAGTCTATGGGCTGTCTTATAACTGATCGCTGTTTTCAAACTGTGGTCTTTTCCCCCCTGAACATGCACACATTTGGGAAGGGAGGGTCACAGAAGGAACAAAGTGTGCTTCTACAGCGCTGCAGTAAACTGGCAGGTCCAGTAGTTCCACAGGTGCAGACAGTTGTCCAAACTGTATCATCTGTCTGACTGTATCTGATGAACTTGCTACCAGGAAAAGGATTTATTATTATTTTTGAAGCACAAACTCTTGACCAAGCTATCCAGGTGGTTCAGGAAAGTACATTAATTTGAAAGCAAAGGGTGGTACCTTCATTTTGATGGATACTTGATATATCCACAAGGATTTCAGAGATACTCTGTGGAAATCTGAGGTGATAGATCTGGAAAAGAGAAAACAGGCAAGCATCTGTTTCCAGTTATTTCCAATGCAAGATTCATAATTACAAGGCTTGTTCAGGTAACTTTTCCAAGGTGATGGTTCTAGTGCCCCTAGAAAGGCATGTCAGGCCACAAACAAATCCAATATTTTTGGATACGTTTTTCATATTGACACTGAACAGCTCTTGCAGCACGTTCATTTCTCCTTCTCTTTTGCTTTACCCCCAAGCTTTTGGTGACAAATTAATATCATTGTGTCTTTTGTGTTTGGATTAGTCATTCTGCCTACATCAAGAATAGCCTAAGAGAGAGGGAACTTTGTACACCCTTTGCTTTGAAGATGCTTAAAGTCACCTTGGTCCAGAGAACTTTCAATAACTTTTTGCTGTTCTAAATTTATTAGTGCTGTCAGACCAGCTTTGCTAAATGAGGAGCAAACTGCAGGCTGTGAGGAATTGTATTTGAAATGAAGATAAATTCATCATCATTCAATCTAATGCATTCATCTAAGGTAATTAGAGTCAACACCAATACAGGCAGATGTTCGCTGCTTGCACAAACAAAAATCTCATTCTGTTTAAGTGCAGCAAATTCTGTTCATGAATTCTTTTCAAATTCTGCACCTAAAATAATTTTTTTTTATCCATATAGCTCAACCCCTTACTAAACTGTGATAACTTATTCATAGCTGTCAACTTTTTCCTTTTCTTGTGAGGAATCCTATTTGGAATAAGGGAATTTCCCATTAAAAAAGGGAAACGTTGACAGCTATGAACTTATTGTCAGTTTGCATTTCTCGGTGCAAAAAGTATTGATCTATTCTATTTTAATTGTTTCAAGAGGGTTCTGGAAGCTTCTCTGTGTGATACAAGCTGGTGCAAGCTGGATGTTTCTAGCTGATGTTTTGGTTATTCCTTCAGAGAAGCTGAGCAGCTGGTTCAAACTGGTCCTGTTATCTCTTTCACTCAAGGTCATGCTGACTATAAGAACAGGCCAGAAGGAGCCTGAGTCTCACTGTCTGTCTCTCATTCCTTCTGGTGTGGTGTTCTGTGCATAGTATGTTTAAGTGCTTAATTTTAGTCTTATTTTAGTCTCGTTTAAGTTGTCTGCTGCAACTGGATTTCTTATGGACTGTCCCATTCCTGAAGTTGTATGAATTTGTGAGCGTAAAGCTCATTTGCCTTCAGTAGTAGTAAAACTCTGCTGGATGAAATACAATTGCCTCTCATCTATTTTGGGGGGAATTATGCAATGTGCTTAAGTTTTTACTCTGCTAACTATATGTTTGGATCTGCTTTGGATCAATATGAGCAGAATTCATGGCACTTATAGCATAATCCTACAGATCAAGGGTGGGGAACATTTTTAGCCCATTAGCCCAGATTTTCTCTCTCACTCCCCACAGACAAAGTTTGATAGGTGGGCATACCTGCCTATCCGTCAATCACCTGACATCACAGTGTCATCAGGTGACATTTTTGGTCCACAGGGGTCTTCTGGAAGGCCTTTCAAAGCACTGACCAAGACAGCACATTGAAAAGGGCTCCTGAAGATGTCTTAAGAAATAATTCTACTCAGAAGTACCATTAAATTCAGTGGTACTTACTCTCAGGTAAGCATGTATGAGTTCCAAAACTTAAGAAAGGCAGGAAAGAAAATTAAATACGTAAATGTAGAAATGCACTCTAAGTTCCAGTTCTCATGGCGATTGTAAACCTATGCATGGGCTTTCCCGCTTAAGATATGCTCGTGTTCCTCTGTGCAAAATACAGTGGCACCTTGGTTTGTGAACAGTCTGGTTTGCATACGTTTTGAATTACAAACACGTCAAACCCGTAAGTGTATGTCCCGGTTTGTGAACTTTTTTGGATTACAACCTTTTTTTATTATTATTACGAACAATTTTTTTTGGGGGGAGGCCCCATTGGCAAAAGTGCGCCTTGGGTTACAACCTGTTTTGGTTTACAAACGGACCTCCAGAATGGATTATGGTTGTAAACCAAGGTACCACTGTTGTAATCCCACCACATGGCAAACTAGAACTCTGCGCAGATGCGTGTTATGTTCTACTCGGAATGCAAACGGGGCTCCGGAACGGATCCCGTTTGCATCCAGAGGTACCACTGTATTATGAAAGATATTAGGGGTGTACAGTGGGCTGCCACTATTACCTGATGTCTCTCCAGCTGAGTTGCTGCTTCATGCCAGGCCAGAGAAGGAGAGGAGCAAGTGGCAAATGCACCAGGAGGAATGCCAAATTGACTCAGCCTTTGCACTGTTCCCTCTTCCTCCTCTCTCTTCCAGAATACAGCAGCGACTCTCCAGGAGGGAGTTCAGGTAAGTAGTGCAGCCTCGCTGCACTGTCTGTTACTGATTCCATGAACATCTGAATCCATAGAACTGTAGAGTCAAAAGGGACCCCAAGGGTAATCTAGTCCAATGCCCTGCAGTGCAGGAATCTCAACTAAAGCATCCATGACAAATGGTCATCCAACCTCTGCTTAAAATCCTCCAAGGAAGGAAAGACCACAACCGCCCAAGAGAGACTGTTCCACTGTCAAACAGTTCTTACTGTCAAACAGTTTTTCCTGATGTTTAGTTGGAATCTCCTTTCTTGTAACTTAAAGCCCTTGGTTTGAGTCTTTCTCCTCCAGAGGTGGAGAAAACAAGCTTGTTCCCTCTTCTATGTGACAGCCCTTGAGATCAAATATCAATATGAAGATAGCTATCATCTCTCCTGTCAGCCTCCTCTTTTCCAGGCTAAACATACCCAACTCCTTCAACCAGAACTTTACATTTGGAACTATTGAAATTCATTTTGTTAGCTTGGGCCCAGTTCTCCAATCTGTTTTCATTCTGAATTCTGATTCTGTCTTCTGCGGCATTAGCTACCGCTCCCAGTTTGGTGTCATTTGGAAATTTGATGAGCATCCCCTCAATTCCTTCATCCAAGTTGTTTATGAAGACGTTGGACAGCAAGAGGCCCAGGACAGAACCGTGTGGCACCCCACTTGCCACTTTCCCCCAGGATGACAAGGAACCATTAATGAGTACTCTTTGGGTTCAATCAGTCAGTCAACCAGCCACAAATCCACCTAACAGTTACCTCGTTCAGCCCACATTTCAGCTTTCCCTTGCCTCTGTAGCATGAAACCCAGGGGAACAGGATCACTTCCACCCAAGTTTCCAAATTATTCCACTTTGTTGATCAGTTCCTCCCTATTGGTGAGGACCAGGTCCAGGATAGATGATCCACTTGTTACTTCTTCCACCTTCTGGTAAATGAAAGTGTCAGCGAGGCAATGGAGGAATTTGTTGGACCTTACATTTTCATTGAGCCATCCTCCACAACCCCAAGATCTTTTCCCCAGTCAGTCACTGCCCCATTAGTGCATATGAGAAGTTAGGATATGTAAACTTAGCATAGGCAGCCAAGGATGCTGAAGGGAATGGCATAAATGTTTACTGGATATTGGATGCACACACCACCCTTGACCACCTTGCAACAAAGTATGGTCAAAATCCTGCACCCACAAAAATTGTAAAATAATTGGAATGAGGCAAGTAAAATGATATCCTCCTCTGCAGAGAAAGAAAACTTGCAGGAAATTGGAGAACAGATGTTGGCAAAGCACCAGATTAACCATGGTTTAAGACATAGGTACTTATGAGGCCACTGAGCACGGCAGATAATATAGCCATCCCTGTGCCCTGTGGCTTAGTTGTCTCTTCTTTTACCCCTGCCTTATTATGTTTTTAAATGCATTGCTTCTATTGCTGAAAACCACTGTGGATCATAAAGATGGAAAGGCAGAGGATACATATTTAAAATAAATACATATTTATGCACATTGGGCTAAGGGCATTGTCACAAGTGGTTTTTATATTGCATTTCCTACTTCAATAAAAATAAAATTAAAAAAGCACCATTGATATTTGATTTTCAAATTGCCCTCTTCTGCTTTAAAGCTTACATTAACAATGGACATTGAAAAGTCTTCTTAGCATACATAAGCCTCTTTGATTTCTATTGGCCTTTAGTGTGCTTAATTGTTATGGATTGTGGCCAGAATACTTAACTGTGCCCCCATGCCTAGTATATGTATTGGTGGATGTTGATTTGCAGAGGTCCAGCTATGTGGTGTGAAATTAGTGATTTCCCCAGTCATAGACTCCAAAAAGTGACCATTGGAAGCATTGCACTTAAAGCTGGAAGTAATCCTGAAGTCTCTACATTTCTGTTGTTTTCCTATGGAAACGAAATACCGAACTGCAATTGAGCCTTTACCAAGCCTAAGCAGAAGGCACTGCAACAATCACATAGTCATACAAGGTGCAGCTTGGGGGGCTGTTATTAGATATTTATTAGAAGGGAGTTAATGTGGAAGTTGGAAAATGTACTTAGAGCAGTGCAAGAAAAGCAAGCTATGAATTTCTATCTCATATTGTATACACAGCATAAATCACATGATTTAGTTCTTGTGGATAATTGTTCCAAGTTTTTGTTGTTTCACTTTTAAACTTATGGCAGATGTGTTCTTGAAAAATTATTCCTGTCACACAAAATTTGGAAAGAGTCCTAGAATACCCAATTATGCAAGAGTTATAGCTTGTATGAGGGACACCTACTGTTTTAAAGGGGGATGTGGGATTTATAAATTTTCTACCTAGGAAGTTGTGCTGGAAAGATTTAATGGAAGGGGGATCAGAACAAAATGTATTCACTCTGGATATTTTTTGTTTTTCTGACACCACTTTTGGCAACACCAATTAATTATTAACTGCCATGGTGGCTTGGAGACTTAGCACAAACAGTTTACTCTGGCATCCTTATCTCCTGATGTGTTGCTGTGAGAAGACGTACATAGTACATAGAGCAGATTGCCAACCATTCTATAGCTCCCCCTTGCCGCTCCATGCTTCTCCTAAACAGGCAGTTTGACTAGAGCCATGTGCGTTTCTGATCAGGGTTTTCTGTCTGGGGATTTGTATACACAGCTCCTGGTTGCATGTGCTTTTCCTCCTGTTGGATCAGAGCACAAAGAATAACTGGAAATGAGTGCCAAGTGTATTGCTGAAACTGACCTACAGCAACAGGTCAAAATGTATTTGCTGATGAAGTAGAGTAACAATTTGCTTCAGAAGTCATTGGCCCATAAAACACTTTTACTACCATGGGACTGCTGCTAAAATAGCAGTCCAGTGTTGAGTCAGTTTCCACACTGCTTACATATGTCCTGACAACATTGCACTGTGGTGTTGTCCACCCATGCCAGCAATTTGCATCATCATGGTATCTTGTAAAAGGGAGCTACAATTGCACATACTATGGTTGACTGCCATGTGGCGATCTGCCATACAATCCTGTTTGAGCTGAGAATCATTCTCATTTTCAACCATAGTGGATATGCACACCGAGTGATTTATTATTATTTTTTGGTGCAAGGATGTAGTGAGTATTTTTCTTTACCGGTTTCTGTTCCTGTAGAAGCATCTCTAATTAAGTAACGGGGTGACATTTTAAACATTCCTAATTTATATTATTCTCATCATACAGGAAAAAGTAATTCATCAGCCAGAGAAGTGAGATAAAGCTCTGACATTTTATCCACCCTATTTATGAATATTTAAAAATAGAGAGCATGGCACATTTGGAGGACCGAGGAAAAGAGATCATGAGAGAGACAAAACAAGATAAATGAAAAGATAAGCTTATAGAATTAAAGGCCAATAAGCATGTGCTTTTCTTTTGTACTACACTTGTTTGTAGTAGCGATCTCTCTCCATCCAGTAAGTAAATATCAATGTGGCATCACCACCAACATGCAAATAGTCTCCCATATGAATTTGAACCTCCACCTAAATGGTTGACTGCATGTAAGCACTGTGAGAATCCCCACTCTCTCCAAATGATGGGAGAAGATCATGCGAATCAGGCCTCTCAGGATGATCACACAATCACACAGAGCCGGGGTTCTCAGCATGGTGCTCATCTGCACTCCCCTCCCCTTGTGATATGCCTTTGCTGCCCAGCAATGCCCAGTGCTGCAATCATTTCAAAAGCAAGAGAGTTGGCTTTTCATGATTGCTGTTGTTGTTTAATTGGGGCAGGGGGTGCCGGTTTAGTGGCTCTACTCTGAGTAAAGCTTCATTGAGTGTGGTGCAGTGGTTAAGAGCGGTGGACTCATAATCTGGTGAACCAGGTTCGCGTCTCCGCTCCTCCACCTGCAGCTGCTGGGTGACCTTGGGCCAGTCATACTTCTCTGAAGTCTCTCAGCCCCACTCACCTCACAGAGTGTTTGTTGTGGGGGAGGAAGGGAAAGGAGATGGTTAGCCATTTTGAGACTCCTTAGGGTAGTGATAAAGCAGGATATCAAATCCAAACTCTTCTTCTTCTTTCTAACAACAACAAGAAGAAGAGTTTGGATTTGATATCCCGCCTTTCACTCCCCTTCAGGAGTCTCCAGCTGGCTTTCTCACCTAGTTTTTTCTCGTTCCCAAGGTGTCACAGGCAGCACTGTTGGCAATGCCCCTTGATGAGGAAGGAGGCATAGAACAGCCAGCCCAAGCCATGCACTCCAGGAAGTGGGTGCTTTACTGTGCTCATGTGGCAGAAACCATCACAATAGCTGCTACATTGCATCATCTGAGCAGGCGCATCATCTGCGTCCCATTGGCCTGATTAAACCCAGCATCAAGGGATCCTCCAGTTGGGAGACTACTCAATCGAACCCACCCACAACACAGAGTTTGGTAGCCAGGTCTCACCGCAACACGTGCCCTCTTTAAGGGAGGACCTGATATGTGAACCAAAACAGTTATTTTCAAAGTTCATTCTTCTCCAAGTGTGTGTGTGTGTGTGTGTGTGTGTGTGTGTGTGTGTGTGTGTAAATAATACAAGAAATGTATTATATTGTCCTGTTTTTTCTAAGCACGACTCAGAGTTGTTTTGGCTTTGCCCTGCTGCTTTCCCCTGAAAATCTGCTCTTTAGCACCAAATAGAAACAATTGGCAATCTGCGGAAAATCCGATTGCCACTTCTCCTGATTCAGCGCTAAACTGCAGGTTTTCCAAGGTGAAAGCAGCGGGGCAAACAGAGGTGTGGATGACCCTCAGAGACACCAAAACTCCCTCTCTATGTGCAAGGTTCTAGCAGTAACAGAAAACAGCTTGTTGCATACGTTTATTCATTTCCTTCCCTGCAGCTTGACAAATGTTATAGTTATACAGCATAAGTTAGCATTTCATGCTGGTATAACATCAGAGTGCTGATACTTAAAACACTTGTTTCAGGCCAGCTGTAACTCCAGACTAAAGGGTGTGCTTATATCATGCTATTAAGTCCCACCAGTGAAATGCTGAGCACATTTAGCTGCTCTGTGAAACAGTAATTGGCAACAGGAATTCTTAATATATTAGAATAACTGCTAGTCCCCACTCAAGAGGAATCCAGACAAAATACTGAAGTCTCACAGGCAATATCTGAAAGTAGCAAGATGGTTTTGTGCATCCTGCCAAAATACTGTACATATATTTGACTTTCCGAATTGAAAGTAGGCTTCAACCGTTTTATACAGGATCCCTCATATTACACTTGGATTGCAACACAAGCAGAGCTTTGATTCATGTAGGGATCTGTGGAATTCCTCAGAGAAATGTTGTTTGTCACCATTCTTAATGAACCTCAATGTTCCTTTGGACGCTTTGCTTAGGCAAAGTGCTCCAAACACATTTCAAATTTCACCAACAGTGAAATTCAGTGGCAACTCTGTATCCGGTGCTTGCTTTTCAAGGGGTACCCAACAGTCTGCAGTACCAGCACCTCTTTTTTGTTGTTAAAAAGTGTGGCACTTACTGTAACAACTTCTATTTCTAGAAAAAAAACCTGTCTGTTTATAAGGAAAAGTGTCAAAACTGCTTCATGATTTACATTGCTAATATGCTCAGCATATCTCTTCGCCATGGCTGGAACAGCCCAGCTGGCATTAAGATCCATGTAGGGGAAAAAATGTTTATTTTCATTCAAAGATCTCCTAACTTTTCTTATCATGAACCCCAAGTTCATTAAATAAACTGTCCTGCAAAAGTTCACTTGCTGTCAGCTGTGAAATTCTGCATTTCAAATTCTAGTATAGAAGAGATGTGCAATATATGACTGCTTTAAGTAAAAAATAAGGTCTTTAGAGAAGTATCTAAACTTCTATCTCTGCCCAGCCCCTTTCACTGCACATCTATATTCAGAAAGCCCCATTGAGTTCTATGGGGCTGTCTCCCAGGGAATGGATTTCAGCCTGAGCTACAAATCAGGACACATCTGCTGTGAACTCGCTAGAAGACCTTAGGTAAGCTTCTTCCCCTTCTTCATCTATGCTTTGGTCCCCCATCTTAAAGATGGTGATAATAATAATGACCAGCAATGCAAGATTGTTGTAATAATCAGTTTACAACAAAATCATGCATCAGAAGTGATCTAAATAAGTATTATAAAGCACTAGCTATAAATGCTAAACATTATTGTAAGGTATTTACATACACTAATTTAAAACATAACCTAAGAAAGTCCATTACAGAGCATTGGTGCATGTCTGCCTTCAGCAAAGATTACACCCTCATTAAAATAAGGATACCTCATAAGAAAACAGACAATTTGGGTGATATGTTGCTAGAAAATTTGAATGATGCCTGGAGGTGGAGCACTGTATTGGGATATTAGCAAACCTTGCCCAATATCCAAAGGGCTGCTGCAGAGGGAATGCAGAGGCTGCAAGTCCTGTGGTAGCTTAAGGATTAATCTCTAGATTTTGGTTCTGATTCTGTAGCATTAATACAGATATATGTATAGCTTTAAAATTGTGCCAGTTGGGACAATGAACAGAATGTTCCAAGGCTTTTGACATAGTTCCACTTCCTTCATCCACTGAGCCTCACATCGCTCACAGAAGGACTGAGCCCAAGGTTCATTTAAAAGAGGGTTTGTTTGTTTTTTGACAATTTGGGGGTCTTGGAACTTCCTGCCACTGCTCTAGGAATACCAGAATTAAAAAACCAACAGGCACAACCCACTGAGCTGCTCATCTGCCACTTTGAGGAAGCCTTGCCACCCCTAACTTTGCACTTGGTAAAAAGGGTAGCAAACCTGAGGGGAGACATTAAAAATCCCCATTTTGGATACAACCACCATTGATATTTCTCCCCCTGGAATGGGCCTAGAATGTATTGGAAACTCTCTGTGTTCTAGAAATAGAACAGAATTTGTGGGGATTCTACACCAACCTCACACCCATTTTCAGAAGGGTTCCTGGGGAAAGCGCTCTTAGATAACTAGTATGAAGCATACAAAACTAGTCATGTGCGTTCATTTAGATGCCTTGATCCCAGGGGCATAGCATCTCCTATCGCTGTCTGGGGTGGGCGTGTGTGCTGCTTTGCTCCACCAGGCCAGACGTGCCGGGGCATGCGCTCATGCACCAGAGCCCAGCAGAGGAGAGTGAAATGGCCATCGCTTCTCTGCCACTTCTGCCCCTGGGTCAGGCCTGACATGGAGTAGAGGTGTGGCTGGTTGGCAGCTGTGCCCTCCCCCTCCTAAGGAGAAGGAGCCACTGCCACTGCTGCTGCCACCCCAGCCCTGAAGGCCAGGCCAGGGTGCAGTTTCCTTAAAACAGAATAAGCAATGCGGGAAACTGAACTCTCCAGTGACTGCTTCACTGCAGGTGACAGTCTTCTCATATCTGTTGCAGTTCATGTCTGGAACATTTAGGTTAGGTCTTGGCAGCCAAAATGCCTTTCAGTTCACCTTTATGCTTTCAAAAGGGATTTATCTTGAAACGCACTTTTTCTCCCTCCTCTCCACAAAAAACCAGACAGGTGACAGCCTATCGTTACTTTCCATTCAATTACTTGACCAGTCTAAGATAATCAGAAGGTCTTTCTTTCTTTTAACCCCCCCCCCCCACAAAAAACACTTCCCCACTTTTCTTGGAGTAGCTTGATGCTATCTTTACGTATTCGGTTAGCAATAGTAAACGAAACAGCTAATAGATAAGCTGTGTGCAGCAAGCATAAGCAACAGTACATTTAAATTGTTGGGAAAAGGGGTATCAAGTGTACGACGGGATAAGATTTATCACTCTTGCTGCGAAGCAGATGACACAAGACTGTACAAGAATGAAGCAGACGGGTTAAAAGTCAAATTTCATTAAGCTCTCTGCTAGAGGGGTGAAGCATGCAAGGCCAAGAATGAGAGGGGAAAGAGAGCTGATTTACAAGAAATTTGATTTTACAATGTTTGTTGTTCCAAACATCAACACCAGATAGGAAGGCTTAAAAGAACTGTCCTGCTAATGCTCTGCTTTTATCCTTGGCAAATCTGACAGCTTGTGTGACCTAGCAAGCCGCATGTGGCCCATGAGCCATTATTTTATCTACGCAGGCCTTTTGGTGGTAATGTTTTTGAGATCATACTCATGTATTATCTTAGCTTCTGTTGGGGTGTTCATCTTTTAGTGGGGTAGGGTAGGATTTGCCATTTCTGAAAATTCAGCTCATCTCTACTAAATGTGAATATCTATACATGTCGACTCAGGAACAATTCTGAATGAGCTTAGTGGCGCTTACCCCCAGATGTATGTGTTTATGCTCAGTTTGGGTTTCAGTGTTTATTGATGAACACTGTGGGTTGTTGTTATTTATTTAATTAAGTTCCACTTTGAGAATGCTTGCACTGGCCTCGGAGGGGTGAATTATTTTGCTGATTCCTCCTCCCTCTGCAGTCTCCAGTATTGGGAGTCTCTGGGCTGAGGATCCTCCAGAATACTATGGGAGGTGGTACTGGAGAGAGGAGGGGAAGGAAATCTGCAAATGTCGCCTAACCAACCCCACCAATGGGATCCCTTTGCTGCATCCAAAATCTTTCCATCTACAGATGGAGGCTTTCCATCCACAGAAGGCAAAGTCTGGACCCGACCCAGTATCTCTCAGCAATTAATATAACAAACAGATGTTTTCATCCTAGAGGCAAAGATCACTATTAATAAGTCAAGTATTTACATCTTTGGCCATGTGGACTGAAAATTTCCTATGGTGAATGGCCAAATTTCAGACAGATTACACTGTGCAAATTATTTTGGCTTGGATTTAAAGCTTTCCTCTGTTCACAAAAAGGAGCGTTTCACTCACAGAATAAATATCAGGATCCAAATCTATATGAATAATATTTAAATTTCAAAATTAATCATGTTCCCCAAGTTTCTGTCCTATTTATTAATAATGTATAAACATATTAATATGTTTAAGGTCAGTTCAGAGATTAAAGATTCCACATATATGGTGTTCATTGTGAGCCAAAATGTCTGAATTAGGCCTGGAATGATTTTTGTTTGTGAAAATCCTGTGGGTCAGAAACCTCTCATAAACACTGACAACTGAGAAACACTGGCCTGCGAGCGCTCCAATTGGAGAACAGCCTTTACCAAAGGTGTCATGGGCTTTGAAGACACTCAAACTCAGGACGCAAGGGAGAAACGTGCTAAGAGGAAGGCATGCTTGGCAAATCCACACCGTGATCAACTGCCACCTAGAAACCAATGTCCCCACTGTGGAAGGATGAGCGGATCCAGAATAGGCCTCCACAGTCACTTAAGGACTCATTGTTAAAACCGTGTTTATAGAAGACAATCTTTCTTGACTACAAGTGATTGCCAAAGATTCTTGAGTGAAATTAATAGGTATTATCCTGGCTTCCAGTTTGCTTTTTGCTTGTTTTGTGGGTGGACTTTTTTTTGCTTCTTAGTTGTTCCTTTGTATGTGACAGGTTCTTCTTAAAATTAAAATTTCCAGATGTGGTTCAGACTTTCCAAACTCTGGAATTCTATGCCATTTGAATTTCTGAAGAAATTCCAGATTTTTATAAGATGTTTTGTGAGTATCCTGATCACATGGACCATATGCGCATGAGCAGGTGCTCACATACTGACATTTCTCTGAAGAGGACTGCGCATAATGCACTGTCTACTTATTTATTTATTTATTTTTATTGAAATTTATATCATACTTGATTCTAAAAAATAATAATCCTCAAAGCGGCTTACAAAAATATGAAACAGTAATATCCCTACTTCACAACCCTACTTCAATGCATACAAAAGTGAAAATACTAAAACATATTAAAATTACCTGAATTTTCTAAGCATCTAGGCAGGCTTTTCTAAACAGGAATATTTTTTCTACAGGTGCAAAGAAAAGTACAATGAAGGCGCCTGCTGGATCTGAAAGCACAGGGACTGCGACACTAAATGATCGAGTTCTTACAAACGTGGAAGAGGTATTATGTGGCACCTATAGCAGTGCAGGTTCTGCTGACTGAAGCCATGGGGTGGGCATATCATAGGTAAACTGGTGATAAGCTGTTCAAGGCTTTATATGCTAATAGTAACAACTTGGAACTTGGTCTAGCAGCAAATCGGCAACCAGCACAGATCTCTGTTGTTGCAGAAAGATGTGATGCTGTGTAGGGCTCTACAGTTGACCTTGACATGATCTGCATGTGAGTAATGTGTAACTGGGGCTATTGTCAGTTCCAAATGATGCAGGAGATGAATGAAGAGATGAAACAGCTTGAGCAAAAGCATCTGAAAAATGAACAATGTTTCATAATGGTGCTTGTTTGCATTTCAGGGAGCATAAAGCAAGCCAGTGTCAGTTATTTACCAAGTGAGGTCCAGCGTCACACCAATGCTCATGGCAAGATTCCCTCCCCTTGCCCCATGCAGCCCCCTGCCTCCCCAAACTGCTACAGGGGGTTGGGGGGATTCCCTGGAGCCATTGGGCAGCATGGGGCCAACAGGCAGCAAGTGAGGAACATGAAAGTCCCATTTTCAGAAACTGATGGCCACTGTGAAAGTGGGATGCCACAACTGGATACACCCACAGTGGAGAATTCATTACATTTTAAACCATTCCAAAGCCATGTGAAGCCAAAACAAAACAATGTTGAAGAATGCCCTGTGCACCCTCTGTGACTTTATGCCTGTCGAGAGTACACAGAACAAATGTCTGTGGAATATTTCCCTTATGGAAGCATTTTTGGTTCTTAGACTTTTGTCATTTCAACACCCAAGAGAGACATACTGAAAGCACAAATGGTGGCTCTGTAATTTTAGCTTCTCTTAATATTAATTTAGTTTTTAAGATTTATGTTTTTATGTAATCGTGTGGAATCTGTATATCAGACCCTGTCCTGGAATCAGCTGAGATGAAGGTAGGTTATAACACTCTTAATAAATAAAACTAAAACCTCAAAGAATGTTTCTGTGGATGTTGAGTAACTCCTGAACCCTGCCCATATCCACTTGCAATTTTGCAGGGATCACATATTTCATGCAAACTGTTAGCTCGAAAAGGCTATGCAGAAGGGCAGCAGAAACTGTGTGTGTGCATGCTCCAAGTGTAGATGTGCCTAGCACCTGCCGCAAAAATGTGATCTATTGGAAATGGCTGAAATGGCTGGTTCATTTTTACTTGTTAGGACATGATCATTGGGCTTGAAATGTTCCATTGCCCTTATCTTCTATCATCCAAAACACTAGCTCTATTCAGTTGTTATGCAATATGAGGAGGGTCCACAATATGTTATGCAGGTCCCTGATCAACAGTGTCCAGTCAAATATACTTATAATCCTTCTTCAGACCTTCCTGCTCAACAAAACCCATAGGTCTATTTGTCTAAAATGTGGCAGATGTCATGCTCTAAGAAGGAGCTCCTTGCAAATTCTACCCACTTCTGTTAGAAATGGAGAAGTTAGGGCACACATAGGGACATTGGAGCAGGGGTGGCATGCACAGCCCCTTCTTCTTTTGCTTCCCCTATTCATGCATAATGCCTTAAAGGGCTACATACTTCAGCCTGCTACACTAAAGTACATGAACACAGAAAGCTTATTTATACTGAGAGAGAGACGACTGGCCAAGCACACTAAACTCCAACCAGCATTCTCCATGGGCATTGGTGTTCCCCAGCCTGGCTGCCTGAGATGCTTTACCTGGAGATGCCAGGGATACAATTTTTGGGCTTCTGCATGCAGCGCCGGAGCCACTCGGGCCCCTGGGGTGGTGCGCCCAGGGGCGGCGTGAGCTGTCCATAGGGGCGGGGTGCACCTTGGGGCTTCTGGAGACTGCCTGCCTCCTCCCACTCAGCCGCCCTACAGCTGGGGGAGGGGGAGGCAACGGGCAGACCATTTAGGCAGCGCGGAGCCTCTGTGCACCCAAGCTACCACGTCTTTCCCAGGAGAGACGCATGGCTCGAGAGCACTGCAGGCCCCGTGGTGAGTGCCACCCGGCATTTTGTCACCCCCTCGGGGGTGGCCTGCATCCACCACATCCCCCCTTCTTCCACCCCTGTCTGCATGTAAAGAATGTTGATGAGGTGTGGCAATATTTTGGCAATATTTCTGTGAGATCAGCAGACCATTATCACCTTCGAAATTTCTTTACAACGGGAACTAGACATTGTAGCAGATTATTGGTTGCTGCCACCACAAGCAGCAGCCATGTGATCCCTGCTCTTTTAAATATTTAGCGATGCTGAAGCTATGCTGATGACATCATGTTGCAGGTCTCCTCTTATCCATAAGCAGCACCATTGAGCAGAAGAACACACACTGTTCTTTATGCATACTGCACATAAAGCATCCTTATTTCCTACAGGGAAGCGAGGAGGAGGAGTGGAGGGACTGCTGATTTTGTTGGCAGCGGCACACTGGTCATAATGTCCTTGCTCTAGAATAAATGTTTATCCTATATATAGAGATTTAGCCATTCATCAAATTGTTTAGCTCTTTTCTTATTCATGATTTATGATGTGTAGATTCTAGGTACATGTGCCCAGAGGCATTTGGGCACCAGAAGCTTTTTTCTCCCCTTCTAAAATACTATATATATATATATATATATATATATATATATATATATTTAAAAGAATAATAATATTTCAACGGGATACAATTTTGCTATCAAGCCAGTGACACTGATATATTAATATTGATTTCTCAGGTGCATATCACTGTCTATGCCATTTCCTTTTATGTTTCTTGCCAAGTGGCTTAAAAATAAAATCAGTGAATTATGAATTTGGAGCTGCCACAAATTGTGATATGTTGTTACCGTTCTGACACTAGGATGACATATTTCATAAATGGCAATTTGCATTTAAAAGAAATCTCAGAGCTTATGAAGAGCTGAGATAGAGGCCTTAAATGTCTGCATAGCGCCTGTCCTTTTGGAATATGCACATTTCCCCTTTTAATTAATTATAGGGATTGTGTTGACATTCTTAATGTTTATGGATTTACAGCAACCCTGACCAGAAGAAGAAGCTGTTTTGAAATTGGTAGTGGTCTCTGAAAGAATAGTTCAGTCTGGTCATTAACACTCTGTTAAATCAAACAAGGTTTGTCAATTATTTTCAAGGTTTCTGAAAGAAACTAAATGAAATGAAACTGGCTCTTGCCTTGAAGATGGAAGTTTCCTTAGCCAATGATTCCTTGATACAACAAGATGGAACTAAGTAGTCAGTATCTCCCTTTCTCATAAAGCTTTTATATATCCATTTTATTTAGCATTATCAAAGGCCAATGAAGACTTAGAGTATAGCTAGTCTTTTTTTCCCCAGCAATCTGTAACCATTTTTAAGATATCTATCATTTTTGGTACGTAAGTTGAGGAGAAAGTTGTTGTGCAGACAGTAGTTTGGGGGCCATGAAATGTATGTGTTGTTGCTGTTGTTTAAAAAAATAGCAGATACCTCAGTGGTTAAAGAAATCCAACAGCATTTTCTGGTAACGCACCTGTACTTTATAGCTGTTTCAAAAATACCTTTAATGTCTTGGTCCACAGGGATGCTAGAGACTGTTTACTTGGATACTGAATATATTTTACATTGAAGCCTCCCTGAAAAGGACAAATGCAATGTTGCCTTTGTTCATACTGAGTGACAGGCAACTGCATATCGAGTAAATAGTATAATTATGTTAAAAATATAAAGTCAAGGGCCAATTAAAAATAAGGACCAAATTTGGGTGTATATGCAGCCAGGGGGGAATACAAAAACAAAAATCTGCAATTAATGTTCCATTCATTCTCTTTAACAAAAATAAGCAGAGTCACAAGACTTGAACAAGGCTAAACAGAGCCACTTAGGCCCTGTCTTCAGTATATAGTTAAAGTACCACAAAGCCACTTTAAATAGTCACGATGTCTCCCAAAGAATCATTGGGAAATATGGTTTGTTAATGGTTCTGAGAGTTGTGAGGAAACCCCATGTCTCATCCAAGAGGTACAGTTCCCAAAATGGTTCAACAATCAATCTCTTTGTTTTCCTGCGGCAGTCTCAGGTTTATATAAGCTGTCCCAATATCTGATTTGATCCTAGAATGTCCTGCTTTTCCTTAGGACATCCCTATTTTCATTCGAGAAATACTGGAGGGTGTGACCCCCCCTAGCCAAGGAGATAAGTAACTATATAACCTTCAGAACACATCTGAAGGCAGCCCTGTATAGAGAAGTTTATTAATGTTTAATGTTTTTTATGTTTTTTTATATGTTGGAAGCTGCCCAGAGTGGCTGGGGCAAACCACTCAGATGGGTGCGGTATAAATAATAAAATTATGTTTATGATAATGTAATAGGACATCCATATTTTCATTGGAGAAATGTTGGAGGGTATGCTCTGGAAAATTGTAGCTCTGTGAAGGGAAGGGGGCTCTCCTAACAGCTTTCAGCATCCTTAACAAACTACAGTTCCCAGGATTCTCTGAGGGAAGCTGTGACCGTTTAAAAAGGCATGATGCTGCTTTAAATGTATAGTGCAGACAGGGCCAGCCCACCCATGGGGCAAGGTGAGGCAACCGCCTTGGGCAGCAGGATCAACAGGGGTAGTAGCTCCAGCCTCCATGGAATAGAGCGCTCACTGCTTCTGCATTCCTTGGAGGCCAGACCTGCTTCTCCTCAGCAGCCCCCCAATGCTGCCTCTACGGTGGCCCCCAGCAAATAGGAGGCACTGTTTGGTCTCCTCCCACCCTTGTTCCCAATGTAGATCATCATTTCCCCCTTTCCCCAATGCTTATACCCTAGCAGGTGTTTGTGTCTGCTATTTTGTGTTTCTGCCTCAGCTGCCAAAATGTCTTGGGCTGGTCCTTAGTGTAAATGAGGTCTCAGTTCCTTTCCAAAAGGTTTTGATGGGACGGGGATTCACTTTATTCTGCCAGGAATCTAGACTGTGCACAAAGAGATTGAACATTGAGCACACAGTAAGGTCTCTGATGATTTAAGAAAGAAATACGGTTCCTTCCCTGACTCCTAACCATACTGCTGGACTCAGAGCTTGTGCACTAGGAGGTCTATGAATACCTTGTGATGCAACAAATACCCTTAGGCTCTCACCTCATATGTTGTTTACAATATGCCAAGCAGGTAACTATTATAAGGTGTGTTCCAGTCCTGGCTTTCTTGTCCACACCTGTATCTCCCCCCATGTGTGGAAAAGCAGTTTATGGCAGGCCACTTTGAAAAGGAAAATGTTTTGCAGAAAAAGGTTTATGCACTACTCCCTCTTCCTTGATTCTTTTTCAGTGATTTTTTGATAAATGCAAAACCAATGGGAGACAGATACATGCATCTACCGTGTAATGCTTATTTTAAGGTTGCAATTTATACCTGCCTTTCCTGCATGTATGCATGAACATACTAAGGGCCAGCCCATGCATGAAGACTGAAAACTTGATGCACATGAAGTTTGGGAAGTTCCAGAGCTCTGGATTAAATATGAGTCAGCCCATGTCACCTTGATCCCAGCACAGTAACAATAGTCCACTAAAATTTACTGAATGGAAACAGAGATAAGAATTCTTTAGGCCCTGCAGTAGCCTAAGAACCAAAGACAATGGGTTCTTTGCAGTAAAAAAAGGGAGTGATTTCTCACTCCTAGATATTTCTAAGTTCTTAGCAGAGAAACCAGAGTGGTTTCTGGTGATCACTTTTCAGAACATGTTACACTAGTTATTCTTCATTTGCATTGGCTGCTGTACTATATGGTGTGTAAACTGACTGCAACCATTGCTGCTCCTATGATTCAGTGGGTGGAATTTATGTTTTGCTCTGCTGGTTTAGTTCCATGTAAGAGCTGCCTTCAGAGCTTATCATTTGTCATCTTCCACAAAACAACCATTCTGCTGTTCTCTTGAAGTCTGCTGTGATGCATAGTTAGTTGGAAGGTATACAACCATGTGAGTAACCTCTGCTTCAAAACCTCCAGGGAAGGAGAGTCCACCAATTTCTGAGAGGGTCTGTTCCACTGTCTGATGGTAAGAGCTGTTCCACCCCTGTTCCACTCCCTCTGGTGGACTCTCCTTCCTTAGAGGTTATGAAGCAGAGGTTGGAAGGCCATCTGTCATGGATTCCTACATTGCAGAGGGTTGGACTAGATGATCCTCATGGTCCCTTCCAACTCTACAATTTTATGATTCTATGAGTAGATGCACTTGGGATTCACTATAAATATTACATTCATTGGCACAATTAAAAGTGCTACTATGGCACTGCTAGGTAGGAACATGAGAGGTTCAGTTAAGCCCTCCTCTCTTGAGCAGCAAAGAACTATTTCCCCCCTCTGTGCTTTTAATCTGTTTAAAACTCCTGTTGTGGTGATGCATTAATAAAGCAGCACAGTTCATTTAATGTGCCTTTCAGCTGCTGTTTTAAAAATTAAGGGAGGCATCCTATGCACAAGAAGTTGGCATAAAGCAAACTGGTGTAAGTTAAGCCAGCGTATCGTTAGAGAAGGTCCAAACTCTGTTCAGCAGTGGGGCTGCTGCTGCTGCTCTGCCTAAGCCTGGCAGAGAGAAGTCCATCTTTTGAACCATGTTTTATGCTGGGGCATCAGGTCACATGACTGAGCTGAATGGGCTTAGTCCTGCTCTCTGGTCCTGGCCCCACCATAACACATTTTTGGGAGTAGTAAACTGGCTCAGTTGAGCTGCGATGAGCAAGTTACACTTTGGCTGAACCAGGTTCAGGGACTTAATGCAGTCTGGGTCAGGAACCAGTGAGCTGAGACAGAGAGCTGCTACTTCTAAGCTGCTCATCTTGATGGATCTTGCCATAGGATTGCCCCATGGTGTATTTTTGTTGTTTTCAACCTGGAAGCTATCTTTGGCAGGAGGGCAGGGATTGTTAGCAAGAAAATGAATAAATAGAGCAAATGCTCTGGTGTCCAGAAGCATTCTCAGCTGTGATCTGGGTGCAAGGAGCCTCAGGAATTTTAGCTTCACTTGGTTCCAAGGTTCCAGCCACTCTAGGAAACTACAGTTCCCATGGATCCTTCTACCTGTGATGTTGATTGCTGCAGCAAGGACACAGCAGCTGTTACCCTTCTCAGGTGTATGGGGTGTGGATGGGGAGAAGGCTTTATAGAATCCTGGTTTTTAGAATGCTTCTAGGCTGTTTGACAGATATGTTCGCCCTCCTCAGGCAGGTAGCTTCGAGGGTGGGCCCTGGGCTTCCCTTCTGAACTGGCCTATTGCAGGCCGGATCATCCTCCTGCTGTAGAATTGGCCAATGGTGGCAGGAATTGGGGGGGGGGGGCATTCCCCTGGCATGGTGCCAACTGACCAGTAGCAGTGCTTTGAACCGTGCCCAGGGCAAGGATAAATGCCTGGCCGGGAGGGTCTTTTGGCCTCTATCTCACTATGCCAGTTCACCCACCCTCCCTCTCTCAGATTAGGGTTGTTACAGATGGCATGACCTTGTTATAGACTATGTTGGTTGCCGGATTTAGGAGCTGATCAGGAATTTTCCCCATCTGGCAAATTGCCATCACTGTTTGGGTTTTTGCCTACCTCACAGCAATCATCGCAACTTTGTAAGGCAGATAAGCCTAGTCTTGGTTGGAGGGGAGGTTGCAGCCTCCGACTACCCCTCCACGGGTAAGGTTATCCTGGTTGTGTGGATGCCTGATGATCATCTACCAAAGCAACTACTCTATTCTGAACTTAAAAATGGAAAGTGTAATGCTGGTGGTCAACAAAAGAGGTTTAAAGACTGTCTCAAGGCAAATCTAATAAAATGTAGGATAAACACTGACAACTGGGAAACACTGGCCTGCGAGTGCTCCAGTTGGAGAACAGCCTTTACCAAAGGTGTCATGGGCTTTGAAGACACTCGAACTCAGGATGCAAGGGATAAATGTGCTAAGAGGAAGGCACGCTTGGCAAATCCACACCGTGATCAACTCCCACCCAGAAACCAATGTCCTCACTGTGGAAGGATGTGTGGATCCAGAATTGGCCTCCACAGTCACTTACGGACTCATTGTTAAAACCGTGTTTATAGAAGACAATCTTTCTCAACTACGAGTGATCGCCAAAGAGAAGAGATCCTGGTAAAAGGATCTGGGAGGCGTGGCTCCTGTCTGATGCCCAGGTGGCTCCTGTCCGATGCCCAGGTGGGGACTAGGGCCATAACACTTCTTCAGTGGGGACCGCTTGGGGATGCCCTGATTTGACGTAGGTCATAGGGCATCCCCGCCCCTTGCTGGCTGCACCCTTAGATACACTCCCAGCGGGCAGGCGGGAGTAACATGTGCCATTGCTTACCTCAATGCCTATGGCCTAACCTTCACATCTGTAGCCAATAAAGTTGTGGCCTTATTTGACCCCCAAACCAATGTGCCATGTGTTGTCTAGTTATTCGCACATTAGAGAACAAGGAGGTCATGGGGCCTTGCCATGCAATGGAATGGTCTCAGGAGGTTGTGGACTCTCCATCCTTGGAAGTTTTTAAGCAGAGGTTGGATGGCCATCTGTCATGGATGCTTTAGCAGAGATTCCTGTATTGCAGGGGGTTGCACTAGATGATCCTTGGGGATCTCTTCCAACTCTACAATTCTGTGATTTATGTTTCTCAGTTGGAGTGGGAAGGTAGTTGGCAAAGAAAGCCTCCAAGCCTTATTATTAAAAATGTTTATATCCCAGCCTTCACTGGAACCAGAGCAGGGTACAATATAATTTGGGGGGGGGGATCTTTAAAAATACTAAAATACTAAAAATACTAAATCCATATTCCACTAATTAAAACACTCACTCATTGAAAACCAAGGAAGACCAAATAAGCAAGCATGTCTTCAGTAGGTGCTTAAAGGACAACAGTAGCTTCATCAAGAGCGTGGCAAGACCTGAAGCTCAGACTTGGCAGAGAATAAATTAAATTAATTCAGATTGAAAAAGAAATGCACCTAAATGAGATGGCTTTCGGCAAGTCCATTCCAGATTAAACTTGAGTTGCCTGCTACTGAAAGACGACTACTACTGACTACTGAAGAATGCAGCATCTGGTGGTGATTTGTACATGTAAATGAGTCATCCAGGAGCACAGAGAAAACTTTCACCTCTAAGTGCTTCAAACACAACCCCTTTCAATGGAGACAATTCATATATTCAGATAAGCACCATTAAGTGTTCAGTAATGAGAAAACAAGTGATATGCATGGTCCTTGTGAACCAGTGCTATGTATTTCTTTAATGAAAAGTTTGGAGAATTGATGGGAAATTTGGAATTAACTGGTGTTCTCTTAGTCTCCTCCTACTTTTGCTGCTGTTGTTATTAACTTTCAATAGACACTGTGAAATGAAAGAAAGAGTATATGCATCACAGGATATGGAACAATGCTATTTTCATTTACTTTCAGACGGATTCATTTATTTTTCCTAGTTGAGAAACAATTGCATGGGGGCCATGAGATATAGTGAACCTATTATCCATCTGGTATGCTCAGAATATGGAACCGAAGGAAACCAGTTTGCCCCAACTCTCGTCAACTGCAGAGAAACAATGCTGTACAATTTCATGGTATGTTAATCTTTTGAGGGAATTCTTGGCTGTTCCAATGATCAAAGAGTTTCAGGAGGAACTCTGCATCACTTTTCAGGTGCCTTTGGGAAGCCAGGCAAAGACAAGATCAGATCAAGTGGTAAAGTATATATAATTAAAAAGTGGTTTCCAATTTTAGCCATGAATTAATTATTATCTAAAATCTGGATAGATACTTTCATGCATCTTGCATGGAGGTTTAGTGCAGTGATCTTTTGGGGGAAGTTATTTTGGCAAAGAAGGGACGCGGGTGGTGCTGTGGGTAAAACCTCAGCGCCTAGGACTTGCCGATCGCATGGTCGGCGGTTCGAATCCCCGCGGCGGGGTGCGCTCCCGTCATTCGGTCCCAGCGCCTGCCAACCTAGCAGTTCGAAAGCACCCCCAGGTGCAAGTAGATAAATAGGGACCGCTTACCAGCGGGAAGGTAAACGGCATTCTGTGTGCTGCGCTGGCTCGCCAGATTCAGCTTGTCACACTGGCCACGTGACCCGGAAGTGTCTGCGGACAGCGCTGGCTCCCGGCCTATAGAGTGAGATGAGCGCACAACCCTAGAGTCTGGCAAGACTGGCCCGTACAGGCAGGGGTACCTTTACCTTTACCTTTATTTTGGCAGAAAGTCTTCAAAGGAGACCATATGCTTTTCTTACTTTTTTGAAACATAAAATATGAGGTGTCGAGGAGACTCTTTCCTTTATTTTACTTTTCTTTCTTAACTGGGGGTGGGGCAACTAAGCCATCACTGCACAGAAACCGAGGCATCTATCTTTGAAAAGATGGATGCAGAAATAGGACAGAATGGACCTCAGAATGAACCCATGACTAGGTATGGACTGCTTTGTCCATCCCTAGGACAGGACGAAGCTAAACCTTTGCATATCTTCACAAGTTTAAAAGAATTAGGCATTCACTGCGCCCTTTGTTTATCTTTCCAAACAGGCTTGTTTCCTCCCCCACAGATTCCAAACTATTGGTGATCTCATTAATCAGTGCCTTCCTGATGATTTCTAATTACTAATTATAAACAGTGATGTGCAATTGACTCCCCTTGTACCC